>NC_056725.1:734819315-734949315 GCF_019279795.1 Protopterus annectens
GATGAAGGTATGAGGCCTTGACCAAATAGCTGCTGCACAAATAATATCTAAAGGTAATTTAGCCATAAAGGCTGATAAACTAGATACAGCTCTAGTAGAGTGGACCTTTATCCTCTGTTGTAAATGAGTATTCACTTAACTGTAAGTGAAGGATATACAATCTGATAGCCATTTGGATAAAGTGATTTTTGCCACTGGAGCACCTTTTTTTGACTCTGAAAAGGAGACAAAGAGCTGATCTGTTTTCCGGAAATGTTTGGTCCTATCTAAATAGAATCAAAGTTGTCTGTGAACATCAAGTTTGTGCAGCATATATTCCATCAGGTCTACTTCAGTAGACCGAAAGACCACAACACCGAAAACCAAAACAACGAGACTACATCACTGAACGTCCAGAATCACAAAAATCCATATAAACAAAACATCACAATAATGAAACATGTAGTGTAAAGTACTTCACTTAATTTAAATAACTAGAATAAAGCTTCTCAGCATAGCGTACAGGTCCATAGGTCGTAGACATGTAATTAGAAGGGAATGACGAAAAAACAGTTTTGTAGTGTTGTTCATACCCGTTTTAGACTCAAATGCCTTGCTTGTAATGACAGAGTTTGATAACAAGTTGCCTTTGAAGAGTCAAGAACATTATTCCCTTGGCAGTGCTCACTAGCATTTATAAACCCTAACCTTAACAAGCTATATGACATCCTAACACTAATTTTCATGTCACATTAGCATGCTAATGTTCAAGATAGAACTTTCAGATTAGATCTGCCAATCATTAGTGGACCGGAGTTCTGCTATGACGACCCCTAAAAGGCGAAAGAAAGAAAGACTTGCATAGTGTGACTTGTTTTATACACTATCAGATAATTAAATTAATAGCAGAAGGCACACAACAAACCAGAATGTAAATATAAGTATCATACACCCTTTTAATATCCTTCTTGCAGTTTATTTTCTTGTTAGACTGTTAAATGTTTGGGTACACAGTGACATTTACAAAAAAGACATAAGCAACACATACAGTACGGGTCTACTGAAGTAGACCTGGAACAACTACAGGACACAAAATGAGCGGCTACTGCTTAACTTACAAAGGCCATTCAAATCCATTGTATGAGAGGGGAAGAGTGGATCATATTTTGTGACAACAGGCTAAATCCGTGTTATCATTTTACACTAATAATCATAATGATGAATTGCAGCATGCAAGGATAGAGGTTGGGTGTTTTAATTCACGTTGTTGTGGGATTTGTTTATGTGGATTTTCGTGATTCTGGACGTTCGGTGTTGTAGTCCCGTTGTTTTGGTTTTCGGTGTTGTGGTCTTTCGGTCTACTGAAGTAGACCCATTCCATCTCATTAGTGTATTTAGGGAAAAACACAGGCAATTCAATAGATTGGTTGAGATCTGTCTCTGAGCAAACTTTAGTTAAGAATGAAGGATTCGTCCTGAGTGAGACTCTGTCATTATGGAAAATCAAATAAGGGGGTTTAATGGACAAAGCCTGTAACTCTGAAACCCTCCGAGCAGAAGTAATAGCTATTAAAAATATGGTTTTCCATGAGAGATACTTCAAGTCACAAGATGCGGCTGGTTCAAAGGGGGGCAGGATTATACGGGAAAGAACAAAATTTAGGTTCCATAGCATAGCTGGAGCTTTGATGGGTGGTCTCAAATGGACCATACCCTTCGGAAAAGCTTTGGAGAGTCTATGTGACATGATCGCTGCCAATTGAACTCTAATGGTTGCTGCCGCTGCCCCTTCATTGAAAAGTTTAGTCAAAAACCCCAGAATGGATGAATTTGAAGCCAGGTACAGATCAATATTGTTCTGAAGCACCCATATAGAAAACCGTTTCCATTTACTAAGATATAACTTCCTGGAAGACAATTTATGAGAGGATGTTAAAATATACTGAGCCGCAGCTGATAGACTGTGAATCCTGGCTGTGTTTGGAATTGGAGCAGCCAAACTGTCAGTTTGAGGGACTGAAGAGAAGGGTGGAAAGTCCCTGATGAATGAGTCAGGAGATCTGGCACTGGGTCCAGAATCCAAGGTTCTTCCAATAGATGAGGCTGGTGGAAGGGGAATCAAATTTGACGAGGCCAGTAAGGGGCTATTAGAATGATGGTCCTTCCCAGAGCCTTGGCTTTTTGTAAAACTTTGGGTAGCAGAGTGAAAGGAGGGAAGGAATGAAGGAGACCCAGGGGCCAACTGTGTACAAGTGCATCCCTTGGGGTATCCCCAGAGGGGGGATTAGGGCAAAGTAGTTGCTGGATTTCTTGTTTGTTGGGGTTGCAAAGAGATCGCAGCAAGGCGGGCCCCATCTGCGGAATATCCTTTCTGCTATTTCTTCTTTTAGGGACCACTCGTGAGGAAACAGAATCACCCTGCTCACCTTGTCTGCTATCACATTGGATCTCCCCGTGATGTGTGTTGCTATTAGAAAGTGTTGGGTGGAAGTTGCCCATTGCCATACTCTCAGAGCCTCTCGACACAGGGGATAAGTCCTGGTTCCTCCTTGTTTGCTTATGTACCAGACCACTGACATATTGTCTGTCTGAATTGCAATAGTTCCCAGAGGGATAGAGTCTTGAAAGGACTGCATTGATAGAAGTACCATTCTAATCTCCAGAACACTGATATGCAGGTGAGCCTCATATCTGTTCCACATGCCTTGGGCTGTTGTTCCCTGATAATGCCCCCGCCACCCTACCAGGGAGGCATCCATGATCACCGTGGCTATGGGAGTAGGTAGAACAAAGAGGTGACCTAGAGATACTTTGTGAGATGTTAGCCACCACTGAAGGTCCTTCTTGCAGGAATTCGTTATCAGGATTTTGTGTGACATTGGGAGTTCTTGAAAAGACCATTGCGTGAACAGGAGCCATTGTAGTACATGCATATGCATCTGACCAAAAGGAATTGCAATGATCGCTGCCGCCATTGTCCCTAGCAATTTGAGTACCACTGAAACAGGGGCTTTTTCTCTCATGAGCAGATCCAGAACCTGATTTTATAGAACACAAACTCTTTCAGGTGGAAGGTTTAAGGTCATAGCAATGGTATTTAGCTCTGCTCTATAAAATGGTATGTTGTGATGGCGACAAGGCAGATTTTTCTGAATTTATAGTAATTCCCAATTGACTGCAGAGGTTCAAAGTTGTGTCCCTTGCTTGTATGAGTTGATCCCTGGTGGTGGCAGTGAGGAGCCAGTCATCTAGGTATGGAAACACCTGGAATCCCAAACGTCTCAGATGAGCCTTGATTACTGCCATGCATTTGGTGAACACTCTGGGGGCTGTAGTGAGACCAACGGGCAGAGCGCAAAATTGATAATGACTTGCTCCCAGACGGAAGTGCAGATAATCTCTGGATGGCCTGTCCATTTTTAATAGTGGTAGTATGCATCCTGGAGCTCTAGCGAGCACATCCAATTGCCTTTCCCTAAAAAGGGAAGTATTGACTGTAGCGTGACCATCCAGAATTTTGTCTTTCTTACTGACTTGTTTAGTCTGCTGAGATCCAAAATGGGCCTCCAGTCCCCTGTTTTCTTTGGAACTAAAAAGAACCTTGTGTAAGTTCCAGATCCTCTTCGGTCTGCTGGGACTGGTTGAATGACTCTTTTTTTCCAGCAGCCTTTGAATCTCTGAGACTGCTTGTTCCCTGTTACTGGGTGGAACGTCCTGGATTTTCCTTATAAGGGGGGGAGTGGCAAAGGGAATTGAGTTTCCTCTGGATATGATGCTTTGTACCCAGCTGTTTTTTTGTTATTTTTAGCCAGGCATCTGGGTAGAAACAGAAGCATCCCCCGACTGCCTCCAGAGATGGACAGGCGGACCTCCTCTCAGGAGTTCTGATAGGGCTTCCCAAAGAACTGGTCTCTGTCGCCCTGGTTCTGCAGACCCCCTCTGCTGCATTGGGGACATCTTCCATTGTTACCCCCTCCTCTGCCTCTAGAGGGGGGTTCACCATGAGTGTCCTGGAAAGCTCCTTGAGTTTTACGGAACTACATCTTCCCTCCCTTCTGACCTTTGGGGTAGGTCTGGTAGGGGTGGAAAAGCAGACTCCGATGGCAGACAGATTCTTTCCATCCTGTTGACTCCTGGTAAGCGTTTCCTTCACTTTGGGTACAAAAAGGGACAAGCCATCGAAAGGGGTGTTAATAAAGGATGACTTAAAGGGCTCCACAAAGGAACATAAACGCATTCAGGAATGTCTCCCAAGAGCAATTCCTGTACCCACTGCCCTACTCGTTCCATCAACTGCATAGGAGACCAGATGCATGGAAGAGTTTACAAGAAAATTAAGGGTAGTGAGCTGGGAAGTTACTTTCTCTGAGACCCCCGTAGCTATTGAACCCTGTACAGTATCTCCTAGTTCTTTCAGGAGATCCCTTTGCAACCTTGTAAAGTGTGTTAGATAGTTCAGTGATTGGAGACAAAAGTCCCTGAACGAAACATGTACTTACCATATCTGTCCATGATCCTAGAATCCTTATTAAGAGGATGGACAGACGTAGAAGGTTCTGACAGTTCCTTCTTGGTGGCTGCTGCCACCACCACAGCATCAACGGGTATTTCTTTGGTCAGGAAGGTCTTGTCCTGGGGGAAAATTATAAATTTATTAGGCCTCCTAGGGACAGGCTCCATGGTATCCGGGAACTCCCACTCCCTTCGAGAGATTAGCTCAATCAACTCATCAAAGGGTGGAGACACCCAAGAGGTGGAGGGCTGATACCCAAAAGTCTTCAGGAGCACTGGCGCATCATCAGTATGGTTAAGGGACTTCCAGCCACCCCTCTGCTTAAGAATTTCCAGGATATCTGCGAAGGTGATATCTTCCAGTGTGGACCCTTCTGACTCATCTAAGTCAGTGTCCAAAGTGACAGATTAATGTGGGAAGTCCAGATGCTTCCTCTAGCAAAGTCTCCTCCTGGGAACCTCTTCAGTGGGAGATTTTTGAGAGGTCTTGGAAGAGCAGGGCTCGCCCAATGGGGCCTCCTGAGGCTCAGGGTCTCTACACTTTAGAGAGATGTGTGATGAAGAGATAGACACTGGTGCTCTGGGGAAGGAGCTACTGGTTCTGATGGTGTGGTTGTCAGCGCGGACAACACCCTCCTCATAGCATCGAAGACACCTCAGTCCCAACACGAAGAAACCCCCTGATCCAAAGATATGGAAGATTCCCTCAGCACCAGAACAGAGGGCTCTGAGCCTGAGGCTGGAACTGAGCTCACCTGAGCTGAGGCCCTGAGAGGCAAAGTTGGAACCAAAAATTCGGTCTGACTATCCTCCCTGGACCCGACTGGTGAGCGTCGGCACCAAAGATGTCAGGACAGACAAGCCTGAAGTAGGCATCCGACCCAAAGGCTCCACAATCATCAGCTCTAAGCACTCTGACTCCGAAACTTCAAGACGGATCGGAGGAGGAACAGAAGATGGTGGGAGGGATTTTGTCAGTTCTGAAGTCCTAGGGATCAGCCCCGATAAACGTTTGGCAAGTGACGGTGTCTGCAGAAGTCTCTGCACCACACGATCTATGTACATATTTGAAAGCCTGCTTGAGGACCGAGAAGAATGCACAGATAAAGCCATCAACTGTAATATTGGAGACTTCAAGGTAGAGATACCGGCTCCAATACCGGGGACCGGCTCCTAACTGTAGCAACAGTCAGCTCCAATGACAGTGGAGCAGATGTTAAAGATTTTTCCGGCCTTGACTTAGTGGTTGACATGCTTTTCTTTGGTTCCAAGGAACTCAAAGAAGTTTTAGAGTGTCTGTCATGGTTGTCCTTATCCAGTGACTCCTGAAAAGATGATTTCAACAGACCTCTATCCATACATTTTCTCTTACGTTCATGCAATACCCTGGAACTAAAAGAGTGGCAGATGGAACAGTCTTCCTGTAGGTGGACCTCACCCAGACAGTATACACAATCAGTATGTCCATCAGTGATGGACATTTTTTGACCACATCTGGGGCATTTTTTAAATCCGGACTTGGATTTTTCCTTCTCCTGCTGGAAGATATTTGGCAACTAACAGTAATAGCTATGACAAAAAAGGAAGCCTATAGAAAAAAGCATGCTTGTCAACAACAGTAACTTCTACTATACACACCAACAGTAACTATTTAGATTAACAATACTAACTCTAATACTAGCAATGAACTGCTTATGAAAATGTAATATAACAAGGCCTGAACTACAAAAACGGCCACAATAATGCTAAGGCACAAAGTACTAGCCCTCTAAGTTAAATGGGCTCTAAAATCACACACACACAAGGCTTAGATCAACTACTACTACCTTACAAGAAAATCTAGACTATAGGTTAGGAAGATAACTAAGGCCTAAAAATATGGCCATGATGATAAACTAAGAAAAGGAATAAACAGTATACTAATAAAATGCCTAAACTTCTTTTAGAAAGGAAACTTATGAAATACACTTATCTACTGAAGATTATTCTCTCAAAAAACGAGTAAGATATATAGCTTTCACTGGCCAGAGCTGCTGAAGGTCTGATCTAGTTGCAGCGGCAAACGAGATCTGGGGGAAGCACAAGATGCATCATGGGATAGGGAGTTGGCCTCGAGCTGGTTTTGCAGTTGGCCGAGTCAAAGCCGTGGATCGGCTCCGAACCCATCAGTAAGAATGAACGTCAAGCTAGAACAACTTCATATTATACAATTTTAAATCATCCACAAAAAGAAGATGACAGGTCTTTACACTGCTGTTTTCTGAGAGCAAACTGTAACCATGACCTAATCTGTGAAGTAGACAGCTTAATGGGTTAAGGGCAAGACAAAACAGCAGCAGTAACACCTTGGAATATCCCCCTTTGAATTTTTATCCCTGGGATAATAATTTGTCCTTTACCATGGTTTAACGGCAAAGTAGTTTGCCACTGTTTTATAGTCACTGTAATGTAATTAATCAATGTAGGATCTATCCTGCATATCTGTAAGCACTCCTTTATCCAAGACTGTAGGATGCTGTCAAATGCTTTTTTGTAATCTATCCATGCCATACATAGATTCTTTCTTTTTTAAAATTCTCCATTAGGACTTTATTTAAAAACACATGATCCTTTGTTATAACTGTATTGTATTACCCTTTTATTCTATTGCCATGATTGAGTTTTCATCTATGTGACTAAACTCGGACATCATTTCTGGCACATCATTTATACATCATCGGAAGGCAAGTTATTGGGCTATAGTTTTTAGGCTAGCCTACAGGTTCACTCTGAAGAAAGATTGTACCATTTCTCCTGTTATCCAGGTTGGTGTCTGTTTGGGATGTGCATATTAATAGTGCTTACTTAGGGCAAATTCTTATTGCATCTATTTCTGGTACTCTTTGACTTACAAATATGTCTGACATAAGTATGGAGTTTGTGGATGCATGCAAGCCAGGCATTGATCACACCCTCAGCAGTCTATAGGAGACTGATTGGAAAGAAAGGGCTTTAAGGCATTATGCATAAGGCAGGATTTTATGCCTTGTATTCTTGTATTCATAATTTTGTTTCAGTTTTCTAGCCATTACTTCATTCCATTTCATATTCTGCATGTTTTAGCTTCTATGTCTTTTACTTCTTCTGTCCATTCAGCATCTTTGCTATGTTCCACAGGGTCTTCATAGATATTTCTCCAAAATGTGTTTATTTATTCTTCTTTTTTTATGGTGTTTCTATTCCTTCTGGCTTGTTTCCCAATTCTCTGTATAACTTTTTGGGCCATCAATGAATTGCTTATTTTATAGTTTTCCTTTATATTTATCAGCATATCTTGTAAGTTTTCTGCCAGTTCTGATATCTTCAGTTTATTATTTGTAATATTGTATTATAGATCTCGGTCTGTTCTAAGGGCGGCCACAGTGGTGCAGCAGTTAGTGTTGCCACCTCACAGCAAGAAGTTCTCTGGTTCGATTCTCGGCTGAGGTGCCTTCTGTGCAGAGTCTGCATGTCCTCTCTGTGGTCGTGTGGGTTTCCTCCGGGTGCTCCGGTTTCCTCCCACATCCCAAAGACATGTAGTAGGTGGACTGGACACTCTAAATTGGCCCTAGGTGTGAGTGCGTGTGTGTGTGTGTGTGTGTGTGTGTGTGTGTGTGTGTGTGTGTGTGTGTGTGTGCGCCTTCTGTGGAAGGTTGGGTGCTGGGCTGGCAACTCGACACCGTAAAACTCCACTGCCAATCATGAGCGGACAGATGTTCTGCTGTGGCGACCCCTAACCGGGAAAAAGCTGAAAGAAGAACAAGATCTCGGTCTGTTCTAATTCTGCACACTCCTTTTATCACATCTACCTGTATAAGTATTTTTGCTGATCTGTTCCATCTTCTGTACTCTTCTAACAGGGATACTTCTTGTCTTAGCTGCTTTATATTTTTTTTCTGTTCAGTAATTCCATGATGGCAATTGATTTCTTCCATTCCTTTCCTTCACTGCTCCATGTTTTTGTGGTAAGAATTTATCTGTTATTAATTTTGCTGCACATTAATATAGCCTATTTACTTCTGTTATATTATAAAAATTTCTGTTGAAAGATTTAATTACTGTGTTCTTTGTTTAATCAGATTTCTAACATTTTGGGTTTTATTGACTGTGTGTAATGTTTTTTTGTTGATCTTAATATGTCTATCCATCTCTATAAAATTGAGCAACTCTTGTCTTAGATCATTTTCTTATAAACTGAGTGCACATTCTTTATGCTCCGTTCGCTGCGGGCATTCTACAGAAAGTTCCTGAACATCTTTCTGTGACATATTCTCTTCAGCTACATCCTGGTTCATGTGTTGTTCTTTCATATGGGAATTCACTCGTCTATCACTACACAACATTGACTGGATCAGAGTTGCCAATGTTTCTTGCTCCTTCCCTTCCTGTGCAGCTCCGGCTGAACATTTGCTCTCCTTTCCTACGGAAGGCTCCAGAGAATCTTCATGTGGCAAGTGATTAGATGCTTCCTGTTCCACCTGTTTCTCCTTAATTTGTCTGACTCATTGTTCCATCATGCTGTGATGTCACCACTGTAGGATTTTGTATACTAAATCCTTCACTTTGTGGGTAATCCATAAATTCAGTTTCTATTTCTTTACCTTTCCCATTAATAACCCACTTTTCTACTTTCCCCTTTTGTTTTCTTATTTTTTTGTATTGTGCAGTTTTGTATATCCAGATGCCTTTGGCTGTATTTCTCTGCAAATACCTTTGATGCCACTTTTTGTACTGATTTGTTTTGCTTTCTCCTTTGCAAAAATATTGCACCATATAAAATGTATTTTATTTTTCCATGTCCGTATTGCTTCTTTATTTGTCTCCCATTTTTCTTTCTCCTTACTTTGGAGACTCACTGTTCCATCATGCTGTGACATAACCTGTGTTAGACTTTCTACACTAAATCCTTCACTTTGCAAGTACTCCATAACTTCAGCTTCTATTTAACTTCTACTTTACTAATCTTTTTTACAGTCCCCTTTTGTGATGTTATTCTTTGTATTGTGAAAGTTTCCGTACCTGGATGCCTTTGCCTGTATTTCTCTTCAAATATCTTTGGAGTGGCTTTTTTGTATTGATTACTTTGGCTTTCTCCTTTGCATAAATATTGCACCATATCAGATCTCTCTTTCTTTCCCATGTCCATGTTTATTTGTTATGCCTTTCAAAAATCTCTAGGTTTTGTTCTTTGTTTTTCACACTTCCTTGTTTGCTTCTTTTTCCAAATGGCCTAACGTTTCTTTGTCTATATAATGGTTTGCATGGACCTGTTGTTTTTTTCTGAACACAAAAATGCATTTGAAGATTTTGGCAATTTTTCTTGTGTGAGTATTTTTCTTTCCTCTACTTTCTCTTTTAAGTTTTTTGAATATATTCTATCTGGAAATTCCGGGCTTCTTGCATAATAGTAACAATACATAGATTCTTTCTTATCCTCAGTAGTCCACTCTATCATCTGTATGGCTCTTTTCTCGCCTACCAGTTTTTGTGGACTACTACTTCCTTCTACAATGGGAGGGGGACATCCTCCCCCTAAGCCTGGCCTAACCCAATTGTTGGAATGTTTCTGTGTCTTGAAGATTCTACACTGTCAGTTTTTTCCAGTCCTGGAAACAGTGGGCATATGAGGATTGGGCACTTTTTTATCCTGGGACTTGTGTACATGTCTTTTTGTTTTTTAACCTACTTCTGTCCATGATATAGGTTCCTATCAGAACAATGAAAAATCAAAATCTTGAAAGATCGGATGAGTGAAAACGCAGGTAACTGAAATCAATATTGTGAGATCTCGGTACAGTGAAGATTGGAAAATTTGCCTTTTCCTCACTGTAGTGCAAGCTTGGAATTGGAATATACTTTTAGGGGGGTGGGGGGCACAGCCCCCCACAATAGCGATTTTGATTCCCTGCATTTTCGCTTATCCGAGAGTTTGAGATTTTGATTTTTTTGTCTATGTAATATAGACCCCGTGATATATGGTGCATAAAAAACATTGTAGACATCACTGTCACATCCAGTAAATACAGTTTATTTAAAGAGAAGCTCATTGTTAAGCAGTATCCTACCTGTTCCTACATTCCACTACAGCTGATTTTGGTTATTATATGTATTTTTGGATTCCAACATGTTCTTGTTTCACAATTTTCTGAGGAAAGTAATTTCATGCATTTGCAACTCACTAGAAAAAATCCTCATAGGAGGTTATGAGGCTAATGGCCCTAGAGCCTTTTTCAGCCTAGCCACTCATGCCTCAGTTTTCATAATTATCAGTGCCCAAGGACTGGAATGACTTTGGTATATGCCTGTGACTTAGAACATCTACAAGCTTCCGCTGTCCATAAAAGCCACAAGTGACAAGCAGCGGTGCATTTATGATTTCCCATCCATTGGTCCAAATCTTATTTGAATGGGCTTAAAGAAGAGCTCTGTTTCACATAAATGGGGAGTCTGTTCCAGAGAAAGGGTAATATCTCAAACACAAACCTGTTCCTCCAACATGTTTTGCTTTTGTCACAGTCAAGGTTTAGATGCTTAGATTGGGTAATTCTTCTGTTGCTTGTTTTGTGAATGTGATTAGCAGATCCATCATGGCTGGATCAGAGAATGTCTTGTAGTTTATACACAGATCACCCCCTCAGTAGTCTGTAGGAGACTGAGTACAGGGACAAGGGATTTGGGTTTTCCTCATAGGACATGGTATTTACACCCTGTATTGTTTTAATGAGGAATCTCTGTGGCCACTATAGTTGTTGCAAATGCCTGGTCAGGTATATGCTGAAAATTGCATTGTACCTTATTAGTTTAATGAGGGCTGAGCATAGTGGAACTATGATCTCCTCAGATCTGGATGCCATGCCATAACTTACAACTTGCACCACATAGAAGGATTTTTACCACCATGGACACATGGCAATCAAAGTTCAGGTTACTGTAACCTGAGTTCTCAAGTCCCTTACCATTGGGTCGACTCTTAGGACAGTGTTATCAATGTTGTAATTTACTGGGGTGGTCATCTTCATAAAGGGTATAAATATGCATTTTATTGCACCAAGTTTTAGGCTATGGTTCTGGCACCAGTTACTCGTCTCTCAGATCCTCCTCAAGGATATCTACATCTTTGGAGGAATAATCAGCATATTTGGTCATCCAAAGACCCTTTATATTTGCTATGATTTCAGAGAAGTGTATTCCAAACAGGAGAGGTCCAAGTGCTGAGTGGAACACCACTGTAACAGGCCTATTGATGGAGGTGGATTCCCCCACCCTAACTTCATTTGTTCTATCCATGAGCCATTTGACTATCCATTAGGCTACATAGGGTTTATGTCTAAATTTGTGAGTTTGTCTATAATACCCAAGTGATATATTGTGTCAAATGCCTTTGCCAGGTCAAGGTAGGTAGTATGCAGTATTTTTCCCATCATCCATGGCTCAAGTGGCCTTCTCAAAGTAGTCCACTGGGTTTTGTAGGTGTGACATATGCTTGATGAAACTGAACTGGGATGGGTCCAGTGTTCAAAGATTTCCTACATCTTTATTTATTAGATCCATGATAACGTTTTCCATGGCCTTGCATATAAGACTAGTCAATTTATGAGTCTGTAGTTCTCTGGGTGTGCTGATGGCCCACTTTTATGTAAAGGGATGACCGTTGCAGTCCTGCATTCCCTAGAGATGAAGCCTGTCTGGAGGCTATGGCTGAATAGCGATTTTAGTGGGCCTGACAAGTCATGTTTCAAACTATATAGGAGGCATCCCTGGATGTTATCAGGGCTCATTGTTGTAGTGTGTTTAGCTTATTGCAGTTTGTTTACCAGGATGGTCCATTGGGCCACGAGGAGCCCATTTTCAATGGAGTCCTGGGGAGAAAAGCTCCATTAACACAAAGTATTCAAGTACAAAATTATAAACATAACAGCAGTTACAAAGTATACAAAATACTTGATAAGGCATAGACAAAAATACAATTGACTAGTGATTATCTGGAAAAGTACCGACAACATTATCTTTGCAATCAAGTTGATAGCATAAAGATAACTAATTCCATCAGAAAAATATAGGCTAAGGAGGCTGTAAAAAGGTAGACAGGAATGGTAGTAATGGATATTATGTTGGATGGGAGCAAGAGCATTCCCATTGTGAGATTAGGTGTGAGTGAAGTAAAGTTTTAAAGATAGAGAAACTGTTTGTGGTACGGAGAAGGAGTGGGAGAGAATTCCATTGGCATGCTAGACAAAAGGAGAGAAGATGTTTGCCTGGAGGGCAGGCAGGTTTGTGTAGTTTGATTATATTTTGAAAGTTAGAATGTAGGCATCTGTTAGCAAGGTGCATTTAGAAGGTAGAGGCAAGGGAGGGGCAGAGGGAGGGGCTGAAAATAAGTTTGTGTGCTTGGATGAGTTGAACACAGGTAAGATATTGGTCAGTTCAAGCCAGTTTATGTGGTGTAGGGAGATACAGTGATGGCTATTAGATCTGTGGCCAGTAGCAAATTTTGAAATTTTATAGTAACAGGATGAGAGTTTTGATTTGAGGGAGGATTGCAGATTGGTAAGGATGGAGGCATCATACAAGAGAGAAGGGATATGGTATGTGTTAGCATGTGTGAGTCTGGTGGAGGGAGAAATGAAATGGTTATGGCAGTAAGAGCAAGCAAAGTTTCTTGTGTGTTTTTTTGATATTTGCATTATGATGGCTATCAAACTTTAGTTGGTCATCAATGAGAATTCTTAAGAGTTTAGCAGTGGACATTGTTTCAAGAGGAGTGTTATTCTGGCTGGTGATAGAGAGAGAGTTTTTATCAAAGGTGCTATTTTTTTGAGGGGTGAAATATCATTAGTTTAGTTTTTGCTGTATTTAGTGCTAGAAGGTTATCTAGCATCCATTGTTCAGTAGAGGAGAAGGCGTCTTGGGTTAACTTTGTTAATGTAGAAATGTAGGTTGCCGAACAGATTATTGTTGAGTCATCCACATATTGGATGAGGTTAGCGTTAGGGACGGCATGTTGAATGTATGTGTATGTTTAGTAACGAGGGGGGCACAAGTGGTAGTGGGTATTTCCTGGGGAGTAACTAGTCATCTTCGAGTCATATGGACTCCATCTTCTGCTTATACCTTACTGGTCTTCGGTAACACTTTTGACTAAAGTTACTGACCTCTACTCTTTTATCTTGGACTGTGGTAACTACTTTAGCCAATGAAATGCTTTTGTCAAGGCTTTTCCTCTTTATACTATAAGGTTGAGAGGTATGGCTTCAATTATAACTGAAATGTCATGAAATCACAAGAAATGAATGGCTTTCATTGCATGTATGTTCCTACAGTCATTTGTTTCCTAATTACAGCTAGCCAGTACAACTTTATACATACATACATAAATAAGTAAATAGACACACATACTCCATGTGAAATTGCAGTTTCATTTATTTTACAAAATAAATAAACAAGCAAACAGGCATTCAGGTTCCATGTGAAGTCATTGTTTTATTTATTTGACTGTTTCATAACTAACTAAATATCTAGCTATTTATCCATCCATAACCCCTTTCCCATTCTGCACATGGGGTCGGGGTGTCACTTCCACAGTGAAAATCATCTTGAGCCAAGGTTTACACCACCAGGTGGGCTAGCTCTGCCACAGTAGTTCATTCATACCATTCACTCACTCACACACTCACACCTATAGCCAATTTAGTGTGTCCAATCCACTTACTGCATGTCTTTGGAATGTGGGAGTAAATCAGAGCACCTGGAGGAAACCCACGTGATTGCAGGGAGGACATGCAGACTCCACACAGAAGGAACCCCAGCCGAGAATCAAACCAGAAAACCTATTGCTTTGAGGTGACAACACTAACCGCGGCATCCTAGTTTAGATATAATGTAAAAGTTTTACAGTGAATCAGTATAAATTGCGAGAGCAAATGTGATATTTTGTTGGAGACAGAGAATTTGCTGATGGATTGTGACAATGCAAGACATCTGTAATACACACTTGTTAGTTTAAAGAAAACCACTGCACATAAAAATAATAAAAAATAAAAATGGAGAGATCCTTCTATACTTATATCCACTCCATTGAACAGCCTATTCATGTTTATACATTTTACAAACACAAATATTTCAGGTGTGAGCAATAATGCCTTTCTTGTCTGCAAAGTTGTAGTTACAGTTTGACCTTGTTTCCATTTTTTATATTTTTTCAACTATCATCTTGTTTAAAATCCACCTCTGCATTTTGCCAAACTATTGACATTCTTTCAGAAAGTGGTATAATTATTTATTCTATTTACACTTTTCTGTTTGTGTTTTGCACCATGGAGCTTAGGTTGTGACTCAAAAGGATCTGTCAGCCACCCACTTACATGGTTATCAAAATGAAATTATTAAGTAAACAAACAAACACCTGAATAAAGAAATAATGGGAATAAATGAAATGGTTTCATACCGAGGTTAAGTTTAATTCATGGTACCTTGGAGAATAAAGCACACATACATTGTCTGTTTTCATTACTTATTAAAATACACAATTGAATGTGTATAGGTACCATGTTGTATGTGTATATAGCAGTAGAGGGTATTCAGAAATGAAAAATAGCACAGTCTGTAAAGCTAAACTGTGCAGTAAATATTCTCAAGCAGGGCATGTGTAATTCAGAGATATCTGTAGCACAATCATGGCAGTATGAAAATTGGAGTGGTATATACTAATGACCATATAATGGCATTCAAATGAGACGGATTATAGCAATACATTCAACAATAAACTGATGTCTTTGTCTGCATATATATTCCATATGCAGCATGGACATTTGTAAGACACTTGGTAATTACATATTAGGTTGATAAGTTCATAGATATATACTAGGCATACAGTTGATAAGACCATTGATAAGCATAGCCAGCTAAGCCTGAGCACTGTTGCATGAGTTAAGCTCCATGGTCAAGAAGCACCATGCTATATACTCCAAAGAGGATTTATGATTTCCTGGCTATTCATTCAGAATATTACTGAATACAGAACATGTGTAGTACTGCTTGACATGCATAGGACGCTTATTCAATAATATATGACTCCTTGGGATAGAAATCTGTTGTGCTAGTCATGTTCTATTTCTATTTCCATAAATGATTACAGTCTTTGTTGTGGGTGTTCCTGGTGGTGTGTGCTTTGCATAGCTGTAAGAGGTCAAGTAGGGTGGAATGGGCCATGTACCCTAATGATGGACAGCACTCTGTCTGCTGAAGGATAGAATGCACAGCAATAACTGCACATATCAAAAATGTCATTTGAACCCTTGATATAAGTATCACCACGAATTGTAGGCAACAGTAAGGATTGTGGAAGGGTGTACAGCTTAGCAAACTGTGGCCTCAGTGTAAATATCATAAGTTGGCCATCAGCACAAATTTTACAAGTTATACCATCAGTACAACAATACATTGCAGGTAATGTTAGTGTGTTCTAGAAGGTGATACATAAAACAGTTTTTTCTATTCACATGGAAGACCACCAGCAAGGTACCAGGCAATCGAACATGCAGGAAGCTCCAGCCAACAAAATGTATTGTTGGACAGTGCATTGTGTGTCTTACAGGTAACACCCAGGTTCTGCAAATAGAAGACAATAATGTTAGGCGTATTGGGAGAGGTTATTTTTCATCTGTCTTTCATAAGCATTGGATTTCCATCTTCCTAATTTCTTGATGTTCTCCCATTATGTCATTACCCATTGCACATGAGAAACCATTGATATGCTAAATGAGTCTAGAATATGAGCATAGGGCATGTATTTGGGGTCCAAGCTTCATCACTCCACTGTTTTCTTCAATACAGCCCTCACCTGAAGCTGGGTAAGCGAGGTTCCCTTCTCATGGCAGAAAACTGCTCCTTAAGTATTTCATCCCCCTTGAGCAGTCATAGATTGCTCCTATTTATAATTAGAATATTCTTATTCTGACCAGCTAAATGCTCCACAAAAGGCTGATAAACTATGAAAAAGAATATCTTGCATTACTGATGACATATATTTTGGAGTTTGTACCATAAGGCTTGCACTGCCACCTTGGTTTTGTGCAGCCAGCTGATAGTTTGCCAGGTGTAATGCTGCCTTCAACTTATTTTAATCAGCCTATAACAACAGTGGGGTGTGTGTCTTCAATTGTTTTACTTCTATGAGCCATACCACTGGACAGCCTTGCACCTTCCTAGTGTCTCTGAATTGCTGTAGTGCCCATTGTAAGCCACCTAATTAACTGTACTGTGGTTGTGTATTAGCTCTCATTCTCATATGTCCAGTGATACTGTGAATGAATTTGTGCCCACACTGGCACTGGTGCTGTTTCCAGTGCCACTCCCTTGAACCAAGCCCTCTGTGAAAAAAACATAGTGTAAAATGTCCAATTATTCTTCACCTCACCCTTTTTGCTGATTTCTCCCTACCTGAACTATACATATGTTGTCCAATTTTCAGTTGGGAGTACCTTGTTTGCATATCCAGGAAGAACTCCACCTCTGTAATGGCAAATTAATGTCTGCATGTAATTACTCTTGGCCACCTGCTGCTGAGCTTGCTTCCTCCTAAGTACCTCCTTCCACCAGATTCTTAGGAATATGGTAACAGTTATCCTGAAAAAATGCAGTGCAGTCAGAGAGTGTGCCAACTCAAGTGAAATTATCATCTAGAAATTTAGATGACTGAAGGCAAGAATACTCTTGTTACTTGAGTCACACTTTTAGCAGTCTTGTCAACTGGCATATAGCAAATGGAATTGATTGTTACTTGTAAAAGTAGCAATAAAGGGTTAGTGACATGAATGCTGTTAGGAGCAGCTATACTGTCATCTTAGTCAAAATACCTCCTGCATGCCAGTGTATGAGAGTGTGCATGTATATATGTATATATCCACCAACACACATATAGGTGTGTACGTCTGTATACATAAACAGAGACGCACACAAATACAGAGACAGATTTATATAGACTCACATATATATGTTTTATATACATACATGACAAACAAATATATGTGGATATATAAAGACAAAGATATACAGCAAATACATTTTAAACAACCAAAGCAATATATGTGTTAAATGCATAATGGCACATGCATTTATTTATTTAAATTATTATGCATTTCCATCTTGATAAGGTGGCAAGTGGTATAGTCAACACAGTCATCTCAGTCACAAAAGAGGCAAGTTTGAGAAAAATTATGAGAGGTCTAATATTAACAGTACAATTATGTGCACTGCATACAAAGTTTTAATAAAATACATGCATTATCACATATCCAGCATATACAAATTTGACAGACATTCAAGAATGCCTTGCATTGTAAGCCAGTCAGTAAGGCATAGCAAGGCTGTGGTTTTACAGCCACGTGAATATAAACTTAGATTGCATATTGCATGAATACCTATGCACATACTTAGGCAAATATGAGGAAATGTAGAGACTACATTTGGCTCAACTTTCAAATGATAACTGGTGCAACTCTACTGCAGGCAAATATTCAAGAAAAGAGTGAAAGATCCAAACATTTTACCGCAGTGCAGGGAAGAAAAAGAAAATAAATTCAGCTGGATGGAATCAGTGTTATACAGACTGTTACAGTGTGATTCCTGAAGGGTGTCAGCTAATGGGAAAATATTTTAGCACAGTAACAAGATTTAATTTCAGAGTTGTCTGACATTTTTATTGAAATATTATAGATTTTATTCTTCTAGAATATTAGGACATTTGCAACTCAATGGGTTTGTGTCCAAGATGCAACTGTCTAAAGTAATGTTTTCCTGTTAAATGATGGGAATTGATTATAAATGTATGCCTGCATGAGTACATGCACTAATATAAGCAACAATATTGCCGAACATAGGAAAAATAATTACCAGTGAAGGGAAAGATAGCATGTAGCAACAAGCATGAAACAAAAACAAACAGAAGAAAATACAATTGCCTAGGCTGTGAAAATCATTCCACTAAGTGTTACAAAAATGCAAGCACATACTAAAGATGAAATTTCACTGCTGCAAAGGCTGCAGGTCTGAGTGTGACTAGACAGAATATCTGGCTGAGGCTAAACCTGTCATTCAGCTAATCTAAAAGCCTATGGGTAGGGGAAGGAAAATACAAGAGAGCAAACTGTAAACTCTTAACCTCTTCCTCTAATAACCCTCCCCCACTGAAGTTTGTGAAATCTGACCTGCAGTATGCTAACAAGCTTCTCGGAAAATATTGCCTATGTGTGAACATGTGATTTACACAACACTAAAATGTAAACAAAGTACTCTACTAAGCAAATTATTTTAGAAATGAGATAATGCCCCTTTAAATTGAATACTGTTATCCCAATACTCCAGTGTTACTCTTTACACAGAGTTTCACAATGAAGCTCCTTAACTGAGTTTAAGCCTGAGTGGTTGGTAATAAGGCATTTAAAGGAACAAATTGGAGTGGTGACAAGGGGAGTGTTGCCTCACTCTCCAGCATGGTTAGTGATTCAGTGTTCTGCAGCAGCTAAGAAAGGTTAACACGTATCGGAGAGTAAGTAAAGAAAATCCTTTATTAACGGTACATACATAGTATTAAATTAAAAACAAGATAACATGAATTACTATGCCATTTGTCATGTAGAATTACTGATTTAACAATTTACATGTACAACGGGTGGCATCAGTTTTTGGAAGGCAGAATAGGAAGGAGAAAGGGACAAAGAAGGGGAGTTAGAGTGTAAGTTTCAGATGGGGATGACAGAGGGGTTAAAGTATAAAGGTTAATTGAAAATAGAATGAATGGGGAAGAAGGGAGAGATGAAAAAAAAGGCAGTGTGTACTGAAATACAAGCAGCCCAAAATAACATTCAGAGCACAGCATATTCAATGAGAGAGAATGCTATTGCTGACTCACTTTCTCATTTTCAGTGGGACAGGTTCAGGCAATTGGTACCAACAACAGACCTGAAGCCTTACATTACTCCACGACACCTTTGGGACCCGATGGAAAAAGGATATGAGGCATGACAGAGAAGGGAAAAACAAGGTACCGACAAATTACCACATAGGCGGTAATCCATTAAGTACGGAAGAGGTAATCAGGGACCTAGGGACCCAGGTTGACAGTAACATCTCATTTGACACTCACATTGCCAAAGTGGTTAGGAAGACCTTCTATATTGCCCACCTTATCATGAAGGGTTTCACATCTAGATCAAGAGAGGTCATTGTGCCCCTGTACTCTTCTCTTATCAGGCCAATGATTGAGTACAATGCCCCATTTGGGATGTATCTCACCCGACACCTGCAGCAGTTGGAAAGACCCCAAAAGTTCCTCACCAAGAGGATAAAGGGTCTTAAACATATGTCATATGCTAACCGACTGAAAAAACTCCCGCTCTATTCAGTCGCATACCGCCTACTCAGAGGTGATCTGTGCCTGACGTACAAGGACATGTCCAATCCTGAATTAATGGACATGCTCCACCTCAGAAAATCCAAATCCATCAGAGCCAAGAGAACAAGTGACTTAAACCTCAACACAGAAATAAATAGGACGTGCTGGAGGGACAGATTCATAACCCAGAGGCTCCCTACACTCTGGAACAGAATCCCAGTCCATGTTAGGCAGAGCCCCTCACTAACTCTATTCAAGAGAAATCTCGACGAGTGGATGGGAGATCGTAGGTTTACCCCGGGGGTCATCTCTGTGTCACTACTAGACAGAGGCATAGTAAACTAAACCCTAAAAGGGTGTAGTATTCTCATCCTAAGGGGTGGTGTAAGCCACATACACTCTGGCTAGGCTTATAAATGCCTTAGGGCAGATAGCCTAGTACGAACCTATGAACCTAAGCACTTAAACCAAGTACATGAGTATGGTGTCAGAAATGTACTGCCAATTTTATAGAACCAAGGGCTGATGCAGCGTGGCAAGTAAAATGGCCAGTATTTATACCATAGATATTAAGTTAAATGTTTAGTTTAGAAAAGTTGAGTATGTCTAGGCACAGTGCCATTGCACATGTGGCAACAATTAGTACCAAATGGCATGAGGCTGGCAGGACACCATGCAAGCATCTGCAATTAATAAGATGGTTCAATGTTGGGCAAGAATGGAGGTCACAAGAGCAAATGTGCATCAGGCCATCAGGCAGAGTAATTTTGCATGGCAATGGGGAGTTCTGAGAGAGGTATGTAATTTGGACTATAAACTATGGCTGTTTCAGACAGCATACTTAATAGTGTTTTGTGGCATGCTCTGGCTATCAGAGATAGTATAGCACAGTAAGAGTGACAACCCCCCATGGGTTCTAGAGCTCAGTGATATTAAGCTAGAAGCTGACAGGGTAGGAGTTTGTGTATGGAAGAGTAAAATGGACCAGCTAGGAAAAGGAGTATGGCAGAAGCCACAGCCCCCAAAGAGTAGAAGGTAGGATATAGTCAGACAGTTTAAGAAATAGCAGGTGATGCTTCCAAGTTGTGGCTTACCATTCTTCTATCAATGAGACTGTGCTCTCTTATCTAGTTACCAATTCAGGGCAGTCCTACAAAAAGCCATAGTGAGACTGGGTCTTGACATTAGCAAGTTAACAGCTCATTCCTTCAGAATAGGAGCCACATCACATGCCCGTGCAAAGGAACATCAGAAATTGAGGTACTGCGCTTAGGTCAGAGATCAAAGCTTACAGAAGATGCCAGATCATGATGACTAATCAGCATTATCTTTTGCAGGTATCATAAAGCATCTGATAGAGGTGTGCATTCTGGGGCATTCTTTCAGGTACCATATGGTCAGAGAATGGGGTGAATCTGGGCAGAACCTGGGTTTCAAATACAAAGAAATATGGGTTCGTTGGCTGGGAAGGAGAGGAATGCAGTGGAGGCACCTGCTGACAGCTTTAACAGAGTATTCTGAGCCATTACCTGAGCCAAGTTTAATTGCTTTACATATGGGGCGAATGATGTCACAATTAGCCCATTGCTGTACCTCAAAAAAATAATATGTCCATGGTCCAGACAGATCAAACAGATTTAGCTGAACATTAAGCTTGCGTGTTTGGATAAGACTAGTCTGACAAGGAGCAAATAACATCAAAGCAAACCAACAGATTCATTAGACAGGTAATAAAACTAAGGGGTTGGGTACTGCATCACACTAATATCAGTTCACCAGAACTGTAAAGTGATGGAGTTCACTTGTCACATTAAGGAACAAAGTTATTTATATGAAACCTTAAACAATTTGTAAAGTTGTCAGATGTGCTTGGGGGAAAGATGGAGTGACGGACACGCCATCTTCCTGTGGCAGAAGGGAAGACTAAAATTGCAAAGGAGTATGCTTGTCCTGGGGAGGGATGCAGGCTCGGACAACTTGGCCCCTCTCTGAATGGGTCTCCCTATGGTGTAGCAGGCAGGCTGGGAGCCACTGCCTGGCATCCCACAAGAAGCAGATCCCCTTCAACCACTGGTATCTGGCAGAATGGTGACAGGGGACTGCCAGTGTTTGTTGTAGATCACTTCAGCCATTGTTGTTGGTTGAGTATTTACAGGGATGCCAGTGGCATGTTATGGCATGATTGATTTGCCTTCCTTCCAAGTTCTGCCCTTTGTGCACATCTAAATATTCTTCATTGGCACTGATTGGTCTGACTGGCATTGACTTCTGATTTGGCACTATTATGATACATAATTTGATCTGATTGTCATAATAAATAAATGGCTGCGGCCATTTCTTCCAAGCAAATGTGTAATGTGATTAGTTAAATGACTTGCATGCTTGTTTTCATCCGAAGTTAATTGCTCAGTATATCATTTGTCTGTAACTGCGTTATGTTACATAGTTTTTTTGCTCCCCACAGGACTATGCCTGATGGCTGCTCCTCCTCCTGCACCAAATCGGCCCCCCATTCTTTTCTGGGGAATGGGATCTGGGTATTCCAGGTCTAAGCCATAGCCCTGTGCCTCATTTGAACCTGCCTGGAATCCCTAAAGGCTCTCTGTTTCCTGGTGAGATTCAGGTTATAGGGACTGGGCCAGACTGTTGTCCTGCAGAGTGGCCTATTTCTGTCTTCTACCAGCTTCACCTCCTGCCAGCACTTCTAAGCTTAGCTATTGCTGTCTCCCAATGGAAGGCCTACCCCTATATATTGAGTTCTCCTCAGTTTATGACTACAAAGGCACTCAGACAGTGCAAGCTCAGACAACACTGGGCGTAACACCTAATTTTCCTGCTAGGTATCATCCATGTGACAAGTCAGAACATTCACTCCCCCCCACCCTCACCCTGGATCAGCCAACAGCAACTGGTCACTTCCTCCTTCTTGGCCAGTTACTACAGACACCTGTGTCAATAATAGAAATCAGGTTACATATAGCATAGTCAAGGTGCAGTCCTTTGATGCCTCAGAGCTGGCCTGAACTGGAAGTACAGCTGAGGGTACGGTAATGCACTGCAAGTAAACTGTATCCTTCACTTCACTGTTTAGATAAATACAAAACTCACTTACATACTGTGCAGGTCTGTGCAAGACTGAAACCAGTTTTGTGAGTACATGTAGCTTTAGTCTCTTCCACTGTGCATGTAAGAGGGTACCCAGAGAACATATTAAATTAAATTAAATTAGAAAATTAAAATTTTAGAAGTTTGCAGAGCATAACTGAACACAGGAAGTATTGCCCAATATGCTGCATGACACAAATGGAACTGAGACAGAGAATAAATAAAAATACTGCAAACAACCTGATAAGTGAATACCCACATTCATCTTCAGGGAAAGGTTGAATTTTGACCTACCCCAGAATATGTGACACAAGTACGTGGACCTTGAAATTTGACCTGGAACATGTGTAAAGTCAGTGGGTAGGGTTGCCAGCTTTCTTTGTGGCTAAAACCAGACTAAGGTCACGCCCCTCGCATCACCCACAACTCCACTCATTCCCACCCCCTCTCCCATCCATGCTCTGCCCATTTTGTGACATCATGGTGACATCAGCTGATGGGAACACCCTCTTTTTCTGTTCTGGATGCCTGCTTTCAGCCACTGTTAAACAAAGCAATTACAGTTTCATAATGAAAACAGACTTAGCATTAAAACTACATTCACCGAAACAGCATTGAAACCCATGTTCAAAGAAAATGCATCTGGCCAAGTGGCCAGTTGTGGTTGTGGATTAAGTTTACCTTTGCTTGAGCATTTATGTAAGTATTCTAAATTGCTTACAAAAAATTAAGATTTACTGTATTTATAGTGCTTTACAAAATTAAGTTCAAGACCTAGAAGAGATTAGTTAGCATTGAATAGTTTGTCATTTGAACTTATTTTTTACTGCCTATGATCCAAAAATATGAGCATTTTTTAGAAATGTGAAAAAATATAACTTGTGTCATACGGCTTAATATGTAGCCATTTAATGTGACAAAAGGAGGGTCACCTTTACTATGGAAAGTTTTGAGCTCTAAGAAAAAGACTTGGAATTTGAGGGCTTGATTTCATAATAATCAAGTGTTCATTCCATACTAATCTAGTGCTGAAGCAGCTTTTTGGTAGGAAAGGTTATGTATCAAAAAAGAGTACTTACAAACTAATGACAAGAACTACGCCTGTTTTGGTTATTATGCGATGTTTTAAAATGTGCTACTTTTAAACAACAATTAATAGTTTTTAAATGTTAACAAAAGGCTCACCATAAAAAAAAAATGAAGATACAGACAAAAGAACAAACACACTTTAAACAACATACACAAGATAGGGTGAGAAAACAGTAACTTAATACCACGTTACTCTTACCAACATCAACCCACTTACCAACTCAAGATCACAAATGTTCTACAGCAAAATATCATTGCTGCTTCTAACTCCAGTAAAGTATCCTATCTGACGTGGCTTTACTGTTAAAGTTAACTAGAAAATGGGTACATCTAAAATAAACAAACTTCACTGCTCAGTGGCAACACACAGCGACCTTTCAAATGTAAAGTCCTCTTGCAAAACACAGGCCACCGGTGTTGCTGCAGGCCTGCAGTCTAGATTTTATACAATGCAATTACTTATAAAAAGAAAAAAAAAACTCCTAAGCAAGCCCGGTGCTTTACAAACAACACAAATCTAAAATGGTACTTCAGTTCTAAACATTGTGTCTGTCAAAAGGCATTCAGTGCAATGCAATACAATGACAATGAGACTGTAGAACACACACACAAGATACCAACCATACAATGTTTCCTGGCCACTGAATGATCAAATTATAAAAAAAAAAAACTCCCCCTTAAATTAATTACATTTCAGTTGCTCTCCTTTTCATAGCAGCAGCAGCCTCACACACACACCTACCTCTCTGATTTGTCCTGTCCAACCAACCATTCATTGTAGTCCGCTCCCCTGCAAAGTCCAAACGTCTTCTGGAGTGGAGACTGGAATTCAAATTCCACCTCGCGGAAGATGAAGACGTCATGTAAACAATTTCGGCTTCTTCTGCATCTGTGTCACCAGATGCAAAGGGCATTCTTAAAGTAGAACACCCTTAAAAAAAGCACACCGGGACCGCAAGCAATAAGGAGGGGAAGAGAGAGAGTAAAGATGGCATGGGACTCGGGAGAAATGCTTGAGACTGTGGCAGTGGCACAAAACCTGGACTTCACATGTCCGGTTTTGAAAGAAATTTGTCACTGGACAATTTGTCAGAAAATCAGACAGCTGGCAACCCTATCAGTGGGCCTTAACTTTTTTCCTCAGTGTTTGTATCTAACCATGTGGGTGGTATCTCTGCTAGCTAAACTGCGCTCTCAATTTTAGTGCAGTTTTCAGACTTTTTTCTTGGTGTTATATTAACTTCACTGCCACATTACTTTAAGATCCAGGCACTAGCAAATGCATCAGTATAAGAAGCAAAATAAATGTAGTTTTATGTCTTTTCTTATGTTTTTATTAGTAGGTAAAAGCAAATGTGACTGACTACAATATAAAGCATTGTGTTAAGTACAACTCACAGTGTGTAGTCTACAACCCCTCACCAAAAGTGTAGTTTCATTTATGCCATGTGGTCTCACATCCATTCCCCACCATGCAGATGTTGGCTTCCTTATTTATGCCCTGTTGTCTTACATCCATTCCCCACCATGCAGATGTCGGCCTCCTCATTTATGCCCTAGAGTCTCACATCCATTCCCTGCCATGCAGATGTTGGCCTCCTCATTTATGCCCTGTTGTCTCACATCCATTCCCCACCATGCAGATGTTGGCCTCCTCATTTATGCCTTGTGGTCTCACAACCATTCCCCACCATACAAAGGTCAGCCTTCTCATTTATGCTGCAATACAAACTCCTTCCTTCTACTTGGTGTCGGTCTCATATTTTCTAATTTGGAAAACTAGTCATCTAGAAGAGAAGCAAACCCTTTGTTTGTTTTCTGTGCATTACTTTGTGTAATTTTTGTCATAAATAAAAAATAATGTGTGTCTGTTTTGTTATCTGTTGATTATATATTTATTCCAAGTCAAAACTATGCAGGGGATTATGTGAACCTTTGGCCTGTGACATTAAAGAGCTGTAAACTGGGGTTGCACTGAATAAAGCAAAAGTGGTTGCCTTGTCTGCTCTTGATCTGTTCTAATTGAAGGAATAGTAGATCAATGAATGAGCTTGTTAAAACAAAATTCTCTCCATGTCACATCCTTCCTTAATTACTTCTGTCTTTTTGGACACTGGTTAATAGTCAAAAAGGGCTGTCTGGCAGCAACAAGTTGTGATGAATTCATCCACAAACAGTATTTACCTGCCAAACACCACAAGAACATGCACTTGTTGTTATCAAACAGTTGGATAAACAATTAACACTACTATTTAAAACTAAAATAGTCCTGTGTTCCACTGCAGTTTGCAACACTTGTTTTACTTAACACAGCATTGTCTGCCTGCTCTATTATATGAAAGCTTCATGCAAAAAATGTCACAAGTTTAACACCAGTGCCCAAACACTAACAGCCAAAATCACTTGTAAATTTACATATAGGCAACTTCTATCCTGTGTTTGCAAAGACAGTAGTTATTGTACCCCCACTTCTGTATAAACTGACAGATGACTGTTATTAAGAGTCAAAGACACAATAACATTTAGTTCAGATGCATTTAACAGCATTTAGTGAGTGCCCGGGAATATCTACACAGTGTATTATAAAACTACTTTAAAGCCAAATTATAAGCAGCCAGCCAATTAAATTCTGATGGTTAGTACAGCTAAATTTACTTGCTAGCTGTCTATCACCAGTTTCACTTTTATTGTGATACGTCAACCCCTCCGTTTAATACTAGTCTCCTATATTGAAGCA
The DNA here is from genome assembly GCF_019279795.1 of Protopterus annectens. Classification (NCBI taxonomy): domain Eukaryota; kingdom Metazoa; phylum Chordata; order Ceratodontiformes; family Protopteridae; genus Protopterus; species Protopterus annectens. The sequence continues at coordinate 734,846,147 of NC_056725.1, forward strand.
CATATGCACCGACACGCATATTATTTTTTATTTATGACAAAAATTACACAAAGTAATGCTCCCTTATTGAATTCTGCTGTGTGATACAGATGCATTCTCCCAGTTCACTGCCATGCCTGTTGCCTGTCCATGGAAATAACACCAGCGTGTCAATTTGTGCTTAGTAGTTGTTCCTCTCTTTTTGTAATGGTGCTTTGGCATTCCTAGTGTTGTAAGTATTTCTTGTTTCATGTCTTTATACCAGCGGGGTCGACCCCTAATCAGGAAAAGCCTAAAGACACAACAACAACAACATACCAGCAGGGTCCTCAAGACTGTCTCAGCATCCTGCTGCTTTCAGATGTGTTACAGGTATCAATGTGCAGGGAACTCCATTTTCTTGAGATATTGTTGAACTCATCCGACTTTCTTTTCAGTCCTAGATATAATAAATATAAGGCATGTAGTCCTACCTTACCAAGTAGGACCTGCAAGAATAGACTCAAACCCTGCTCCTCCTCTCCTAACGAAGTCTATACAGAATCCTCTACAGATCACATTAAGTAGAGTTTCTCATTTAACTGCTTGTCCCACCCTAGAAGCACTTTGCGTTTTATAGGCTTTTACTCTGTGGATCTTATTTGCCAGATGTCAGCTGTTTATATGCACCTGTAGCCACTGTAACAGCCTTTTATACCTACCTCCTCACTCTTCTTTAAAAAAAACTTTTTGTTAAATGCATAAGTCTACTGGACACAGTTCTTTTTCATGACTCGCTCAGGCTCATACACTAGTGAAATGGAGGCTGTGGTAATCAGATATAAGACTTCTACAAGGTGTCTTTTTAGCAGCACATAATCTTAAAACTGTTTGCCAAACTGCTAGAAAATCTCCCCATACACATTAAGCAGAGGTCAGAACTGAACTCCAGAACCTGGATCTGTGAGTCAGAAATATCACCTACCCCACCACTACTACTCAGTTTTTCAGATGACCTTCAGAATAAGTCTGTTACTTAACATACCCCAAGTGGTGTCAAATTATCATAGGCCAGAGTCCAGGGTTTTGCTACATACTCTTTTCTTTACATTATATTTGACAGTTTGCCAACATACAGTGACAGGGACAATCCATCTCACCTTTCTCTGCAGAGGTATCTCTCTCTCTCTCTCATACTTTTCCAGGCTCCTACATATACAGAATTCTGACCCCGTTTATCACTTGGGTTAACAAATCCTACACTGTCATCAACTCACATGTTCTGTGCTTCCTACTTTAAGTCTTTGATCCCCATTACACAATATTGCATCTAATCATAGTTAAGAAATGCACATCATGAAACGCAGCCCAATTACTACGTGTAACTGGTGGCCAGGTCCCCTTACACATTATTGCATCTAATCACAATTAACAAATGCACCTCAAAAAACTCACCCCAATTAGTATGACTGGTAGCCAGGTCCCCTTACATATTATTGCACCTAATCACAGTTAACAACTGCACCTCACAAAACTCACCCCAATTAGTATAACTGGCAGCAATTCTGACACAGCCCAGCTAACTCCTCTTTCATCTCATCTGTTAATCAATTTTCACTGCTGCTTTTGTAACACAATTGGGAATACTATATTTAATAAAGACCTTATCTATATATCCAAAATCATTTTGTACTCAGTGATATTTCCCTCTTCCTTATACCATGTTTTTTTCCCTCCAGAGATAGCACTGTCTCTTTCCATTGTATTAGGATCAAACTATGTGTTTGCTTCAAATGTAGAATATGCATATATCTGCTTTTATATCTTAGGCTCAAAAACAATTATGTGTGCACTTATGAAATTGCCAGATTATGTGCCTCTTCCCATAAATGAGGTTTGAACCACTACATATACCACTACATATACGGTTAACCTGTCACACTTCAAACCTACAGAACTTGTAATCGACTTTTTTCTACTAAATCTAAATTTCCCAGTATAATCCAGACTTTCAGAAAGCTACCAAATCTTGGTTGATGTCACGTATACTTCTACGACCAAGACACAATACTGTTTGCCAAGTCAAACAGTGTAAAGGTGCATCAGACAGAGCGAATGTCACCCAGTGAGACTCTGCATGAATAATGCATCACCTAAACCAAATGACTCCTGTATTCTGTTCACTGAGTTGTGCTCGTTGTCTCAGTCCAAATTAACTGAATAAGATAAATCAGAAATAAACTCAACACATATCTACATCCCATCAGATGCATATTAGATACCTGAAACACTTCAAAAGGTTAATTTGTACTAATCTAGTTACTAAAAACAAATACAACTGTATCAGATACACGTTAAATCCCTTCATTTAACATGTTTTCAGTAGTTGCTATTAAGTTTTTCTTTGTTGCCTTTCTCAATGTGTAAAACACTACTGCAAAACTTCATATCCATATTCATGTCTGTGTAATTACTGAAGCTTGGCTTAAGGGATCAGAAGTCACTCTCTCTATGCCTGGTTGTTATACTTGCCATGCCTTCAGACAAGATGGCAAATGTCCTGGTGTTTTCATATTTATTAGGTTCATAGGTTCATAGGTTCATACTAGGCTATCTGCCCAAGGGCATTTATAAGCCTAGCCCATAGTTATGTGGCTTTCGCCACCCCTTTAGTTTGAATAAAAACTATGCCTATCATTTTTCTGTGCCTCTGTCAAGCAGTGACACTGAAGTAATCCCTGGGGTATATCTGCGATCTCCCATCCATTGGTCAAGATTCCTCTTGAACAAGGCCAGCGAGGTGCTCTGCCTCACATGTACTGGGATTTTGTTCCACAGCATAGGGAGTCTCTGGGTGATGAATCTGTCCCTCCAGCACGTTCTATTTATAACCGTGTCAAGGTTTAAGTCTCCCGCCCTTGTGGTTCTGAGGGATCTAGATTTTTGAGGTGAAGCATATTCATCAAATCTGGGTTTGACATGGCCTTATATGTCAGGCACAGGTCACCTCTGAGCAAGCGGTATGAGACTGAATAGAGCTGGAGTTCTTTCAGTCGGGCAGCATAAGACATATTTTTGAGACCCTTTATCCTTTTGGTGAGGAACTTTTGGGGCCTTTCAAGCTGCAGCAAGTGTCTGGTCAGATACATTCGAACGGGCATTGTACTCAATCATAGGTCTAATGAGTAATGAGTACAGGGGACGATGACCTCCCTTGATCTAGATGTGAATCCCTTCATGATCAGGTGGGCGATATAGAAGGTTTTCCTAACTACTTTAGCAACATGAGTGTCAAACGAAGGCTACTGTCAACTTGGGTCCCCAGATCCCTGATGACTTTTCTGTGCTCAGTGGATTGCCACCTATATGGTAGCTAGGGGTAACCTTGTTTTTCCCGAAGGGTATGACTATGCATTTTTTGGCGTTTAACTTCAGGCCATGGCTCTGGCACCAGTTATCCGTTTCTGTGAGGCCCTTCTGGAGGATATCTGTGTCAGATGTGTTTTCGACTATGGCGCCCAGTTTGCAGTCATCTGCAAACTTTGTCAGCCATAACCCTCCTGTGTTTGCTTGTACTTCAGCAAAGTAGATGCCGAACAAGAGTGGACCCAGGATTGAGCCCTGTGGGACACCACTTGTGACAGGCTTTGAGTCTGACATGGCTCCAGCAACTCTGACCCTGTGGGTTCTGTCACTTAGCCAGTTTGCAACCCATCTTGTGATGTATGGGTTTACATTCAAGCTGATGAGTTTTTCGATGATACCTGAGTGGGGTATTGTGTCGAAGGCCTTTGCCAGGTCGAGGTAGGCTGTATGGACTGCCTTTCCTCATCAATGGCCTTGGTGACTGTCTCAAAAGTCAACCAAGTTTAAGAGGCAGGATCTGCCTTTGACAAAGCCAAACTGGGTTGGATCCAAAGTCTGCAAGTTCCCTATGTCTTTATTTATGAGTTCCATTATGATCCTCTCCATGGCTTTGCAGATAAGGCTTGTCAAGCTAATGGGGCAGTAATTTCCAGGGTCTGTGGAGGCACCGCCCTTATGAAGTGGGACCACATTCGCCGTGCGCCACTCCTTGGGTACGTATCCTGAGGTGAGGCTAAGATTAAACAGCTGTCCTAACTGTGGGTTTAATTCCTCGTTGAGTTCATGAAGCACACAGCCGGGACACCATCCGGTCCCATGGATGCTGTGTTTTTGCCTCAGTGAGGGCAGTTCTCCCCGGGGCGTTGCAGATCTTTGGGGGCTACAATCCTCTGGAATAGATATCCCTCCTTTTGGCGCGGGGGGGAGCCAGAAGTTTGCACTGAACCTGTCAGCCAGTATGTTAGCAATGTGTGTAGGTTCAGTAATTTTCACATCATTTTGAACTAATTCTGAGCATATCTGGGAGTTTCCTCCTAGGTTTCTAACATAGCTAAAGAAGGCCTTATGATTGTCTTTAGAGTCCTTGGCGATTTTTCTCTCAAAATTTGCCTTGGATAATTTTATGAGAGCTCTTAGTTTTTTACTTATAATGATCAAAGGTGTCTTACCTTTCAAGGATTTTGCTCTATCTTGTAGTAGCTTCCTCCTTTTGTTGTAGAGCTTGTTTATGGCTGGGGTCCACCAGACTGGACGCTTGCCTTTGGTACAGAGAGTCTTAGTTTTGTTTGAGATTGCCTGATCCATGCAGTCCTGTAGGTGCTGGTAGAAGGCATTTGTAAGTGATTCAGCGGTTTGAGTAATGTTTACCACTGGCTCAGGGGCCTTAAAGGAGACCACACTAGTTTTTAGAAGTGTGAAATCGGCTTTTGAGAAGTTTTTCACTGTGGTCTTTTTGTTTCAGGTGGGCGGGATGAGGACCTCCAGCGAGATTAGTTTATGATCTGATCTCACCAGTGAGGGGTATACTTCCGGTGTTGAACATTTAGATCCCATGTTCGTGATGATGAGATCAAGTATGTTTTCTCCTCTTGTGGGGATGGTGACTAGTTGTTCCATGGCATTTGAGTTTATGAACTCCAGGAATCTTTGGGTTAGAGTGTTCGGGCTTGAGTAGTGTTCCCAGTCTATATTAGGGTAGTTGAAGTCACCTAGTATGATGGTGTTTGGAGATACATTTATCCTCCAATGTTTTCAGGAAGGCCATGTGAGGTTCCTGAGTTTGAGAGGGTGGCCTGTAACATGCTACAAATTGCAGAGCAGTCTTGCCTATGGTTAATTGCACCTGGATGGTCTCCGATGCATCGTGCGTTGCCACCAACCTTGAGGTGTTGGGTGTCCTTTATGAATATGGACACCCCCCTCCTTTCTTGGTGTTGTCCAGATTTTGGGGCCGGAACGCATGATATGAGGTGAAACCTGTTAGTGCTGGGGTGCTCTCAGGAGCCTTGAACCAGGTTTCTGTCACAGCACAGACATTGATGTTCTCCATATTGAGAAGGGCCTCGAGTGCGTGCATCTTGAGAGTGAGACTTCTGGCATTGAGCAGCATTACCCTTAGTTTTTTTCCTTTTTGGTGTTCTAGGGTGGTAGGTTTAGAATTTGAGCCTTGCCTAAAAAAGGCACTATGGAGGTGGCAAGAGCCTTTGCCAATATCCGGAAGCCCAGGGGTGACAGGTGCAAGCCGTCCCTTGCGAAGCAGCGTGGCTTGTCCAGCATGTCATCCCAGGCAGACAGACATTGGATCCCCTTTAAATGACACCAGAATTTAAGCCAATTATTAAAGCTGATCATCTTATCACTGTATTGTGGCATCATTCTAGGTGAAGGTAGGATACTGCTCAAGGTCAGGGTCATACCTGCCTGGGCTACATAATCAGAGAGCTCCTCGATGTCCCTTTTCATGTAGTCCAAGGAGGTACGTCTCAGGTCGTTGACACCAGCGTGGACAATGACTGAGTCGTACTTGTACCTGCTGTTGAGAGACCTGAGTGCTTGCGTTATGTGGCCATATCACCTCTAGACAAATTCCCAGAAATACAGAAACATGGTAGAGCCAGCAAACAGTGGACCAAAATCCGTTTATTGAGGGAAGAAGGAAAAAAACATACCGGTTTCAGACGTTAGGCCTTCCTCAGTGTTTGTCACAAACACTGAGGAAGGCCTAACGGCCAAAACCGGTATGTTTTTTTCCTTCTTCCCTCAATAAATGGATTTTGGTCCACTGTTTGCTGGCTCTACCATGTTTCTGTAATTCTTTGATGCTTTTGAGCCGTGCAGTAGCCGTACGTGCAGAGGTCTGATTGTACTTATCTTAAATTCCCAGAAACCCATAAATAGAACACTATGAGCTCCAAATCACGCTAAAATGGACCAACTGCCAGTTTATAGCCTGTTACTGGGCACTGTATATGTCCCCTGACAATCATACAAGGGTCATAAATGTACGTGATGAACTCTCTATAAACTAGAACTCCATTATTTTGAGATACTTTAACTACCCAAAAATAAACTGGAGCACCTACCTCTCAAATGTAGGATATGACCAAAAGTTTTTAGATTTATTAAACAAAATTTCCCTGGACCAGATTGCTACTACACCCACTACAGGACATAAACTTCTTTACCAAATCCATACAAATATACTATTCTTATGGCATCTCCTTCCCTGGTCAGATTGGATTATACTCCAGTGCCCTTCACATGTAAAATCTGTATCCCTATCGATAGCAAGGGTTTATATTAAATTATCGAAGAGGCATTACAGGGAATGCATCTTTGTCTTCACGATTAGAACGAATCACGAACGGCCGAATCAGTGATTTTTTTTTTCCCCAGGGGAAAAAAAAAATCACTGATCAGGCCAGAAACGACATATGGGGGGCCACTAACTAAATATGCCAACTCTGATCACACTACAGTGGGGAAAGGGGCAATTTTACACTGATGGCCAAGCGATTTTTTTTCCCTTAGGAAAAAAATCGCTGATTCGGCGGTTTGCATATTTTGCGGTTCGCTCTTTTCGTGTCGATGAAGAGGCATTCACTGTAACGCCTCTTTGATACTATGATATAGACCTGATACCAATAGCCTGGAATTCAAGGACTTCAAATGTACTAATCTGACCAAATTCTATCACAGTATTTTAAAATTCACTAATAGCAGTGTTATCCCAGACATTTTCACAGCCAATAGCTTCATAAAGCAGTAATATGCTCACTTAGATAAATGTATAGAACTAGCAGTCCCAACCAGATCTAACTATTTTATTTATTTAACATTTGTTAACTGGGAAAGTCCGACTCGGAATGAAGCCAATTTTCAGCTGAGGCCCGGGGAGAAAGCTCCATATGTATGTGTTTGTAACGTGGGAGGAAACCGGAGCACCCGGAGGAAACCCACATAAATGCAGGGAGGACATGCAGACTCCACACAGAAAGCATCCCAGCCGAGAATCGAACCAGAGAACCTCTTGCTGTGAGGCGACAACTCTACCGCTGCACCACTGCTCCGTCCATGTTCCTGTGATGGGAAATAAAAAAAAAAAATCAAACCAGCCTGGTGATCCATCAACATAAGTAAATTCTACTATAAAAGAAAAAAAAACTTAAAATGGATTGTAGCTGAAAAGACCCTCACATCAGAAAAGTGACTAAAAACTTGAAAAATGCTATTAGGTATACTAAGGCAGCCCTTGAACTTGCATCTGCATCTGAAGCTAAGAACAATTACAAATCCTTATTTAGCAACATTTGGATAACTAAGGAACAGCAATCAGCATTGTCCTGATCTTATTCATAACAGCACCACCTAACTCAGTAGGCACCACCAACAAACTAGAAAACAAATTCAGTGCAAACTTTATCCAAGTGATGACTATTCAAGGTCCACTTATCGCCAAAGCTCTCATGCCCCCTGTCATCACTAAAGAACATGTCTAAAGGTGCTTTCAAGACTAAAAAAAATGTCTCATCCTTTGGACCTGACAATATACCTGGCAGTTTAAAAAAGCAGTACTAAACAAGCCCTGGCAGAGCCATTCAAACTCTTTAACCTGAGGTTAGCCACTGGCTTTGTCCCTGAGCTTTGCAGCATGGCAGTAGTAATGTCATCAGTCAGCAAGGGTGGCCCCACCACTGATGCTGAGAATTATAGGCCCATCAGTCTTATGAGTCTTATTTACAAAGTCATGGAAAATATAATAACTGACCTGATAAATTATGACATTAAAAATATCATCCTACTAGACCTAAAGTAATTTAGTTTTGTCAAGGGCATCCCCACTGATGAATCTAGTCAACTTCTTTGAAAGAGTGACACAAGATGTTGACAGTAGTCATGATGTCCACATGATGTACCTTGGCCTGGCCAAGAAGGCTACAGAGGTAACTGTGGTGGTGGTGCTGTGGTAGCGTTGTCGCCTCACAGTAAGACGTTGTCCTGTTCAATTCTCAGCTAGAGCATCTTCTGTGTGGAGACATGCATGCATGGGCGTACCTTCGTTGGTTGTGCGTCAGGGCCGGCAACTCAGCATGTAAAAATCTACTGCCAAACATTAGCGGACCGGAGTTCCGCTGTGGCAACCTTTAACCGGGAAAAGCCGAAAGACACAACAACAACAACTAGCATAATACAGAGGTAATCCAGAAAGCTCAAATCAGGTCTGGTATCTCAACTGTGACACAGAGGGTGACAGGACTAACAAGAAACAGTGTGCAAAAGATTAGTCCAGATAACATAACTTTAGCTAGCAGATCTAGGAGACTGTCGCTCTGATCCCCCCAACACACAGATATAGGAGGAATAGAGATACCTTGTTGAAGCTTCAAGTAGTTTATTCAGTTAAGTAGGTGGATGGATGAGTGTTCTTGTTCTAAAGAAACAAGTTTAGAAATTAAGAACAAGAACACGCTCATCCATCCACAACTACTTGAAACTTCAACACGGTACCTTGATTCTATCCACAGGGAGGCTAGCAGAGAGACTATCTCCTTCCTAGATCTGCTCAAGTGACTTTATCTAGATTAATTTTTTTGTACTCTGTTTCCATACTAGAATAATAACTTAAAAAAGATCCCTATGTGGTAAGAGGGATAGCAAACTGTCTGTAGAATAGGAGCTTTACAGTGCAGTTAGGAGGTGCCTCACCAAAGAGTATGAAGGTGACAAGTGTAGCTCTGAGGGCTGAGTGCTGGGATCTCTTTTGTTCATCATTTACTTTTCTGATCTCCAGACCATAAAACAAGATCCCTGGCTGATCAAGTTTGCTGAGGACTGTAAACTGGGAGTCATTGTCAAGTCTCCTTCAGATGCCCAAGACCTTCAGCAAGAATTTACTCATGTACATACATGGTGAACTAAACATGACCATAAACTAAATGCAAATAAATGAAATACACTCACATTTGATACACTACCCCCCCCCCCCCCCCACCACCACCACCACCATACAACACAGATAACACCCACTTCAAAATAAGAATGCTGTGACAGACCCTGGAACTTGGGTTGATAATTAACTCTCTTCTGACCATCATGTGAGCACAAAAGTTAGAAAGTTCTTGTGCTAGCACAGCTAATTACCAAGGGAATATCACTGAAATCTAAAGAGGTCACTGACCTCTATATTCAGCATTGATTAGGTCAGTTATTGAATACAATGCCCCCTTCCCCCTTTGGATATACCTAACTAGTCATAGCAAATAAATGGAACAATCTCAGGGGTTACTAGCAGAAAAGATCTGACTTAAAAACCCTCAGCTATCAGAAAAGACTAGAAGTGCTATTCATTTACATGGTGTCTTAAAGACTCATGTGCCTTGCCTTCCAAGCCAAAAAGAACACACTGGTCCTGGATCTTTTGTATCCCCACAAATCAAATAGTCCCAGAAATACCACAACCAGGGATCTGAATCTTCACCAGCAGACAAGTTAAACATGATGGTGAGGCAGGTTCATTACACAGGGCTTTTGCCACCTCTGAAACAGACTCCCACTGCAAATTAAGAAGAGTGATGCATTACCTTCTTTTAAATGGGAACTGGACAACTGGATGGGTATTGGCCAGTCTTGCCCCCTGGCTTTACCCTGGTCATCCTTCAAAAGGGAAGTACAATCTGAGGGTGGATACTTGTAAGACGTAAATGGCTATAAGACTCAATTGCCTGGTGTTTCCTATGAACCACTTAGATTACTGGTAGTAGTTCTTTTATATATGTGATTATTTGACTTCTATATGCGTCATCTCAGTTCATTTGAACTGCATGTATAATGTATTTTCTTATCAAACATGTCTATGTTTTTTCCATTTCTAATGCATACGTATTTGAATTGTTTAAAACACACTTTGTATTTACTCTGTTGAAATACATGTTTTTGTCTGTACTTTGTATTTGCTCAATGAGCCTGGGTCGTGGCTAAAAAGGGTCCTTGGATGGGTACACCTACCCAGTTAACAAATGAAAAATTGAATACAGAATTACTCTGTTTCCCAAAATAGAATTCAAGGTTTTCTCCAATGGCTAACCAGAAATAAAAAAAAGGTTTTAGTAGTCACGAGGAGTTTAACACTTCACCATGATGCCACAATATGAACAGAAGATGACTAATTTTAATAACTGGCTTATATTTGGTGTCATTCTATTGGGATACTACATTTGACAGCATGGGAGAACATGGTTAACGAACCACGTTGCTTTGCCAAGCAAGGTCTGTACCTGTACTCAGTAGGTTTACAGATATTGGCTAAAACATTGTCCTCCCCATAGAGTCGTTTTTAGACAATACCAGATGGATGCTGATAAATGCCATGAGTCTAAACAAGAAGCACCACACCTTCCAAACTCTCCTCATGTTGAAGATGTGTACATTTGTGCAATTACTTGAGACATGGTTTAAAGCCGTATTGAGTACCCTGCCAGAGTAAAGCTTCAGTGCCTTCCACTCATTTAGAGCAGCAACTGCACAGACAGGAACTAAAGGTGGTGATGTCTCAATCTGCATCAATAACAGGATGATGTACCAGCAGAGGCATAACTGGTCACTTGAACTAGCTCCGCACCACTTCGGAACAGCAAAAAAAAAAATGCAAGCTATCCAAATCAACCAGGTGGCTCCCTTCCTCCTGCCCCAGCCACTCAGGTCCCTTTTCTTTCCACACATTAAAATATAAAATAAATATATATATATAAATATATATATAAATAAATATATATCTTTTAAACTGTAGAAAACAGTACAATTTATGCCCTGCCTGCATGGAACACAACAGTGCTAAGTTTTTATTTATTTATTTTTTAAATCATTTCTCTTTTAAACTGCAGCAAACTGCTTGTTACAAACACACCAAGAATTTGGTATAGTTTATAACTGCATGGAACATTACAGCACTCAGATTTTAGTTATTTTAATTTTTTTTTTACTTTTACTAGGTAGCAAATGACTGCTACAGTTTAGACTACACATGGAGTGCTGAAGCACTCAGATTTGACCATGAAGGTAATATTGGCTTTTAAAAGCCTGTATTGCATTAAAGAGACAAGGGATTGTGATGAGACATGGCGGATTGCATGCCCCAAACTCTTTGCACCCAAGACAGATACCACTGTCACCCTGCCCTAGCTATGCTGCTGCTGCACATTGGAGTTCCTCTGCATCTACATTACCATAGACAAAGTCCCATACCAAATCCTAGCAAGCAATAGGTCACCCTTGAAACCCATAGCTCATATTTAGACCTATTGTAGACACTTACTATTCAACCAAATACCATTCTTATGAGGGACTTTAATTATTACTCTATAAACTGGAAATCCTTTCATGACCCCATATTTGCAGGCACAGAGATTCCTAGACTTTGTAAACACAAACATGCTGGACCCGTTAGTGCATATGCCTAATAGTGGTACAAGCATACTGGAAATGGTATTTGTAAGTATGTTAGAATGCTGCCCCCCCCCCCCCCCCCCCCAGTGTGTAGTACCCTCACTGGTATGTTCAGACCACAATAATAATAAACAATTCTGTAATGCCGGCAGACCCTGTAACATTTAGAAACTACTGCAAGGAAAACTACCTTTTATTAAGTGATGACCTGCCAAACTCAGACAACACAGAGGCCTATGTGGAATAATTCACAGAAGCTCTGTACAACCATATCAATGACTGCGTAGAGGCTGCTGTGCCTACCAGAAGTAATCCCAAAACTTACCTAATAAAAACCCATCTTGGTGGAATCCAAAATTAAACAGGTTGTACAACAAAGGAAAAAAGTCATAATTTAAATTAGGAGGTGTAACACCACAAAAGATAAAAACTCTCTCATCAAAATGAATAGACAAGCAGGAGAACAAATTACGACTAACAAAGCAAATTTGGAGGTAAAGATAGAGACCCAGGCCAAGACATCCATAAGACTTTCTTTAGCTATGTCCAAAACCTCAGAGACAGCGTACAATAGTGTGCCACACTGCTGGTAAATGCAGCGACGTTCACTGAAACAAGAGATATAGCAAATCTTCTGGCTCACAAATTCAGCTCCAGCTTTAAACCCCTCTCACTCCTAGCCGCCCCCCAGGAAATGTCATGTAACATAACACCTCCAACTTTCAGTATGGATAAAGTCTTAGATTTGCTTTCTAAAGCCAAGAATACAGCTTTGATGGGCACAGTAATATCCCACGATGCCTCCTAAATATTTTTATTTTTTATTTTACATGTGTTTAGTGGGATAGTCCGACTGGACGCAGGTCCATTTTCAGTGGAGGCCTGGGGAGAAGAGCTCCATAGTAAGTACCAAAATTAAACAATATGATTAACAAATCTGAAGAAGCAAATGTGAGAAAAAACAACATAAAAAAACAATATGAAGAAATACATGAAAAACAACATGAAAAAATACTCGGAAAAACAAGATATATATATATATATATATATATATATATACAGAGAATAAAACACAGTTAACCATAGATATTCATGCGATACGTCTACAATTTCCATAAGCAGAGTTTCATAAGACTAAAAAGTTATACAGTGGCTGAAGTAGGCAGTGAGTTTTATGGAGTGAATGAACAGAAGGAATTATGTGATGCAAGGGCATAGCCATTTTTCCATTAAGTGTGATTTAAGTGTGTTTTTAAAATGGATAAGAGTTGGCACAGAAATCAGAGCAGAAGGGAGGTTATTCCGGGTTCTAACTATGGTGTGAGAGAACAGAGCTTTCTCTGCGGTATTTTTAGCCTTTGAGATACAGAGTAGAGATTTGTCAGATGAGCGGAGAGGACGATTTGTATTATAGTGGGTGAGGAGATGGCCTAGTGCTGGGGTTTTTCAGGTTGCCTTACAACATTGCAGGCAATGGCTAACTGGTAGTAATTTAGCAGTTGGGGAAGTTCTAACCATTGTAGATCCCTTAGAGCCTAGCAGTGGTGGCGTTATTTGCACATTTGGCGATTCTGTTATAACGACTCAAGTCTGGCAAGGTCAAGTTTTTTGACTTGGGTAAGGATAGGAGCAGCATACATTAGAGTGGACAGTAGGTGAGTTTTGGCAAAGGTAATCAGAGCTTGTCTTGTGAGGGGTTTTCTGTGTGTATATAGTGTTCCTATTTTTTTATGGTTCTTTTTGATTGTTTGTGAAATATAGATGTGGAAAAGTAGGCTTTTGTCAATTTCAACACCCAGGAGTTTGTTGTGGTCAGAGAGAGAGATAATAGTGCCATTTTTGGAGGAGATAATATAGGATAGAGGGGTAGGCATTTTTTTGGGGGGGTGAAAAGTAACAATTTAGTTTTATTAGGGTTTAGGATAAGTTGGATTTGAGTGATCCATGTTTCGACAGAGCTAAAAGATTCCTGAGTGAGTTGTTGTAGAGTGGTAATTGATGGTGCTGAACAAATAAGAGTTGAATCATCTGCGTAATGTATAAGTGAAGCCTGCTGTGTGGTGCTATGGAGATTATTGGTATATATAGAGAAAAGAAGTGGGCCTAATATTGAGCCTTGTGGTACGCCTATGGTAGTTGGGAGTAAGGGGGATTGTACACCTTGCCATTGGACAGATTGTTGTCTTTCAGACAGATAGCTTTAAAACCATGCTATAGTGGATGGGGCAAAGGATACGGAGGCCAGGGTGTTGAGTAGTAAGGAATGTGAAACCATGTCACATGCTTTGGAGAGGTCTAAACATATTGCAGATAAAAAGTTGTTATTTCTCTGTTCGTTGACTAGATTGGTAAAAGAGAAAAAGCAGTTGTTGTGCTGTGGTGTTGTCTGAAACCATGCTGTGTGTCGGAGGGGACATTATGTGAGTTTAGGAAATGCATCACTTGAGAATGTATACATTTCTCGAGTATTTTAGATAAGGGAGACAGAATGGCAATGGGGCAATAAAATTTGAGTATTCATAAGAATTTCCACCTTTATGAAGTGGAATAATATACGATACCTTCCATAGCTGTGGGATGTAAGATTCTTGTATGGAGTGGTTGATAAGAATAGAAATAGGGAAAGATAAGGATTGAGCAGCTATTTTTAGGAAGTTGCTCGGTAGGTTGACAGTGGCAAGGGTGGTTGTTTTCAGTTTTAGGAGGAGTTTCTTAATTTTGGAGGATGGTACGGGTGAGAGACAAAAATGTGGGATATTATCAGGGCATTTGGTTGGGTTATGTGTAGGGTTGTTTTTGGATAGTTGGAAGGATAGAGTTAGGATGGATTCAGTGAAGTGGTGATTAAACTGGGAGGCTATGTCCATATTGTCCTTGGTGGAGTTAGGAGTGGGAGTGGTAGTTTTGCCAGGTTTTAGGAGAGAGTTGATATCATGACAAAACTTTTGGGGATCTTTTGAGTGTCTATTTTGGATATCAAGGATGTAAGTTTGTTTATTTAGTTTGGTTTGTGTCTTGGCCTGATTTCTAAGTTGTAGGTAGGTTTGTTTGGCTAGGTTAGTATTATCCTTCTTCCAGTTTTTCCAGGCTTTATCTCTAGATTTTAGTTGGGCTCTAGTTTCCCTTGGCTCTGATTTTCCTAATGGGAGCAACTCTGCTAGTGCATTGATGAAAATACTATTAAAGTATTCAACTGCCTGGTCTAAACCTAGGGTTTGCAGTGGTGGTCCTGTTACTATGTTTTAGAATAGGTTCATAGGTAGATACTAGGCTATCGGCCCAAGGGCCTACGTAAGCCTAGCCAACAAGGTTCCCTGGCTTACGCCACGCAAGAAAGTTATTTTCCTGTGCCACTGTCGAGCAGAGTCACAGAAGTGATCCCCGAGGTGTATTTCCTATTTCCCATCCACTCATCAAGATTTTTTCATGAAGAATGCTAATGAAGAACTTTGCTTGACATAGATGGGTAGCCTGTTCTAGAGTATGGGAAGTCTCTGGGACAGGAATCTATCCCTCCAGCATGTCCTGTTTACTGTGGTGACAAGGTTTAGGTCCCTAGAGCATGTAGCTTGAAGGGGATTGGGATTTCTTTAGGTATAGCATGTCCAACAGCTCTGGGTTTGTCATAGCTTTATATGTTAGGTAGAGATCACATCGGAGTAGGCGATATGCTACGGAGTAAAGCTGGAGATTTTGAGGCTGTCAGTGTAGGGCATTTGTTTGAGGCCAGTAATCCTCTTTGTGAGGTACTTCTGTGGCTTTTACAGCTGCTGCAGATGTCTTGTGAGGTACATTGCAAAATGAGCGTTGTACTCTATAATGGGTCTGACTGTCGAGCAGAGGGGAACAATGACCTCTTTTTTCCTGGATGAGAACTCTTTTATGATGAGGTGTGCCACGTAGAAGGACTTCCTAACTACTGTGGTGATGTGACTATCAAAGGAGAGACTACTGTCCACCTGGGTCCCAAGGTCTCTTATCACACATTCGGTGTTAAGTAGATTGCTGCCTATGTGGTAGTTCATGGGTACAGAGTTTTTAGCAAAGGGGATGACACTGCACTTTTTGGCATTGAGCTTGAGGCCATGGCTCTGACACCAGGCATCAGTCTCAGCTAGGCCCTTCTGTAGGATGCCCACATCATTTGGGGACTTGACTATGGCTCCTAGTTTGCATTCATCTGTGAATTTCATTAGCCAAAGGCCTTCTGTGTTAGCCTATACTTCAGAGAAGTAAATACCAAACAGGAGAGGTCCCAGGATGGAACCCTGTGGTACTCCACTTGTCACTGCTTTGAGGTCAGATTTGCAGTCTACAACTTTTACAGTGTGAGTTCTGTCAGTGAGCCAGTTGGCAACTCATCTTGTGATGTAGGGATTTATACCTAGTTTAGTGAGTTTAGCTATATTTCCAGAATGGTGGATGGTGTTGAAAGCCTTGGCGAGGTCAGGATAGGCTGTGTGAACCACTTTACCCTCATCTACGACTTTGGTGACTGCCTCAAAGAAGTCGATCAGGTTCAGGAGGCATGATCTGCCTTTCACAAACCCGAAGTGGGTGGGATTCAGAGTTTGGATGTTACCAATGTCTTTGTTTATGAGTTCCATGATGATATATTCCATGGCCTTGCAGACCAGGTTCATCAGGCTAATAGGTCGATAGTTCTCAGGATCAGTGGTGGCTCTCCCTTTGTGGAGTGGGATAACTTTTTCTGTGCACCATTCAGTGGGCACAAAGCCTGATGCGAGGCTATTATTGAACATGGTGCTTAATTGGGGAGCCAGTTCGTTCTGAAGTTCGTGTAAAACTCAGCCTGGGATGTTGTCCGGTCCCATGGATGCTGTGTTTTTGGCTTTAGAGAGTGCAGCTTTTACCTGCGTACTTGTGATTGCAGGGACTCTGCATTCTTCCTGTATAGATATGGGCTCTTTAGGGGGTGGGGGGGTAAAGTTAGCACCGAACCCATCTGCCAGGATGTTGGCAATATCAGTTGGTTCTGTAATTTGTGTGCCTTTGTGCTGTAACTCAGAGCAGGTCTGGGTGTTGCCATCGAGATTCCTGACATTTGTGACTAGTATTATCCTTCTTCCAGTTTTTCCAGGCTTTATCTCTAGATTTTAGTTGGGCTCTAGTTTCCTTTGGCTCTGATTTTCCTAATGGGAGCAACTCTGCTAGGGCAATAGTGTTGAATTCCTGTGTATTTAGTTTCTGACCATCTCTGACTTGTCTAAAAATGATGGGTTTGGCTATGTTGGTATGTTTCCATAGGAGGAAACTGGGGAGACAGTCACTGAGACCATGTGGAAGGCAGCCTGTCTGGTAGTTTTGTTTGGGGGGAGTTGACTAAAGTCCAGTCTAGAATAGATTGTTTATGGGTTTTTTTTGTCGACTCTAGTGGGTTCTTGGATAAGTTGGGAAAAACTGGATAGATTAACATGGTAGCCTGAAATATGGCCTGTCAGGGACACTAATGTCACTATTCAGTCATAGACTCTGCACAGGCTTCATGTCATGTGAATGTAAAACTGCAACAATCATCCCTCTGCACAAGGGTGGACCAGCAATGGATCCCAGGAACTACAGAGCCATTAGTGTGGTTAGTCTCATATGCCATGCCATGGAAAGAATTATCACGAAAATTGACAATGACATGGGAAACCTTCAGACACTGGATCTAAACCCGTTTGAGTTTTGTCAAGGGCAGATCATGTCTTCTAACCTGGTGGACTTCTTTGAGAAGGTCACCATTGCAATGAATGAAGGCAAAATGGTGCATACTACCTACTTAGCTAAGGCATTTGATACAATATGGTATAAACAAACTCACAAAATTATGCATAAACCCCTATGTAACTTGCTGGATAGGCAGCTGGCTCAGACAGGACCCAGGAAATTAGGACTGGAGAAACCACCTCCACAAAGAGGCCTGTCACTTGTGGAGTCCACAGGGCAATGTGCTGGATCCACTCCTCTTTGGCACTGATATTTTTGGAAGTCAAGGCCAAAATCAAGGGCCTCTGGCTTGCCATGTTTGCAGACTATTGCGAGTTAACAGACAGATGACTCATGCCAAAGCCACAGCTTAATGCTCAGTGCCATGAAATGCATAATAGTACCTTGTGAGAAGCTGGCCAGCCATGGAAACTACCTTATTGATAAAACACCCCTAAAATGGACTCAGTAGTCAGAGATCTGGGGACTCATGTTGATGACAACTTGGCTTTCGATCAGCATGTCTCTAAGGTATTAAGAAAATCATTCTATGAGACTCAACTTATAATTAAGGGCAGGGCATCTAGGTTCAAGCAAGACATTGAGCCAATGTAAAATCAGACCAATAACTGAGTATAACTCACCCTTGTATGTATATGCCCAGTCACATGCAATAATTGGAACTTCCACAAAGGCTCCTCATAAGAAGAATTCAGGGAATAAACACAATGTCCTGTGCAGTTCACCTCAAAGTCCCATGTCTGTACTCTTTGTTTCTTACAGATGGCTTGGAGGCAATTTATGCCTGGCAAACAAAGCTCATTGGATCCCACGCTGATGGACCTTTTGCATATTTGCAAAACAAACAGCACCAAGCTTGCAACTTAAACAAGACACATTGGAGGGACAGGTATGCATCTCAGTAGTAATGGAGAATAAAAATAGTACAGTCCTACACAGCAGAAAATAGCACCATAGTACAAGTAGTTTGCAAAGATCTGCAAGAGTTTATCTACTACAAGCACTGATAAAATGATGATGATGATTCCACACATCATCATAATGTGTGCATTCTTTAAGTGTCCACTGTTAAAAATGTATTAGCCATAGATAAGTTGCATACACTAATAATGTGCATCTCTTCTGTAGTTGACCGATACTTTATATTACCCAGTTATGTAACAGCTGCAGACTGTGGCATGTTTATTTTAAAATGGGTTTGCTGCTGAGGATACTAGGCTGTGTTGCTGCATAATGCCCATGAGAAGAAATATGTCTGAGGTGTCGGAGTTATTCTTCTGAAATAAAATGTGACCTGCATCTGCTGGTCATGTACAGCTAATGGTTATCCTCATGCATATCCACCTTTAGTTAATCGACAGCCCACTACACCAAAACCAACTTCAACGACACGGCATATCATCAACAGCTGGAGACCTGATTTTCCCACACAGTAAGTAACCATTTGGCCATCAACCTAAAGTTTGCCCCTTACTTCCACAGCAGTGCATTCCCGGAGTTGGAATATTTAATAAGGGGGGTGTGGGGGCCAAAGCCCCCCACATCGGTGGGTAGTTTTAGTAGTAGTTTTTGAATTCGGGATAGCCAAATGGTTACTTACCGTGTGGGAAATGTCATCTCTCCAGTTGTCGATGATATGCTGTATCGCTGAAGTTGGTTTCGGTGTAGTGGGCTATCGATTAACTAAAGGTACCCCATATATATATATATATATATATATATATATATATATATATATATATGTGTGTGTGTGTGTGTGTGTACATACATATATATATATATATATATATATATATATATATATATATATATATAATTCATACACATATATATGCATGTGTCTGTGTATAAAACAGAAGCAAGAGGTTGGTGCTGGAAGCTGATGAAGCCGGGGTGGCAAAAGGAACACTTGGTGATCTAAAAGTGCATTTTTTTTTAGCTGTCTACTTAATGTTATCCTCACAATTAAACCTCAGATGTATGTACAGATCACTGTGGCATTATGGCTATTATTTCTTTAACTTTTCCGCAATCATGCTTCAGAGATATGTACACAACATAGCTGTGTTTTGGCAATGTACTGCCTAGGAGCAACAGGCTGGAAAACATGACTGTGATATTTTTTTCTCTTTTCTCACAGTCACATATCAGAACTGTATAAAGGTGGCTAATTTTGGAAGGTAGTGGTAAGGAGGCACACTGTGAATATACATCTGAGATCAACAGTTTAAAACATGTTCCTATATTCTGGTTGTCAGTTGGATACACAGACAGCAGCTGTCTTTTGGAGGTGGGGTGAAGAGGCAAGCTGTATGATATGTTACAGTAGCAACTTTAAATGTGACAGAGGCCATTTATTCATTCACTTTTATCTCAATCTAACATCAGAGGGATACCTAGAAGGTGATTATATTTTTGTTTCTCTTCTATCAGGCAGACAGTATTCTAAGATATGATTCATGTATTTTTTCCAAGCATTTATCTTTTCAGTTTATTGGGAACTGCTGTTTTTGTCAACTTTGACCATTAGGCCTTGGGCACAACTTATTTCTTCAGTGAAAGAAAGCATAAGGCTGAATTTCTTTAATTAGTTATAATTTTTGTCTACGGCCATAAATGTAACAAAAGGCTGGGGGGAAACCTCAAAAATGTATCTCACAGAACTAGAATCCCATGGCTTTAGAGGTCCAAGCATTCTCTACACTGCCAGTGTAATTCTCTTACTTCCTCAAAGTTATTTTGCTGCACTCTGCCATTTAGGGAGTGGTGAAAGGATACAGGAAGAGAATGAAGAGAGAATGAATTTTTTTCTTTAGTAGTGATTTTTGTTCAGGCCATCTTTCGCTCAAATAGTTCGAAAGTTGCTGCTTCTAGAACCCAATGGCTTAATCTGATTATTTCTTCCTCATTTATTATGGTATAATCTTAGTCAGTAAGGATATATTGAATGAATGAATGCAGGAAAAAACTGAAGAGTACAACAAGGTATGAGAAAACATGAAAAAAAAGTAATCTGACTGATGTGGCAAGGCAAGGATGAGGGGAAATTAGGGAGTACACAGGAGGTATGCGGGGGGGCACATGGAGTCCTTTTCCCAGGGTTTCATTTCACCAAAGACCAGAGTCAAAATATCAAGTACTGCCAGGGACTATCCCATTTAAATACATCATACGGTATTTCAACAAGGTCTGCTACTCTGTATAATACATTTTATAACACTGTAACATCTGGATAAGAGAAAAAAATCATGCAGGATGCTTGGTATTGTCAGATTTCTGATATACAACAATTCTTTTTGTTGTATCTTTATTTATGTACTGCTGCATATCATATATCTAGTTGCATAATAGTGTTAAACATGCCCTTGAAGACACACACCTCAAGCTGTTTAGCCTAAGCATAGCTACTGGCTTTGTCTTTAATAAGTGTCTCACTGCCATGGAGATGCTCCTCAATAAGGGTGGCCTTACAACTGACCAGCAAAGTTAAAGTTGGCTCTGGAGCCTTTGCAAGACTAGCCAAGAGTTTATCCCCACAAAAGAAACCACAACCAGCACCTGTCGCCCCTGTCAATGAGCGATACAAGTGGAACCCCTGGGACAAATTTGTAGTTGCCCATCCACTCATCAAGGTTGCGCCTGAAGAGGATCAGTGACGTACTTTGCTTGATGTGTATGAGGAGTCTATTCCAGAAACGAGGCAGCCTCTGGGAGACAAACATGTCTCTCCAGCAGGTTTTGTTAATGTCACATATTAGATTTAAGCCTTTCAATCAGGTACTATGCGAGGAGTTAGACTTACAGATATAAAGCATCTCTAGTAGAACAGGGTTTGGGATTGCCTTGTAGGTGAGACACAGGTCACCTCTGAGCAATATGTATGACACACAGTTGAGTGATAGTAATTTGATCCTGTCCACATAGGACAGGTATTGGAGGCCATGGATTCTCTTTGTAAGGTATTTCTGACCTCTCCAGTTGGTGCAGGTGTTTGGAGAGGTACACACCAAACGGGGAGTTGTACTCAGTTATTGGCCTAATGAGTGAGGAGTACAGAGAGGTAATAATCTCCTTTTTTCTGGATGCAATCCCTTTACTTATGAGATGATTCAAGTAAAGGCTTTTCTGACTACTGCCACTACATGATGGTCAAATGTGAGATTGTTGTCAACTTGTGTACCCAGGTCTCTCACCACAGGTTGTGTGCTTAAGGGGTTGCCGCTAATGTGGAAATCAGTAGGGGCTGTATTTTTGCAGAATGGTATGATAATACTTTTTTTGCATTTACCTTAAGGCCATGACTTTAGCAACAGTCATTTGTTACTGTGAGACCCTCTTGAAGTATGTTAACATCATTTGGGGAGTCAATGACAGCACCCAACTTGCAGTCGTCTGCAAACTTGGTCAGCCACAGGCCTTTTGTCTTTGCCTGGACCTCTGAGAAGAAGATGCCAAAAAATAGGGGTCCTAGAGTAGATCCCTGGGGGACACCACTAGTGACACGTCTGCTATTGGAGGTAGTGGCACCTATTTTGACCTTGTGGGTCCTATCAGTAAGTTAGCTGGCCACCCACCTGATGAGATAGGGATTTACACCAAGTTCTGTTGGCTTTTTGATGATGTCTGAGTGGGGGATTGTGTCTAAGGCTTTGGCCAAATCAAGGTAAGCTGTGTGTACTGACTTTCCTTCATCCAGTGCCTTGGTGTCACTCTCAAAAAAAAAGTTAACCAGGTTCAACAGGCAAGATCTGCCCTTGACAAATCAAAACTGGGTGGAGATTGCCTACGTCCTTGTTTATGAGATTCATGATAATATGCTCCATGGCCTTACAGATCAGACTTGTCAAGCTAATGGGGCAATAGTTACCAGGGTCAGTAGTGGCACCACCTTTGTGTAAGAGGATGACAATAGCAGTTCTCCAGTCTGCTGGAATGAAGCCTGTACTTAGGCTATGGTTGAATAGGGAGCTCAATGGCGAGGCTAGCTGTTGATGGAGATGTTGCAGAATACAGCCTGGGATACTATCAGGTCCCATAGAAGCTGTGTTCTTTGCCTTGGATAGGGCCTTTAACACTTGATCTACCGAGATGTGAGGTGCGGGGCAAGTATCAGGGATGCCAAATGGGCCTTTAGGGGGGACAGGGGGTGAAGTTTGCACTGAACCTATCTGCTACCATGTTGGCTAAGTCAACAGGATCAGTGTAAGTGGAAACATTAAGAACTAATCCAGAACAAACCTAGACTTTGCCATGGAGGTTTCTGATGTAACTGAAAAAGGCTTTGTGGTTAACCTTTGTTTCTAAGGCTAGTTTTGATTCATAACTGGCTTTGGATGTTTTCACTATTGATCTAATTTGCTTGTTGAAGCTAAGGAGGGAGTTTTTCCAATTGGGAATTTGTGCCTTTTTACCCCTGGACAACTGTTTCTTCCTTTTGTTGTAAAACCTGTTGATAGAGGATGTCCACCACATAGGTTTGTGTTTCCTTGAGGAGCAGGTTTTAGTTTTGTTGGGTATGGCTGAGTCCATGCAGTTGTACAGGTGCTTGTATACTGCATTGGCATACTGTTCAGCATAGTTGTCTGCATCCTCTGAGGGGGGAAGTGGTGTGAAGCTAGTGACACCCTCTCTTAGAAGGTTGTAGTCAGTTTTTGAGAAGTTGTTTTAGCCTGGTTACGGCTGGTGGGGGGGGGGGGGTAGGACGGGATAGACACTTAGAATGAGACAGACCGATGGTCTGATCTCACCAGTGAAGAACTTACTATGGGGGTGGTGCAATAGTCACCCACGTTGGTGAGAACCAAGTCTAGAATGCTATCTCCCCTTGTGGGCGATGAGACAAGCTGGTCTACTACATTAGGATTGATGAACTCAAGGAATCATTGGGTGAGTGCATTACAGCAGGAATAGTTCACCCAGTTTATGGTGGGGTAGTTGAAGTCACTAAGGATCAGGGTGTTAGGGGTACCTTGATGGACTCAAGTAGGTCCAGGTTGGAGGAATGGCTGTCCTGAGTCATGGAGGGGAGGTCTATAGATGGCTATAACTTGGATGGGTGTCTTTCCAATTGTCAATTGCACCTGGAAAAGTTCTAGTTCATCATGTTGGCAAACCAGTTTGGAGGTGTGCATATCTTTAATGAAAATAGAAACTCCACCACCCTTAGTCTTCTCAAGTTTGGGGACTTACAAACCTCATCTGCAAAACCATGGGGTGTGCTATATCTAATCTCATAAACTGTGATATCAAGACTCTTGTTCAACTTAACCCTCCAATAGCTTCACTTTGTGAATGTTAAATCCTGTCTATTTAATCGGATAAACTTCTTCAAAAGAGTTACAGATGCTGTAGATTGTGGTTATGCAGTCCACATAGTGTTGCTTGACCTGCTGAAAGCATTCAACACCATTCCCCCATACTGATATCATATTAAAGCCAAGTGCTTTAAAAATAGTCTCAAATGTACTAAGATGAATACCAAATTGGCTGAAAGACAGACCCCACAAAGTACGAGTTGCAGAAAGTAAGAAAGGGACCAGTGGATTCCCTCAGGGCTCAGTGCTGGGACATCTACTTTTTGCTATTTACTTCTCAGATCTCCAAGTCGAGAGCCAAGACCTGAGGCTAACAAAGTTTGCAAATGACTGCAAACTGGAACTTGTTAAGTCATCCCATGACACCCAAACTCTCCCTAGTAAACCCTTGGTGTACTAAAAATGAGCTCAAACTAATGCTAAAAAGTGTACTATCACTTTTGATGTACAACACCTCCCCTTATCATGCCATATAGCTAACACACAACCACAAAATGAAAACTCTGTCTGGGCCCTAGATACATGGGCTGAGAACTCCCTCTCTTTTGACCATCATGTGACAAAGATTGCCAAGAAATACTTAGATTTAGCCCAACTAATTGCCAAGGGAATATCACAGTCTAAAGATGTAATCACTCCCTAATACTCAACTTTGGTCAGGACAGTTATTGAGAACAATGCCCCCTTTGGGGTGTATCTCATTGATCATATCAAAAAATTAGCAAGACCACAAAAGTTCCCAACCAAAATGATCCCAGATCTAAAGTTCCTGAGCTACCAAGATACTCTGGAAACTCTGTCACTTAATACAATGTCTTACAGACTTTTGAGGAGAGATCTGCCTTGCTTACAGCACCATTAGAGACCAAATTGTCCTGGACCTCCTGTTTCTCCATAAATCCAATATCTCTACCTATACTTGTACTAGAACCAGGGACCAAAATCTTCACCAACAGATAGATACGGCACACTGGAGAGGCATTCTTATAAGGCAGCACCTCCAAAAGCTTTGGAATAAACTTCTACATGTTAAGCAGTGTGATTCACAATCTTACTTAAAACATAAATTAGAGACTGGATGGTTATCCACAATTTTACTGGTATGGCCTTTCTGGATAAAATAGGTGTTGCCTGAATGTCCTGACAAGGCATGAATGATCATTAGATTTGTTGTCCTTAAAAAAAAAAAAAAAAAGAAAGATTTGTTGGCCTTAGAATATATATGAGTCTAAACTGTTTTTATGGCTTAACCCCATTGAATGTCAGGAAATCTTTGTCTACCCCCATAATGATCCTGAATAGCATAAAATTAAACACAGAAAAATGATTACCAGATTGAAAATCAGTCCAGCACCAGCAAAATGCACCTCTGTGGAAAATTCTGCTAAAACACGCTGTTAGACAGGACAGCCAAAGCCTATCCTTGTGCTCAGTGGGTGAAAGGCAATAAATACACAGGCCTGCTCCAAAGTATGGAAATTAAAGTTTACTGGGACAGCATACCTACGTGTGTGTGTGTGTGTGTGTGTGTGTGTGTGTGTGTGTGTGTGTGTGTGTGTGTGTGTGTGTGTGTGTGTGTGTGTGTGTGTGTGTGATATAGAACAACAGTGGCAGGGCTAGCTACCTGGCAGTGTGAACGTTGGCTCTAGATGATTGTCGCTGTTGAAGTGATACCCTGATCCCATCTGCAAAAATAGCAAAAAAGGGTTGTGGGTGGGTGGATGGATGGATGGATTGTAGATCATACCTCTTTAACTGTATGAAGTATGCACAGGAATGTAATGTCTTATTGCACTTGTGTAAATTATTGTCTTTACTGCAACTGATCCCAAATTGTATCTGAAGAGTTAACAGACCAGCTGACTCACCTGGTAAACAAATAGAAATCAGGAAATAAATAAATAACTCTCCAGAATGCTGGTTTTGCTTCATATTTTGCCCCGCCTGTACTAAACTGTTTGATTTTCTGGTAAATCACTCAGATTCATACCTCTCATCTCTCCAGAATTTTGCAGAATATGCAGATTATTGCCTCATATCTTTGGTCTGTTCATCATAAAATGTGTGGTTTTATGGCAAATCACTGAAGATTCTACTCATTAAATAATGAGACTTCACATCCTTCTGAAAATACATGCTAATGAAAAACCTGTTATTCTAGCAGCTTTCTGTGTTTATTAGAGGAATTTTTAAAATCTATTCCCGATTTTCTCCCTTTATTCCCGCACCCCCCTACATTAATTTTGGCTTTGTTCAGAATTTTTAAGGAAAAGTTGACAGGTATGCAGAGGATTACAGTCAGTCACTAATGCCAGACATTAACGTTTCATACTTCTGTTGTGTATAAAACGCATGTTAATGCAAAACATATTCTATTAAAATTCTAAATGAATAAGTAATGTTTAAAACTGTCCTTGGTTTTAAGCCTTCTTTCCTGTTATTTTATTTATTTATTTATTTTTTGCTTTGCCCATAATTCTTGAAGAAAAATTTGAATTTTAATCTTTACAAAACTCTTTTATAAGCATTTCCATGGCAACTGCAGGCTTGGACAGCCAGAAAAATACAATTTATTACTTAAATTGTCTTTTTCCGGCTGCCTGAGCTTGTGGTTACCTTATACTTTATAAATGCCAGTGAGAATGTTTCCATGTAATTAGTACTCTAGCAGCAATTTCAGGGCACATTAGGAAGTTGTTGATAGTGGGGTGGGGGAGGTCCCCCTCACCCTATGGTTTTGGTGCCTGTGGCCTTGAGTTGTGCAAGTAACTCTAAAAGACCAAAGAGGTGCAACAACCTCAATTAAATTTAACCTTAAATTGTCACACTGCTAGAACTAGAGTACTATTCTATCACAGTTACTTTTCAAACATTTGTACCTAAACCTTGTCATGGTTGTAAGGTTTGTGGTTTTGTGGCCATGGATTTCTTTTGAATTTTTCCTTTAGTAATCTTTACTGTTTATGGTCGCGTTTCTTGTCAATAATCTAAGTTTATTTATGCTATTGTCTGTTCTTTCAAATTATTTTATATAGGTAAAACTACTAGATTGGTGAAAATTTTAATCATAGAATACCTTAAGGATTGCAGAAATAAAAATATGGAAAATTCTGCAGCCAAACATTTCTGGAAATATCACAATGGAAATGTACAACATATACATTTTTTGTTATTAGAGATTTTCCTAGGTTACCAGGGTACTCTGATAAAAATAGAACCAAGTTGCTGAACAGGATAGAAGCTATGTATATTTTGCAATTTATAACCTTGGTACCTGATATCATAGTTTTCCTAGAAGTTGATTGAATAATGGGAGGGCAGGTATTTCCTGTATATATTTTAATTTTCTTGATCTATATTTTAACCTTTGAGGTGCTTGTTAACACAGCTGTATACTTACATACATTTCAGCCTCTTAGTGCAAGCCATCTGAAGAAAGCAAACATAATGGGGGGGGGGGGGGGGGGGCAAGGGTCCAAAAATCAGGGACATATTTTAAATATTATTCTTCTAAATGATGAAAGTTGTCAGAATACCTTTTTTGCATTAAGATGCATCTTCTGAATGATTTGAAGTCTGAAGCTCATTTGTCTGTCATTATTTAGTGACTTCAGTCCTCAGTGACTTGCCAGAAAATCACACATTGTATGAGGGACAGACCAAAAGTATTAGGCAAAATATGGCCATTCTGTGAAATTCTGCACAGTTGAGAGGTTTGTTCTAGAACAAAAGTGACAGAAGGGGAACTGCTGCACATGATTCAGTGCACAAACTGTGGGTAGGCTTGGTGCAGTTGGCCATGACTGGCTTTAACAATGTAGCTGTACTGAAAAAAATATTTTACTTTAATTTCCCCCTTGATAGCATATGGAATAATCAGAGAATTGTATTAGATAAACGTTTCATGGGGGTGAATTTTAGTTGTTGCTGCTGCTATCTGGTGTTAGGGAAAAGCATCATCATAATCTGAGAAGAAAAGTGCAAAGTGAAATATACCTTCCCTTTGTGATTAAATGACAATACTTCCAGCTATTTCCTGCTGTACTTCTTCAAAGGATAGAGGTTATTAAATCTTATTATACCATGACCCCCCATTAATATTCCAAAACGTGCACGCTGATTGGCCAGCGTGCGCATTGTAAATAGACTTATACTAATGGAAAAAGGTCCGGTCGCCCGGACTTTTTCCATTAGTATAACTCTCTTTTAAAACATTGTCTCGCTATGTTAAAAGAGTTTAACAAAGCGACACAGGTTTAATAAAAGCAACGGAGATCTCCATTGCTTTTTTTAAAGCTGTCTCGCTATGTTAAACTCCTTTAACATAGTGACACAGTGTGTAAAAAGCAACGGAGATCTTGCTTTCTCCGTTGCTTTTTTTAAACCTTTCTCGCTATGTTAAATGGGTTTAACATAGCGAGACAGCTTTAAAATAAACAACAGAGATCTCCGTTGCTTATTTTAAAGCTGTCTCGCTATGTTAAACCCATTTAACATAGCAAGACAGGTTTAAAAAAAAAAATGCAACGGAGAAAGCAAGATCTCCGTTGCTTTTTACTGTTTCACTATGTTAACGGGTTTAACATAGCGAGAGAGCTTTAAAATAAGCAACAGACATCTCCGTTGCTTATTTTAAAGCTGTCTCGCTATGTTAAACCCATTTAACATAGCGAAACAATAAAAAGCAATGGAGATCTTGCTTTCTCCGTTGCTTTTGGCCACAGCTCTGATGTACTGCGTAGGCATGCGCAGTACATCAGAACTGTCGCGGATACCAGACAGCTGCAGGGGGGCAGCAAAGAGGCATTATACAATGCCATTATTTAAGAAAAGTAATTATTTCTTTTCTTAAATAATGTCATAGTATAATAGCAATAACCCATTTCTGGGTGTGGGTAATGCGGGATTTACCCACGGTTGTCTTTGTTGTAAATCCCGCATTACCCACACCCAGGCGTGGGTTATTGCTATAATGTAGCAGGGGTGAGATCATACATTTTCAGGAAAGTTTGAAGGGCATCACAACTACGTCTATGCCCTAAACAATCATTTTCTGCAACTCATCTCTGATATTGGGAAGATAAATCTGTTATTGTCTGTTCTAAATTCAGTTTTAGTAAGCTAAGCAAATTGATTAGACACTGATTTGTTTTCCCTAAAGTTTTGTTTACAGACTTTAAAAATTGGTATAGATGGCAGTAATCATTAAATTAGTAGAATTTGATTACAACTATAATTTACTGGCAAAGTGGTAGCTCCACCCTGTCACAGTGGAAGATCATGTCCACATGGTATGAAATTACCAACGGGTTGCTTCATGGGGTTTCATACTTGAAAAGATTACTGGAAAGAGTTCTCAAGTCTATCATTTCATCTTGGCTCTCCAGTTTTATTCTGCAAACATCTCAAGGAAATACATTAGGAGCTATCAGCTGTTATATTATACTTAAGTCATAGAAAGCAGATTGCATTATTTTGGTTTCATATGAAAAAGTAAATCACAAGATGCCAAGGAATCACATCATCAAATACAAATCCCCAAAACATTAAAACGGTGAAAAAGCAAAGTGCAAGCATGTTTTTTGCAGCGGAACAAGCCTCCCCTAGGGGGGGGGGGCAACCCCCCAAGGTTTATATCAAATCTACAGTAGCACAAACATAAAGAAGGGAGAAAGCTCTCATAACAAAAAAGTCACTGCCACATACAGAGAAACTGCACAAGAAACAATATCCTATAGAAAACAGTGATCAGCATTTTGTACCTTGCTATCATGTGACTTGGGGAGGTGATTCCCAGGGAATTTAATAGAGTTGAGCTTTTCATATACAATGTTTTCCATAGCTAACAATATTACAAGAGCAGGTGGTTCCAAAAGTTTTGACAATTTAAATGCTGTTAAGTTCCCAAATAAGGCAAAATCAATAATGAGTAACTGTAGATGAAAATTAGACCTTATGTATAGCCCCTATATGAAGAAAAATTGTAGATTAACAAGACACAGACTAGCTAAGTAGTAGCTTTACAAATCTGCAGGAATATGGAGATAAGACTGAGTGACTTAATTAAAAATCTGTTCTTCAATAGATAGTATAAAATCAGTCCAAAAATCTACACAAGAGCTTTTTGAGGTGTAATTTACGCTCAGAATGCACATATAAGAAACAAGAAAAATATACAGGCACCCAACTTAACCTCAAACCACCAAGCTGAAACTGCAAAACTAGTTAGAATGAACAGGAATGCCCAATAAAGCTTAATGACCACCAAAGGCAGCAGGAGAATCACTGTACTTTCAACTAGTCAAGGTTACAAAGTCCACAACGGAAAAACGTGAGCTGTTGGTGCACTCATTATCACTGTGTGCATGTTAAGGTAATCAACGTGCTTGCTGATGATATTTAAATTACTTATTAACTTGTTACTTGACTGAAATCAACTTAACATGTTTCATTGTGGTACACCTGAGTTAGAAAACCATCCTACTCAGTTGTTTAAAAAAAGGGGGGAGGGGTAAAGCAAAGCTATCCAAGAACAGGGCTGCATGAAAGGAACAGGACAAGCTGAGTGGCCAAAAGAGAAATGCTTGAACTATTAGCACAAGAGATTTTTGACAAACACTCACTGTGTGCCAGAGACACATTCCATCTTAGCTCAGATGGCACTGAGTATACTGCACTGGTGTACCTAAATGGAAGGGAGCACTGGTGTCATAAAATGTAGGAAAAGAAGACCACAAAATATAGCAATCAACAGATAATGGTGATTTGCAGCATGCCTGGATAGTATTACTACTCTGTGCGAACAGTTTAGGTAAGGAGAGGAGGAGGAGCTGCAAGTAGTCCTGAAGGATGGGAGGTTGGACACAGCTGGTATCCTAGAAACATGAGCCATTGACAAGAAGGGAAGTGACACAGAAGTGCCATGGTGTAGGTTGTTCAGGAATAGCACAGAAGAGAAGGATGAAGGTGGGACACTGATCTACATAAAGGAGGCTTGAAATTTGAGATCAGAGAGGACAAGGAACTCCATTCCAAGAAGGGGTCAGGGAGTGGAAAGACTGACAATATAAGGTGAGTGTGACAACCTCTCTACCGCAGGCCAGTAATCAAGAAGTCTCAATCTTCACCACTGACATAAGTGAGAGACAGTCAGTAAAACCAGGAATGAATTTACACAGTATTTTGAAATGCAGCTCTCTGCATTAAGTGCAGTTTCCCACAAGAGCACATGGGGAACATGCTCCAGACTTGGGATTGGACTCTGTCTCTACAGATCCCAAACATGACGCACTGTGGAGCACTGTGTCCCATTTCCAACACACACACACACACACACACACACACACACACACACACACACACATACACACACTAGGGTTGCCAACTGTCCAGAATTTTTCTTGACAGTCCAGAATTAAGGGACACTGTCATTGACACTGAAGAACACAAGAATATGTTTGATTGAGCACATTAATAATGACAATTTCCTCAAGAGGAGATTAATATACACATCTATTCTGCATGCATTTTGCTTTCACATACGTGTCCAGAATTTTTGACATGAAAAGTTGCCAACCCTAACACACACACACACACACACACACACACACACACACACACACACACACACACACACACACACACAAACACACAAACACACAAACACACAAACACACAAACACACAAACACACAAACACACACACACACACACACACACACACACACACACACACACACACACACACACACACACACACACACACACACACACACTCTCTCTCTCTCTCTCTCCTGGGAAAGGCTGGTACACATTTACTAGCTGTACCCCTTCTGCTCAGTCTATAAGGTAAACACTCTGCCACCAGTCAACCACTCTCAGTCTCTTACAAGGGTATCCAATTATACTGACTACAATCAATACTAATATAAAGTGTAGAGCATAACCAAAACAGCAAGGCTTTTCGGAGTGGCCAATGTGTCGCTTAAATAAGCATAAGCACTCTTAAGATATCAAAAGTATTCTGTAAAAGACCAGCCACAATGAATGGTATAAATATTTAATAATAAATAAAATAGAAAACATGAGAATACTAAATATCTAAGTACAATAAACACTAGAGTTTAAACCACAGGAGAAATAAAAATAACACAATTGGACAGATTCAAACAGATGCAGAAAAACAATACTTAACTAATCTCACTGTATTTCCTGACTGTCTAAACAACTGTTCCCTAGCTAACTTAATTAATATAGCAAGGCAGGATTAGATGCTGAGATATTTACTTCCACAAGACAAGGTGATGAGCTTCAAACCTCTAAATAAATAAATAACTGACTGATAACTGTCACAGATATTTATATCAGGTCCCAAAGAAAAACAAAACAAAAACTGCTGTGAGAGTTCCTTCCTCTCAGTGCTGGTTATGGAATGACATCACATTTGATCGCCTGACTCTGGTAAAATACAGACTCAGAACTTCGCTAAGATCTGTTGTAGCATCTGAAAGCTACACAACAATTTCAAAAAACTTCTACTCTTCCCTTCCAGAATCCTTTGTTTAAACAAACATTTAATCAGTTATAATAACACTGTTGATACATTTTTAACAGAAATGTGTACAAGTCAGTGTGACAGTCAAACAACACAAAATTATTTGCAAAACTCTAGCTAACTATGCTGGCATATGTTACACATGCACAGCTCTATTCTCCCTGGCACAGATGGCAATACCCTGCATTGTCACATCTCCCCCCACTTTGAAGACTCAAGCTAGTTTTTCAAGTGACCCTGGAAAAAAACTGCTTGAGAGAAATGGGCCTGTCTGGGAACACATTAACCTATACCCTGTCTTGAGAGTCCATCTGCATTGGCATTGCTAACCCCACTATGGTGCTGCACTGTCATGTGATATGCCTGCATCCCTAACCTCTACATTAGTAACTTGGTATTTTGTTGCCTGACTGTACACAGCCATGTTTAGTGATTGTGACTGTAACCACAGTGAATTTCCTTCCATACAGATAAGGCTGAAGTTTCTGCAGTGCCCATACTATGGCTAGACATTCTTTTTCTACAGCTGCATAACACTCCTCCCTGGGTTGGAATCAATGGGTGAGATATACAACTGGGTACTCTTCTCTCTCTGAGGAAACTTGGCTGATTTGAATCATCCACCTGTACAACAAATTATTTGCTGTAATCTGGACTGACTAAAACAGGTGGTCCTCCCAAAGCCCCTTTAAGTTTTGAAATGCCTTTTCACAGACTAGGATCCACACTACTTTATCTGGCCTATGTTTCCTTGTCAGGTATGTGAAGGGAGAAGCTACTGTACTATAACTGGGAACAAACTTTCAATAGTACCCCACTGCCCCAACAATGCCCTCACCTGCTGTTTGCTAATCACGACACGCCACACCTGAATAACTTCCACTTTGGCAGGTTCTGGCCTAATCTTAGCACTCCCACTCTATGTTCCAGGTAGGAGACCTCTGCATGCCCACCTGGCACTTACTGGGCTTAATGGTCACCCTGCCCTTTGCAGTCTGCCCAGGACATTCCTAACATGCTGAGGCTTCATTATGTTAACACAGTACAATTTATGCCCCTGCCTCCTGCCTAGCAGGTTTATCATGTAATTAACATCAATGACTTTCCTTACCACTTCAAAGGGTCCCTCCCAAGCTACATTTAGCTTATTTGTGTCTGACAGGAATGAGCATCATAACCTGCTCTCCCACAGCATACTCTTGGGCTCAAGCATTCCTGTCATACCAGACCTTTTTCTGCTGCTGGGTTCTTGCCAGGTCCTCCTGGGCCAATCCCATGAGCTCCCTAAGCCTTGTCCTGAGGTTTAGGACATATGCCACAACAGACTCCTTGTGGGATTCACACTCACCCTCCCACTCATCATGAATCAAATCTATGGCCCCCTCACCCTATGCCCATACAGTAACTCAAAGGGTGAAAAAAGAATAGTTGTGTAAAATCTTACCATAACCTGTTCGTGAGTGTCCTTGTGTGAAATCTGTCTTCCACAAGCACACTTGCCCTTCCTAGAAGTTATGAAAAGCTGGAATACAGCAACATGTTAACAATAAGGTAAGACTAAATCAACTTGTCTGTAAGTGGGCAGTCGAACAATAATGAGCAAATGGTAAACACCTCTAGCTGGCGATCGGACGTCTGACAATCACTGTGGCAGGAAAGATCTGACTCGGGTACCTGCAGACGTCACATTTGTAGCCAGTGTCGGTTTATGCACTAGCATGCTATGTTGCACATACCCCTAACTGAAGAATTTGGTATACTGGCCGGATGTACGGTGCTGTAGGCAGCCATATCCCAACTGTAATGAATACTGCAATATGAGAATAGAAGGGCATTCTTTGGATTCCTGCAGTACCCCTCTGTATGCAAACAGTAGATGGGGCAAATATTTGTTTCCCTCTCTCTTAAACAGGTCTGCAAATGCCCGTAGTATGGTCTTTAGTGAAGAGTTTAACCTCCTCGCAAGACCATTAGTCTGGGGGTGGTAGGGGTGGTCTTTAGGTGCTTCACCCCATAAGGCTTCCACAGACAAGCCAGGGGGTGTGATAAAAAAACTGGCAAATCTGTCAGCATTTCTCTCAGGAAACCTACCTTGCTTAAAATCTCTAACAAAGCATTTGCCACCTTCTCTGCCTTAATGGAGGACAGAGACACCACCTCAGAGTATCTAGTAGCATAATCTACTATCACCAGGATATACGTCTTCCCTGTGGAACTTGGAGCACTCAGAAGCCCCAAAATATCCATAGCTACCCTCTGAAATGGCTCCTCGATCAAAGGTAAAGCCATCAACAGAGCTTTAACCTTGTCCCCTGCCTTGCCTACCTTTTAGCACTGCTCACAGGTCCTGCAGTACCCTGTTATATCCCTTGCAATCCCAGGCCAATAAAAGTTCTGCATAATGTCTCCTGGTATGCTTTATGCCTATATGACCTGCAAAAGGAATGCCATGGGCTATGGCTACAAGTGCCAGATGGTAAGCTCTGGGCATTTCCAAATGCTGTATTATCTCACCCTCTAGCCCTCCTTCAGAGGTCCAGTTTCTATACAGTAAACCTTTGTTCCAGTACACATACTGCCCTTTTCCTTGAGCATCAGGTGTTTCTCTAGCTACCTCCCTCAAGCTTCGTAAGGTAGGGTCCGACAGCTGACCTTGCCTCAACTCTTCCTTTGTGACCCTTCCCAGCTCCCCTTCCACACGAAGCCTAGTACCTTCAGACAGTGATGCCTCACTGTCAGTTTGGGTATTACCACTCACCTCTGTCCTTGCAGTTGCCCTGTCCATGGGACCATCAGTACCTATCAGCAGCTGGGCTCACTGCTACAAGGTAGCT
The DNA here is from genome assembly GCF_019279795.1 of Protopterus annectens. Taxonomy (NCBI): domain Eukaryota; kingdom Metazoa; phylum Chordata; order Ceratodontiformes; family Protopteridae; genus Protopterus; species Protopterus annectens. The sequence goes on from NC_056725.1 coordinate 734,881,347, forward strand.
CCCCTCCCTAAAATAGCCACATCACCAGCCCCAGCATCAGGTGTGGGGTCTGTCTGGTTCTGCCCCAGGCCGTCAGACCTACATGTCTGTCTCCAAGCCTGACTGGGTGTAACTGCATGCACACAAGGTACTGCATTACCAAAATCATTCCCTATCAAGACATCTGCATGATTATCCTCAAACACAGCTACCTGCTTCCTTCCTTTTCCACCATCCTAGTCAAGGTGAACCCTGGCCAAAGGTATTTGGAATGGGATCCCTCCTAAAGCTCTGATTGGATTGGACTGCCCAGGCAAGTACTGCTCATCTTTAACCAATGCAGGCTTCACAATGGTTATGTCAGAGGCTGTCTCTCTCTTGGCCATGGCCAGTATTACATCCACTAAGAAAGGAAACAAACTCCAGTGATAGTTTTGTACCCCTGTTGTCTCCAGACAAGTTAGTACTGGCATGCTGATGTGATGATGTGGGATGAGAATGCTTGATGTGATGATGTGGGATGTTGACATATGTGCCAGAGAGAATAGGGAAGTGCATGTATAACATATGCCAGTACAGTTAGCTGGAGTTTTGAAAATAATTTTGTGTCATTTGCCTATCACACTGACTTGGACAGATGGTTGTGTTAAAAATGTTTTCAACAGTGTTGTTATAACTGATTAAATGTTTACGTTTAAACAAAGAATTCTGGAAGGGAAGAGAAGAAGTGTTTGAAATTGTTCTATAGCTTTCAACTACTGCAACAGATCTTAGCAAAGCTCTGAGTCTGTATTGCATCAGAGTCAGGTGATCAAATGTGATGTCATTCGATAACTAGCAGTGAGAGGATGGAACTCTCACAGCCGTTTGCTTTGTTTTGTTGTCTTTGGAACCTGATATAAAGATCTATGACAGTTACCAAAGTCAGTTAGTTGAGTTTGTTTAGAATTTTGAAGCTCTTCACCTTGCCTTGTGAAAGTAAGCATCTCAGCATCTAATCTTGCCTTGCTGTATTAATTAAGTTAGCTAGGGAACAGTTGTTCTTTAGACAGTCAGGAAATACAGTGAGATTAGTTAAGTATTGTTTTTCTGCATCTGTTTGAATCTGTCCAACTGTGCTATTTTTATTTCTCCTGTGATTGAAACTCTGGTGTTTTTGTACTTAGATATTTAGTATTCTGATGTTTTCTATTTTATTATTTATTATTAAATATTTTATACAACCCAGCCACTGGGGATGCACAAGCCAATGCATTTCTTTGTGCCGGTCCCAAGCCCGGATAAATGGGGAGGCTGCGTCAGGAAGGGCATCCAGCTTAAAACTTGGCCAAATCATTCATGCAGACACCAGTAAATATTTACATACCGGATTGGTCGAGGCCCGGGTTAAACAATGACCACCACCAGTACTATTAGCCAACAGGGTGCTGGCGGAAATTGGGCTACTGTTGGCCGAAGGAGGAGAGGAGGGAGAAGGCATGGCCAAAGGCAGGAAGAGAGGAGAAAGACTAGGACTGTGGTAGTGAGGGCCGGAACTTTGAATGTTGGCAGTATGACTGGTATAGGGAGAGAGCTAGCTGATATGATGGACAAAAGGAAGGTTGATACATTGTGTGTGCAAGTTACCAGATGGAAGGGGAGTAAGGGTTCAAACTGTTTTATCATGGTGTGGATGGGAGGAGAAATGGCGTAGGAGTTATCATGAAGGAACAGTAAGCTAAGAGTGTTTTGGAGGTGAAAAGAGTGTCGGACAGAGTGATATTTATGAAGCTGGAAATTGATGGTGTAATGATGAATGTTGTTAGTGCATATGCTCCACAACTTGGGTGTGCGATGGATGAGAAAGAAAAATTTTGGAGTGAGTTGGATGAAGTGGTGATGACTGTACCCAAGGGTGAGAGAGTGGAGATTGGAGCAGATTTCAATGGGCATGTTGGTGAAGAGAACAGAGGGGATGAGGAAGTGATAGGTAGGCATGGTGTTAAACAAAGGAATGCAGAAGGTCAGATGGTAGTGGATTTTGCGAAAAGGATGGACATGGCTGTGGTGAATACGTATTTTAACAAGAGGGAGGAGTACAGAGTGACATACAAGAGTGGAGGAAGATGCACACAGGTGGATTATATCTTATGTAGGAGGCCCTGTTTGAAGGAGATTGGAGACTGTAAAGTGGTGACCAGGGAAAGTGTAGTTATGCAGCATAGGATGGTGGTTTGTAAGATGACGCTGATGATCAAGAAGAGGAGGAGGAGTGTGAGGGCAGCACCAAGGATCAAATGGTGGAAATTGAAAAAGGGTAATTGTGAGGTGGAGTTCAGGGAAGAGTTAAGACAGGCACTGGGTGGCAGTGAAGAGTTATCAAATAGCTGGGTAACTACAGCAGAGCTAGTAAGAGAGACAGCTAGAAAGGTGCTTGGTATGACATCTGGACAGAGGAAGGATGACAAGGAGACATGGTGGTAGAATGAGGAAGTACAGGAGAGTATACAGAGAAAGAGGTTGGTAAAGAAGAAGTGGGATTGTCAGAGGGATGAAGAAAGTATACAGGAGTATAAGGAGATGAGGTGCATGGCAAAGTGAGAGGTGATGAAGGCTAAGGATAAGGCATATGAAGAGTTGTATGAAAGGTTGGACACTAAGGAGGGAGAAAAGGACCTGTAGCGATTGGCTAGACAGAGGGACCGAGCTAGGAAACATGTGTAGCAGGTTAAGGTGATAAAGGATAATGAGGGAAACATACTTACAAGTGAGGAGAGTGTGTTGCGCAGATGGAAAGTGTACTTTGAGGGGTTGATGAATGAAGAGAATGAGAGGGAGAGAAGGTTGGATGATGTGGGGATAGTGAATCATGAAGTGCAATGGATTAGCAAGGAGGAAGTAAGGATAGCTATAAAGAGGATGAAGAATGGAAAGGCTGTTGGTCCAGATGACACACCTGTGGAAGCATGGAGGTGTTTAGGTGAAATGGCAGTGGAGTTTTTAACCAGATTGTTTAATGAAATATTGGAAAGTGAGAGGATGCCTAAGGAATGGAGAAAAAGTGTTTTGGTACCGATTTTTAAGAATAAGGGTGATGTGCAGAGCTGTAGTAACTACAGAGGGATTAAAGTGATCAGTCACAGCATGAAGTTATGGGAAAGAGTAGTGGAAGCTAGGTTAAGAAGGGATGTGATGATTAGTGAACAGCAGTATTGTTTCATGCCAGGAAAGAGCACTACAGATGCGATGCTTTCTCTGAGAGTGTTGCTGGAGAAGTACAGAGAAGGTCAGAAGGAGTTGCATTGTGTTTTTGTAGACTTAGAGAAAGCATACGACAGGGTGCCTAGAGAGGAGTTGTGGTACTGTATGAGGAAGTCGGAAGTGTCAGAGAAGTATGTAAGAGTGGTAGAGGATATGTACGAGTGTAGTGTGACAGCGGTGAGGTCTACGGTGGAAGTGACAAATGCGTTTAAGATGGATGTGGGATTACATCAAGGATCAGCTCTGAGCCCTTTCTTATTTGCAATGGTGATAGACAGGTTGACAGACGAGATCGAACAAGAGTCCCGGTGGACTATGATGTTTACAGATGACATTATGATCTGTAGTGAGAGAAGGGAACAGGTGGAGGAGACCCTGGAGAGATGGAGATATGCTTTAGAGAGAAGAGGAATGAATGTCAGCAGGACTAAGAGAGAATATATGTGTGTGTGAATGAGAGGGAGGATAGAGGAATGGTGAGGATGCAAGGAGTAGAGGTGGCAAAGGTGAATGAGTTTAAACACTTGGGATCAATAGTTCAGAGTAATGGTGATTGTGGAAGAGAGGTGAAGAAGACAGTATAGGCAGGATGGAGTGGGTGGAGAAGAGAGTGTCAGGAGTGATTTGTGACAGACGAATACCAGTAAGACTGAAAGGGAAGGTCTACAAGAGGGTAGTAAGACCAGCTATGTTATATGGGTTGGAGACATTGGCATTGACAAAAAAGGCAGGAGTTAGAGCTTGATGTGGCAGAGTTAAAGATGTTAAGATTTGCACTGGGTGTGACGAAGGTGGACAGGATTAGGAATAAATATATTAGAGGGTCAGCCCAGGTTGGAAGGTTTTGAGACAAAGCCAGAGAGTCAAGATTACATTGGTTTGGACATGTGCTGAGGAGGGATGCTGAGTATATTGGGAAAAAGATGCTAAGGATGAAGCTACCAGGTAACAGGAAAAGAGGAAAGCCTAAGATAAGGTTTATGGCTATGGTGAGAGAGGACATACAGGTGGTTGGTGTGACAGAGCAAGATGCAGAGGACAGGAAGAAATGGAAACAGATGATCCGCTGTGGTGACCCCTAATGGGAACAGCCGAAAGAAGATGATGATTAAATATTTTATACCTTTATTTGTGACTGTCTTTTAGAGAATACTTTTGATATCTTAGGAGTGCTTATGCTTATTTTAGTGATGCTTTGGCCACTCTAAACAGCTTTACTGGTTTGGTTACACTCTACCATTTATATTAGCATTGATTTTACTCAGTATAATTGGATACCTTTGTAAGAGCCTATTAGTGGTTGATTGGCAGTAGCGTGTTTGCCTTATAGTCTGGGCAGAGGGGGTACAGCTAGTAAATCTGTACCAGCCTTTCCCAGGAGTGTGTGTGTGTGTGTGTGTGTGTGTGTGTGTGTGTGTGTGTGTGTGTGTGTGTGTGTGTGTGTGTGTGTGTGTGTGTGTGTGTGTGTGTGTGTGTGTCTGAAAATCAAATACCCAGGTGTGGGTGTGTCAGCTACTTGGAACTGGGACACAATGCTCCAGAGTGACTTTTGTTTTGGATCTGGAGAGACATAGAATTCAGTCCCAGGTCTGGAGCGTGTTCCCTCTGTGCTTTTGGGGAAAATTGTGCTTGATGCAGACAGCTGCATCTGAAAATACTGTGTAAATCCATTCCTGTTTTTAGTGATCATCTCTCACTGTTGTCAGTGGTGAGGATTGAGGCTCCTTGATTACTTGCCCGGGTTAGGGAGGTCATCACATATTGGTGGCAAGCAGTGGGATAGTAATTGAACTTCAGTAGCCTGTGGGCAGTTGTCACTGAAGGTGTGTGTAGTCTCAATAAACACAAAGTAAGCAATCAAAGTTTCAGTTTCACAAAAGGTTTATTTTTGTTAGTTTAGTTTAGTCAGGGAAAGCAGGCAAAGATGTCAGCAGAGGATTATGGTAAGCTGACAAAGAACCAGTTGGTCAAGGTGTGTGAAGCCAAAGGACTGGTGTATGCTAACCAGACTAAAGAGGAAATGATTTCAGCCTTAATTGCTGCTGCAGAGTGGACTAGTGACCAGGAAGACAACCAGTCTAATGTTGGGAATGTGCAGTCATCAGAAACAGGACAGTTCATCTTTTCCACAGAGGACATAAAAATCCACCTGGAGTTAGAGACTTGAACTGGAGTCCAAATGTTTGGAGACCGAAGAGAGACTATGGTATGAATTTGGAGACCGTGGAGAAACTGTGGCATTTGGAGGCTGAAAAAAAAGAAGCAGCTTCAGCATGAGTCCGAAGAGAGAGACTGTGGGATTTGGATATTGAAGTGAGACTGTGGGATTTGGATATTGAAGTGAGACTGTGGGATTTGGATATTGAAGAGACTGTGGGATTTGGATATTGAAGAGAGACTGTGGGATTTGGATATTGAAGAGAGACTGTGGGATTTGGAGGCTGAAGAAGCAGCGTCAACATGAGAGAGAAATGCTGACTCTTCATCAGGGTCATGGAGGTAATGGAGAAGGTAATAACTGGACCCTAGAAGCAATAAAGGCCAGTAAATGTCTTCCACAATCTGCAGAGGGGGATGACTTTGATAGTTTTATTCATATATCTGAAAGAGTATGTAAACAGTATAATGTTGACCAAAAGCTCGTTGTACAGTTCCTGACCCCATTACTCCATGGTAAAGCTGTAACTGCTGTTTCTAAGTTGTCTGATACTGATTGTTTAAACTATGTTAGAGTAAAACAATGTTTATTGAACTGTTATAAGTTAACACCTGTAGCTTTCAGCAAAATATTTGTGAGCATGACGCAAGGCAGATGGATGTGTATATGATTATATTGCTGAGTTAAGCACTTATTTCATAGGTGGGTGAGTGGGTGTCAGGTCACCACTTTTGAAAGCCTGGCAGACCTTTTGGTGAGGAAACAAGTCCTTAGTACTTTGCCTGAGGACATGAGTGTCACTCTGCAGATAAGCTGGGGAGAAAATGGGATCTCTACTTAGCAATCAGGGCATCACTGCACAAGAAAGGGATACCCAGTGCTGCACATGGATATAAGAAACCCATGGTGGGCAGCCTATATGTATTTTTTGATACGTATTTATATACGTGTATATAGGTATATTTTATATTTTATGTACATTTCGTATAATTTGTATACATATATATATATATATATATATATATATATATTCTTATGTGTTTTGCTATATCGTCATATACTTATGTTTTTTATATGTTTTTATATTTTTTATATATTTAAATAATAGTATATATATGATGTTGCTATTATGTGACTGTTGTTTTTAGAATGAAAATGGTTTCATGATGATGTGATTGATTGATTGAGTAGAAGGTGCATCATGTTTTTATTTAAATGAGAATTGAGTTGTTAGCAGTTGTAAAAAGTCTGATGAAGGGTTGTGAAATGTGAAAGCACTTACTTTGGTTACTGCAGTTAATAAATTGTTTTATTGGTGTAGTTCGTGCTGTGGCGAGCCTCATTCTGTTTGTTTTTTAAGCTACTACAAAGAACTATGATCAGGCCGCCAATGCTAACCTAATATTACGTGTTCTCAACATGGGTGCCAAGATTCGCTTTCAAGGTGAATTCCTAGCAACCACGTCTTGACCTGGTTATGCTTAGTGACCAGCCCATAATTCTCTACATTAAAGACTACCTGAAGTCTTAATGTGACATTCCAGAACACACTGAGCTTCTCTGTAATACTGAAGACTTTTGGAATGCCAGATGTGAAGTGTGTAAATGCAAGAATAGTGCAATGCAGTGTTTACCTAACAGTTTTTTTTTCTTTTTTTTTTCTGTTTGTGATAAGGGCTTGTTACCAATGCTGACCAGCTCAACCGAGGGCATAACTAGGGTTGGGTGAAGGCAGCAGCTGCCTCAGAAGTGTAAATTGTTAGGTGGCACAACTGAAAGATGATGATGATTGCTCTTGAGTACAATACCATCACTTTGAAACGATTATCAATATTGCTTTCACAGGCAGAATTGAAGTATGTTAAGCCTTTCTTATATGGCAAGCAGATTTTCATTTTTTTGTTTTGGAGCTGGCTTGCTCCTAAATAAGAAGCACCAGATTTGTTTTGCTCTTCAACTTAAAATTAAGTGTTTTCCATATCAGGAGACGACATGGGTTCCATACCAGGAAAGTAAATGGGGTGCCAGAAGAGCCAGTATGTCTCTGAACTTGAATCCTGCATTTGCTGTAGATAGCAAGGTTGTGCTGAAAATGACTGCTCAGTGGTGTGAAATGCATAATGCAGAGAAGGTTGCAAGAGTGATGAATGGAAAAAATGCAAAATGTTGTGGTAGAGGTTTTGCAAAATGGAAGGGCATGTTTTCAATTACCATCCAAAAGTTGAATGCTACAAACATGCTGAAGCGAAGCCTACTTAAATGACAGACAAGCAGCAGAATAAATTTGTTCACAAACCTGCTAAAACAGAAAAGAAAATTGGAAGAATGCACCAGCTGAAAAGAGAACAAATGCTAAAACACTTTCCCAAGTTACACAAGGATGCTATGTTTTGAAAGTGAAACAAGGTGCATCTAGGACTTTTTTTGAGAAATGAGCTTAATGCTTTGCCAAAAAAAGACTACTGAATTAGTCAAAAACAATTGCCAGGAACTGTTATCATACAAAGAAAACATAAAATAAATTAAAATAAAACAGAATACACACATGGTAAGAAATGTGCAGCCCCCAAAATGAAACACTGGAATGATAAATGAAGATTATGCCCTGAATGTTAATAGTTTTAAATCTGTTTAAAATGTTATAATGTTTAGGATTGTTGATCTATGTTAAACCAATACATAATATCTTATGCAGGATATTCATTAAACACAGGAAGGAATACATAATAAAGGGAAGGCTTGGGAAACTATAAAGCTATAGTAGTAGTAGTGGTGGAAGAGAGAAGTGTTGTTTTGAGGTGTAGAAAAAAACTGTAACTTGGCAATACTGAAGAAGTGGTATTTGTGTTAAGGTAGAACATGAATAGTCAGTGTTAATCATGAGGTATATTTCTCAATGAGCTTGTGTTGTTCATATGGCTAACTGTAAGAAGTGGCATTAGCGAATGGTTACAGCTACTGAGGCCATTTTGTTTGGTAGGAAAACTAGTCTCTGGAGTGAAGAATGAAATCATGCTAGATGGGAAAACACAAAACCTTTAGCTGCCATGAACTAATTAAATGTATAAAACATAACCAAAGTACAGGATTAAAATCTATTCTAGGTATTGAAGTATTACTTTTTTAGTGGGTGAGATACTTCATGCATTAGTCATATACTAACATTTGCAGAAGATACATATGTTCTCAAATTCTCTCAAATCAATATATTTTACAGGTTTTACTAGTCATAAAACAAAATTAATATTTTTAAGAAGGAGGGGGACATTAATCAATGTTTTACTGTATTATTGGGTGAGTAGGTTGTTGTTGTTTGTCTTTTGGCTTTTCCCGGTTAGGGGTCGCCACAGCGGAACTCCGGTCTGCTAATGATTGGCAGTAGATTTTCACGAACGCCGAGGTGCCAGCTCGACGTCCAACCTTCAACGAAGGCACGCCCATTTACGCATGTCTTTCAAATGCCACCCAACTGGTGAGTAGGTAAGAGAGTAAAACCATGTGGAAAGATTATGACAAATGCGAAAGAGGTTACCACAATGGTATGAACAAAAAGGAAAAGATGATGTGCTGAATACAACTGAAAGAAATAAAGCAATGGTATCACGAGGCGGTACTCTACCATTAAAAAAAAGCTGTGTGTCAGATAAGGTGCGAAGTGTGCATTACATGGGCTGAGGCCAAGAAGGAAGTTTTGCATCCTTCTGAAGTTTTGTAACAGTAAAAGAAAAAAAAAAGATTATGGAAGAATTAAGGAATGAGTCTGAAATGTTGATGGGGTGCTGTTAGTGTGATTGTTTAGTGAGCCTGACTGTTTGGGACACTAAGTGTGCAGACCACTAATGGAGAGTATAAAAGGATTACACTGGCAGAGAGGGGTATTATTAAGAAAGCAAATAATGGGAAAGTTCAGGGATGGGGTGGTTTGTCTTTAAATGTTTAGAAGTTTTGTTGCCTTTATTACAGGATGAGTAGGTAATTTTCAGTGTACTTCGGACTAGGGAACTAATGATTTTAGGGTGCTTTTGTTTAATTAAATAAAATTAGCAGTGTTGTCCCACTACAGAGGCAGCAGCCCCAGCCTTTAACACTGCCTCTGGCCACTGTTTGCCTCGATGACCTGCACCTGTTTCCTTTCCTGTCCCTTCTGTACTCTTTCTACAATGCCTCCCTACTACTGCCCACTTCTGCATCACTCTCCTCTTATCCCCCTCGGTCCTCTCTTCCTACTGCTCTTCTCGCTCCCTCCCTCTCTCACCAGCACCCCCTGCTGACCTTGTCTCTGTTACAGCAAAAGCAGTATTACTGCATTAGATGCCGCATGGAATGCTGAGGATCATAACTATCATACGTAGATTAGGGGGAGCTGACACAGTGAAGATGAGATAATATTATATAAGTCTGAGGTTGCAGCCTGTCATAGTATTGCCATATTCAGAGGTAGAGTGATCCCAGAATTTTATACAAAAGAAGCAGACTTCAGGTGATGTACACTGCAAACATGCAAGAGTGAGTATAATTTTTTTTTGCTTTTTTGTCTGCATCACAATTAATTTTTTTTAAATGTCAGGAATTATAGGATCAGCTGTAATACCACTGATAGGAAGCCCCCTTTTCTGCCCCTTCCCTCTCTGTCCTCTCCCCTTCTAAACATAGCCTGCCATTCTGTAACTCTCCCATATCTCTGTCCGCCTGTCCTGGTTCCTGGCTACTCTTTTCTATCTGCCCCTTCTGTGCATAACACTACCTCTGCTATTCCCACCTCCTCTGCACATTGTACACTCCTCTCTCTCTCTCCATTGCCCTGCTCATGCTCAGAGTACCTTACCCCAAGTCCTCTTCTTGCTATCACTCCCTCACCCCTTCATATTCCATTTCCTATACCACTCACTTTGCTCACTCATTTTCCACTCCTGTCTTCCTGTCCTACATGCCACACATCCTGATCCCACCCTAAGCCCCCTTACTATACTGCTACCTAGAATCAAATGCAGTGTAACAAACTGCCCTCTACTCCTCGAAACTTTGACTTGACTTGTTGCCTGATTAATAAGATGTTTGCATTATGCAGTTTTTAACTAGATAATCTTATATAATACACAACCTGAGAGCAGCAGACATACTCACAACCAATGCTTCTTGAAGTACACACGCTACCAAACAAAAACGTGCAAAATGTGTAATGTTTCTTTACCAAAGACCTCTGCCTTCAGATAATAGTTAATGTTGTACAAAATTAATGTTAGTTATATGGGCCCTGGATAAAGTAGTTTATTTTGAACATAAAAACATCAAAACAGAAAAAAACAGGACTTTAAGATGCAAAACAGAAATGCTATAACTATTTTGGAATGATTTTATGTAACTGTTCAGTTTATCAGGTAAAATCATTTTGTTATGTAGCAGTAACATTTTGAAGTTCCTTACTTAACACCAGTGTAAGAAAATCCAATGAAAGGTAGGTGGACGCCAAGTGGAGCATTTTGGATCACATCAGAAAGAGTCTCCTGGAAGGAAAAGTGATCAAAGAATTAGTTTCACAGTACAGTGTCACTGTAGTACACATCAAATAAATTTAATATCAGTGAGCGGCAGTGGCAATCTGTTGGCATACTGCTTTTGTAACAGACAATTTTCTTTATGATTTGATCTTTATTGATGTCATGTGTAATACAAAACAGAAAGACCACAGACATTATATACATCTAATAATACAAAATGCAGTAAATGTTGCTTTCAAAGCAACACCATATACTGAAAGTTAAACGAAGGAAAACTGTCCACTGTCATAAAAATATCGACTTAAGTAATTAAAATATGAGTCTTGTCCTTGTTGTCTTTGATAAGTAGATCAAACCAAGGTCACTAACTATCCTTGAAAATATCAATGTCAAAATATGACAGCACACAACCTTTTAGTTTAATGAAACATGTTTATGCAACTCGGCCACTTGTTAAAATGATTCTGCATGTAGTATCCATGCTTCCAGACCTCAGATATGGCAAATTGAGCTAAGTAAATTTTTATTAGCTAAGTTGTGATTCAAACCTGTTTTTTTCATATCTGTATAAATACATAAGCACTGCCATAATCTGATACAATTTGTGGCATGCTACTAATATGCTTTCTGCATGGAAAGCTGCAGTAGTCTCAGCAGTGGCAGTCCAGTAGCAATTAAAAATGAAGGAGTGGTTTTTTTGTGTGAGTTGGAAGCAATGACGTGTTTGATGGCATGTATAATGCTTTAATGTTGGCGAGATCAGTCTGTAAATACAGATTCTATGGATGAGTTTCTCATCCTAATGAAGTGTTTACTCAGGGTACCTTCTAGAAGAGAGACACCCTCCATGGGGTACAGCTTTCTACAGCTGTGCATTCACATAATATAATATTCAATAGCTGTATACCCCCCAACTTTTTTTTTTTTTTTCATTTTTCTGCACTGGGCATTTTGTGGCCTTTTAGCATTAAATAAGATTATTTGTTCACATTCAATAAAGATTCAGTAAACTAATATGTTCAGTCATTTGCTTCATGTTCAGATTGTAATATGCCTATATATATATATATATATATATATATATATATATATATATATATATATATATATATTTCTAACTTCTTCAGTGGTCTTCAATTCAGGAGTATTTGACAGGGCTACTTGCTCTAAACATTCGATCTTCCTTCGCAGACAGTTCTTGAAGTGTGATGACATTGACTGGACAAATTACTTAAGCAACTTCTGACTAAAATAGTTTTCTCAGTTTTGTTTCATTCTGATAGGACTAGTTGTGATAATCATGGCTGCTCATCTTAATTGAATTCTGATGTATTTGTCTTCTTAATGCCTGCAGTTCATCCTGTACAACCATCCACCTTCTCCATGAATAAGACAGCATTGAGATTCAGCTGGTTGGCACCTTGCTAAGATTCAGGCCGCAGATTTGCCATGGCTGTTATATTTTTATTCTACCTACAGCTTGTAAATCTGGACACCTGCACTTTTTATTAGATCCCTATTTCCATCTCAGCTATTGTTTCAACAAATCTCCCAGAATTTCATTTACTTTATTTTCATTTTCGCCCATCAGAAATGTAGGCAATTTGCTTTTCAACCTTCTGTCCTTTACTTACTAAGCTGGGAAGAAAAGGAGTCCTCTTTTGGAGTATCTCTAAATTGACAATGTAGTTGTTATGATATGCATGAATTCCAAGTCATTCACAAATTTTCTGAACTCATCACTGTGTTACCCTCCAATCCCTCAACTGGTTAGAATTCACAAATTACCTGGACTTCCTCCAGCTGACTACAGCACATAGACTAATATTTAATCCAACCAAATGCCCCGCTCTGTCTAACATCCTTTCCCCACACACCTCAAATAGAACTCTCAGATCTGAACACCAAACCTTAATTACTGTCCACAAACCTAAATGTCCTGCTGGACAACTTCTCCTCTCCTTCTCCTTAGGTAAGAAATGGAACTCTCTCCCTTCCATACTAAGGACAGTGTCAAACACAAACAACTTCAAAACTCAGCTTTACACCTACCTCTCCTCCAAATGGAAATGTAACTGCATTCTCCCTACCTAGAACTCTTTAACAAAAGCCCCTGGGAGGGTATCCTCCTGAGTTCTAAGCACCTTATAGCTGGCTATAACCTTCTATAGCTAATTCCCACATGATCTCTCACATTCTGTAAATAGTTTTGACTTTGTGTGAATTTGTTAATATGTATCTGCACGATATTTTTCCACTATGGGTAATATTGCTCATGCTTTGTATTATTTGATATGTATTTGTACTTGTACTTTTATTTTTATTGGACTGCTATCTTTACGGTCATCTGTTTTATGGAGCGTTTCTCCCCTGGCCTCCACTGAAAACCGGCTCTCTGGTCCCAGTGGACTTCCCCAGTAATCAAAATGGAAATAAAATAAAATATATAATAATAAATAAAATTGCCCCACATGACATCAAGCATCAGACATTGAAATTATAGAGTTTAAGATACTAATCACAATGTTTTTATTATGTGCAAGCCCAAATGTGAATCAAACAGCTCTGTTCCAGCTTTTCTTATTAAGTACACAAGCTGCCCATATAATGCATTGATCCTATTTTTAAATTTACAGATTCCCTAACTGAGGAAGTTTATTCCAATGTCTATGGATATGAGTATGAAACTAATTTTCTTTTAAATCAGTGCTGTAAGTTTCTATTAACATGACAATGATTTTATTTCTTGTCTCCATATTACAGTCAGCTAATTCAATACCTAATATAATTTTTAATGTTTCTTCTTTTATTGCCAACCTGTCATTGTAAATCAGACTTCTGAATGATATAATTTTGATGATAAAGTACTTTCTGAATTCTAACTTGTCTGCGTACTTTGCTGAGTAAACAAAACTGAGCAAGCTAAGAGAGGACAGGCAGAAAACAATCCTTTATATGTCTAGTTGCAGTTGTCTTTAAGTTTATCCTAATCATCATAGAAGCCTTTTTGTCATACTGTGTATGGATACCAATTGTGTCTTGTAAACTCTTTAAAGTTATTTCTCTTTTCTTTCTAGAGCTTTAGGTTAGTTCCTATAACAATGTAGATTAGACTTAATCTTTTTTTACCTTAATATATCTTACAGAAACATACATGTCGATGAAGTTCTCAAGTGTTTAGAAAATTCTTTCAGCAATTCTTTGCTGTTAAATTAACCATTGTTTTGTACCATTCCCAGTTCTGTAAATCATCCTTAATCATATCATTTGTTTTGTCATCCTCATTTAGGGATGTTTTATGTTTTACTGACCTCAATATACTTAGATGATCAGAAGTTCCTAATGAATCGTATGAATTGATATCAATTACTTCTACATTTGGGCTAGTTATTATAACATTTATTTTAACTATACTGCTAATACATATGTTGTAATAAATGGATTAGAAATCTTTTACCAATTTCCTTAGATGATGAAAAAATATTCAATGAGAACTTGGTGTTTCTTTTAGTTTGGTAATTTTGGAGAAATTTTAATAACAATCTAGGCACAAGATATATAGTCTCTTTAAAATGTATCAAATCTCTGTCTACTATATTTCCATAGACAAGTTGGTACTGGATAACTTTTCTTCTGGATTGTTGTTAGAGTATGCATTGCATATGCAAAAATTCTACATGCCTTGTTAGGTCTAACCGGGCATTCCTAGTTAGCACATTTTATCTCCTGCAATTTCTTTGTACCTTACTATTATCTTGCCTTCTCAATTGATTGGAACTATTATTTTATGAACAATAAGCCTGGAGAATGTACTTATTTATTTTCGTCTTGGCCAGCTTCTCATTATAACCTGTTCCAGCAAATGCATTTTTAAAAGTCAGTCTTAGCACATTTCTGGAGTTTTTTTTTTTTTTTTGACATCTTCTGTCATTTAACGAATCACTACTACTACTTCTCCTTGCATCTTATGGTAAAAACATGTTACTTGGTACATATGCCCTGTTTAATTCCTTGCCTGGTCTGTTTCAGATCGTTTTTCTGTAAATTATATTACATCTGCTGCAGGCTTAATGGTCTCATACAAAAATGCCTGTCCAGGTTTTGCAGTGTGGTGTGGTCTGCATCTACTTGAACTGCAGACACAGGTAATTTCTGACATTATTACTAACAGTTTCACATCAATTTCAGCATTTCTCTTTTGTGCCATCTGTAAGTTCTATTGACTCACAGACATCTGGTCTGTTTACTTGCAAGATCATAGCTCCTATGCCATTCTGATTAGAATCTATTTGCAACTCAATGAGCTTATTTCATATTTTACTGACACTTCAGAAACTAGTTTCTTCAAAATTTATTAACTTTTTATGCTCACACATTTATTTTTTGGACTACATCTTACTCTAAGATGTTTTTAAATGCATAGTAATCTCAGACAGATCAGGTACAAATTTGCAGAATTTTGCACCATTGACAAAAACCTCTGTAATGCCTGCTTGTATTCTGCATTTGGCATTTGCACAAATGCTCTGAAATCTTCAGTATCAGGTCCAATCTCTGACATTAGAACATGGGCAAAGTATTAAGACTTTGTTATTTTATATTTGCTCTTACATAACATGAAATTATGCTATCTTAATCTATTCAACAGATGTCACAGTCACAAACTTCACATTAATACTTCATTAATTATACTTAAAATACCTTCCAATTCTTCCTAAACTTGTGAAACTGTCGTTTGGAATAATTGATGCTAATGAGTTGCAAAACAGAAGTCTAGACAGACTGTATGGTTGGGGTTAGCACAATGGTTAAAGTGTTTACCACATAGACAAGAGGCACAGGGTTTGATTAACATCAAGGGAAAATTAACTTGGCTTAAAATGGTCTTCTATGGCAGACAGCCTAGTACTTACAGATTTTCGGTTAATTACAGAGAACTCAGCAATGCTTTTCCTGTGTTCAAACTGCATCCAGACCCATTCAACCTAAGATAAGAATATTTTCTTGATTTACTGCACTGGTACCCGCTTCATGTGGTGATCACTACTATTTTGGGCATTTTAAAACATTTATTTAATTTTCTGATAAAAATGATATTTTCTCTGTTTGTTGGATTTTCAAGTTCTGCATACCTCCAAATCTCCTTGCAGAAGGGCAAATTAGCCAGGGACTTAGCTGATTGGTAGTTGTTTGATGTTTAATCTACACTTGAGAGCTGCTTTTCCTGTGTTTTTACATTAAAAAATTCCAGAATCATTCATTTTGTGGTAGAAGGTGTTTACATAGACACTCTATAAGTTGGAAACTAGTGCAGGAAACTCAAAGAGTGGTTCTTTATTTGCACAGGAGTCAGTTTACAGTCTTTTTTCTATACTGTAAATTTATTTATATATTTAACATTTGTTTATTGGGAAAGTCTGACTTAGAAAGAAGCCAATTTTCAGAGGAGGCCCGGGGAGAAACGCTCAGGTAAGTTTGCACAGAGCTGCCCATCAGGCAGTGGCAGTTAGCAGTGCCCTGTATAGCAGCAAATGCCTAGACAGTAAAATTTCCCTGTAAAGTTAGGATTAGACCCAAAACCTGTTAAACAGTGTAGCACTCTGTGGAAATAAGCTTACAGCAGCAAGCTTGTGCATCAAATAGTGCGTGCGCACACACACACACACACACACACACACACACACACACACACACACACACACACACACACACACACACACACACACTCAAGTTACCACTCTGCATATACCAATATGATTCTATCATAGTCCATGTGGGAGTAAATTACCTTAGACATACCTTGCTAGACCATATGAAAAGAGACATAATGAATCTATCAGAATATACATCACAGATAGGTATGTGCCTTGCAATGAGTAGCAATCTGAGAACCTTTTTTTGAGAACCATGAGTAGCAATCTATCTTCACCAAGGATGATTCCACAGTATCAACATAAAATGATTTTAATAATTGGCTTTAGTTTTTGGTGTCACTCCAGGAGGACTCAATATCTGTCAGCATGGGTGGACATGGTCAAAAGACCATGTTGCTTAGCCAAGGATGGTCTGCACCTGTCCTCCCCTAGGATGAGCTTTTTTAGGCAATGTCAAAAGGATAAAATTACCAACATAGTGAAAAAGTCTTCAAGCAGCCTTAAGGTGTTACTGCTCACTGCTTGGAGCTTAAACAAAAAAAAATGCACACCCTTCAAGCCCTCCTTAGTCTGGAGAATGTAGATATCTGTGCAGTGACAGAGACTTGATTTAAAGCCACACAAAGTACTCCAGCAGTGCAAGGCTACATAACATTCACACATTTACACCAAGAGTAGCACAGACTGGGAACAAAGGTGGAGGTGCCTTGATCTACGTTAGCAACAAACATACCTACAGGTTGATTGAACAAGATGATACCATGGAGCTCAGCCATGTGTAAGTCACCATAGGTAAGGTCCCTTACTATATCATGGCTAGCTATAGGTCAAAATCCATGCCCCTAGAGTCTAATGACTCTCACCTAAACTTACTAGAGCCACTCACCATCCAAACACCATATTCATGGGTAACTTTAACTAATCCTCTATAGACTGGAAAATGTACACTGCCTCAAATTCACAGGCACAATGCTTCCTGGACTTTACTAACACAAACACCCTGGAACAGATAGCACATGCTCAAACCAGAGGATCAAACATACTGGGAGGTCGGATCACAAAGCTGTCAAAATTGAAGTAAAAATCATACCAGAAAATTCTGCTAAACCAGTAGCAGTTAGGAACTATTCAAAGACAAACTACATCAATTAAGTGACAGTTTGTCAAAATTCAGGGCTTCTCCCAACCTTGAGAATACAGCTACCTATGCAGAATTATTCACAGAATCCCTATATAGACATGAATGGCTGCACAGAGGTTGCCACACCTACCTGAAATAAACCCAAAGCAAACACTAAAAACAAAGTCTACTTGTGGAATCCTCAAGTAAACAGGGTATATAATAAAAGAAAATAATTCATGGCCAAAATCAGGAAAAGCAACCCCCAAGTGCTCTCTTACACAACTAAACAAGAAACTAAGAGGTCTAAGTCCAACAGGGCAACTACTAGGTCAGAATAGCCTCGCAGGCAAAGGACAATCAAAAGGCCTTCTTCAGCTATGACCAGAACGTTAGAGGTAAGACATGTTAATGTGGTGAACGGTAACACCTTTACTGAGCTGGGTAACATAACAAATCTTCGGGCTGATAAATTCAGCTCAAATTTCATTCCCCCCACTCACTCCTGCTCTACCAGCTGAAATCCCCTCCTAACATATTACCCCCAACTAATGGCAGGGACTAGGAGCTGGTAGCACTCAGTAAAGCCAAGATCACCACACCTCTGTGGGTCCTGACAACATCTCTTGGTTGTCTCCTCAACAGTCTAAAACATGACATATTAGGGCCACTTGAGGCACTTGACAGCTTCAGACTTGAAAAAGGCTATATTTCAAGTAAATGGAGGACAACAGCAGTTACTATCCTGTACAAGGGTTGACCATCAACCAACCCAGAGAACTAAATACCCATTAATCTAACAAGCCTATTATGAAAAGCCATGGAATGAACTATCATGGAAATAATAAACAAGGATAATGGCAACCTTCAGACCCTGGACTCACCCAATTTGGCTTTGTTAAGGGAATGTCATACCTGCTTAACCAGGTAGACTTATTTGACAGGGTAATCTAGGCAATGGACAAGGTTAAAACAGTGCATATGGTGTATCTTGACCTGGCTAAGGCATTTGATACAGTACTTCACTCAGACACTGTTAACAAGCTCTCCAAACTGGGTATAAATCCTAACATAACTCACTGGATAGCCAGCTGCCTCACAGATAGGACACAAGACGTCAGGATCATTGAGACACCTCCATCAAGAGATTGGTCACCAGCTGAGCAACTCAGTTCTCTTTGCTGGGCCTGCTCCTGTTTCTCATCTTCTCAGAAGTCCAGGCTAATGTTCAAGGCCTCTGGCTCACCAAGTCCACAGAACTCTAAATTGGGAGCTGTTATTGAGTCCTCTTAAAATATGAACATCTTTCAAGTGAGTTTAACACTGACAAATGACTGGTGCCAAAGTTATAGCCTAAAACTTGGTGCTAAAAAAATGAATTATAATTAATTAATCCATTGATATAACGCTCCTAAGAGTTGACCCCAGTACTAAGGGATCTGGGAACATATGTAGACAGTAATCGGGCCTTCAACCAACATGTAGCCAAGATAGTAAGAATCTTTCAATTTCACCCAACATATAGTTAAGGGTATGACATCCGGGTCCAAGGAAGTTATAGTACCACTCTATTTGACCATTATCAGACCTGTCACTGAATACAATGCCCCCTCTGACATGTATCTAATCAGGCACTTGCAACAGATGGAGTACCCACAAAGGTTTCTCACCAGGAGAATTCAGGGCATGAATACCCTGTCCTACACTGAATGCTTGCCATAAGCATGGAGGTCTGCAAAGAAAGGTTGTGCCACTCCAAGAACAAAAGGTGAATAAGGAACTGTCAATTTGTTATGTTTATTCACGTGTGTGTGTGTGTGTGTGTGTGTGTGTGTGTGTGTGTGTGTGTGTGTGCGTCTGTATGCACATGCACTGTGTTTCTGTGACAAGATGATAGGTAAAGACACTGAATATCTGAGTAGATATGTTTTTGTGAGCACGAGTATGTCTAACCCCCTTTATGTCTGTGTGTTGCAGGAACAGTTGCCATAGAGCCACCTGTGTGTGTGGACCAATGTCCATGGTTCCACAGTGGTCTTGCTGTGCACTTGCATAGTAGAAGATTTACTGAGGTTTATGAATCCTCTACCTAGCCTAAAACAGGAACTAGCAGACGCACTTAACATTTTCTTTAATCATAGCTTGAGAACTGGCTTTGTCCCAACAGAGTGGAGAACAGCAACAGTAATCCCCTTGCACAAGGGGGGGGGGTCAACAGACCCTGGGAACTATAGACCCATAAGTCTTAACTGTCTCATCTGCAGGGCCTTGGAAAGAATCATCATGGACCTTATTAATAAGAACACAGGCAACCTGCATACTCTAGACCCAAACCAGTTTGGCTTTGTTGAGTGGAGTGCCACATGCAGAACACATACTGTCAAAGTTGGTGACTCCACCTCTACCAGTAGACATGTCACCAGTGGTGTACCACAAGGTTCTGTGCTGGGTCCTTTACTGTCTGGAATCTACTTCTTGGAAGTCAATGCTAAATTAGATGCCCTTTGGCTTACTAAGTTCACTGATGATTGCAAATTGGGTGCAATTATTGAGTCCATACTACAGAACGGCTAACACAGCCAAATGATTTGTGCCAAAGCCATGGTATAAAACTAAACGCAAAAAATGTATTATTCCCTTTTGCAATGTAGAATTCCCCTCTAACTACAGTATTGACAGCTTCCCCTTAAGCTCAAACCCAGTGGTGTGAGACCTAGGAAGATAGCAATCTGAACTTTGACCACCAAGTTTCCACTGTGGTAAGGAAAGCATTAAATGCTATGCACCTCATAAGTAAGGGCATCGCATCCAGGTCTAAGGATGTTACAGCCCTTATGTACTCAGTCCTCATTAGGCCTCTAATAAAGTACAATGTTCCCTTTTGCATGTACATCAGGAGACATCTGCAACAGTTGGAGAGACCACAGAGGTTCATCATCAAGAAAACATATGACCTCCAATCCATGATGTATGTGGATAGACTAAAAGCCCTGTCACTATACTCTGTATCATATAGGCTGTTGAGAGGAGACTTGTGCCTGGCCAACAGGGCAGTCTATGACCCCGCCGTGATGGATATGCTTCACATCTGCAAATCTAATGGCACAAGAGTCACTCACTCTAGGGATCTTCATTTAGCATGTGACATTAACAGAACATGCTGGAGAGACAAATATGTCTCCCAGAGACTGCCACTCCTCTGGAACAAACTTCCAATTCAAGTGAAGCAGAGCTCCTCACTGACTCTATCCAAGCTCAACCTGGACAAACAGAGGGTAGATTACAAATTCACCCTGGAGGTTGCACCATGTCCCTCATGGACAGGGGAAGTCGGTATTGACCAGAGACTAACTCTGCAAAGTACGTCCACTTAATAAGGACAATTGGGGCAATTTGAGATTAACATGGCTAAGCCTGTAAGGGATCCAGAGCCACTAGCCTAGTATCCTCCTATGAACCTATGAACTAGTTATTAATGGCAGATTTCCCAGATTTGAGGAAGTTATTGACCCACTCAAGTCCTTCCTAATCAGGCCTATATTAGAATACATGGCATGTATCCATCCAAGCATATTATCCAAGTAGTAAAGCCATGAGCTTCCTTAACAAGAACGTCACACGTATTAGCTGTCCAAGCTTTGCAGTGTGTAAAAGTGCTGCCACTCTATTCTGTGTCTCACAGTCATCTAAATGGTGATCTCTGCTTGGCTTACAAGGAGGCAAATTGCCCTAATGCTCCTCACCTTCTACATGTTCATAAAACTGGAAACACCATAAATACCTCCTCTAGGGACCTAAGCATGCACCACAATATAAAGAATAGCTTTTGTGGATAGAGATCTCTTGCAAAGGATATCCTGTCTTTGGAATAAGCTCTCATTCCACAACAATGTAGCTTACCCCCCTCTTTAAATCCAGACTAGACAGATGAATGGGTGACTGCAAATTCACCACAGCTCTAGTCCATCAGTCTCTTTTGGGCAGAGGATGTGTGGCTAGGGTTTCAAGGGTCTTCTAGATCAATTGCCTACTATAAGCCTATGGACCTATGGGCAAATGAACTGCAGGGAACCATAACCATTGTAAACACTGTAGTTAGAGGCACATTAAAGCACAACACAAACCTAAAACTGGACAGTGCAGTGGTGCAGCAGTAGCATTGCTGCCTCACAGCAAGAGGTTCTCTGGTTCGATTCTTGGCTGGAATGCCTTCTGTGTGGAGTCTGCATGTCCTCCCTGCATTCGTGTGGGTTTCCTCCAGTTGCTAGATGTCTTTCCAAGTGGTTTTGAAAGATGGGATGGAGGGTATAGATCTGATGGATATAGGTAAAGAGCATCAGGCCTTAGCAACCTTGCACAAGTACAGACAATGCCCAGCATATTAGACAGGCTTGCAGACAGGCAGGTGATTTTGGTCACTGGATCACGATGACTGACTGGGAATATACTTGTATAGAATGGTGCTTAGGGCTGGACAGGCAGTTGGATGGTGGATAACTGTATAGGAGGTAAGAAAAAGAACTGTGGACAGGAGATAAGTAGTGGCAAGTGTAGTTTTAGTTGCATTGGTAAGAAAGTTTTTGGCTATGTAAAGCATCCCTAGTTTTTGATGAGTTTTTCTTATGAAATTTTGTATATGGAGGTAGAATGTAAACTTATCATCCAGTATCACCCCTAATAATTTGCTACAAAAATTGACTTCAATGGTTATATTATCAAGAGAGAGGACTTTAAATTTAGTTTTCTCATGAAGGAGGGATATGGGGAAAAATGCACTAGTTTGGTCTTTTTTGGGTTGAGCTTTATTTCTGAGTTACAAAGTCATACTTCAGTGGCTGTTAAAGCATTTATTTACTTTTTAGTATGATTGTGAAGCATTCTGAAGTTTTCAAGACACTGATGTGTTTATATTTTTGCCATTGTTTCCATGCTTTTTCTCTATCCCGCATTAGCATTTCATTCTTTTTGGAAAATCAAATTACATAATTTGTTTTAGTCTCTTTCTTCTTCTAGGAGGTGCAAGGCTGTTTAGCATATTTAGAGAAGTTGTATTGAATTCAATTACAGCACCATTTAAGGGGAGGATTTCTAGGAAGTTCCAGTTAATAGATGATAGTGTAGTAATGACCATTTCTGGGTTAAGCTTGGAAAGGTTACCTGTTGTTTTATAAATATGCTGTTTAACTGGATGTGTGAGATGTCTGGTCATATAGATTGGGATATGATCACTAACAGAGTCTGACATTGTATCTGTGGTGGATTCTTTGCTAGGGTCCAATACTAGGATTCAGTCTAATAGAGAATTTGATGTCTTACTATAACGTGTGGGGCTATTAATTAGTTGTGTGAAACCATGTAAGTTCATGCTAGATGTAGGGGAGTTAATGTCCAACCAATTGACATTCTCATCACATAGTAATATGTTTTTCTTGTAGAAATGTTACGGATACCCAGTGTAGGATATCTTCCAGTACAGTTGTATTGTCACCAGCAGGGATAAGGACGGTAATACATACTTGTTTATAATTGTTTATTTTGAGGAAAGCAATAACAAGCTCTGCCAAACTGAATTTTGGTGCTGATTTGCTGTAAGGGGAAATGTGGTAGGTATTGGGAAATATTAAAGCAATACCAACGCCTTTCTCTTTATACAGTCATTACGGATAATAGCAGAGCTAGGAGGTATGCCAAGTTTCAGTTATAGCAAGAATATCAGGCTTATGTTGAGTGATCCAGGCATGTAGTTCAGCAGTTTTATTTCTTATAGTTCTGTGATGCCCCACCACTGGATCAGTAATCAAGGAGGCTCAATCCTCACCACTAGCACTAGTGGGGGACATACATTGGGAGGATGACAGATATACACACAGTATTTCCAGATGCAGCTCTCTGCATGAAGTGCAGTTTCCCTTAAGAGCACACAGAGACCACAATCAGTCTGGGGCTTGTTTTTCCCCTCTTTTTCCAGATCCCCAATAAGAGTCCCCACTGGCACAGCTATAGAGATGAGATCTCAGCTGAGTGGCCAAGCCAAGACCTCCAGCACCCTCTCTGTCCAAGCAGTGCTTTGTGTCCCTTCCCAAGTAGCTGACACACACACACACACACACACACACACACACACACACACACACACACACACACACACACACACACACACACACGCACACGCACATGCACACACACACTCTTTAAGGTTTGATTTACACACACACACACACACACACACACACACACACACACACACACACACACACCTGGGAAATACTGGCACAGGTTTACTAATTATGGCCCCTTTTGCCCAGACTATAAGGTAGTTATCATTGCCACCAGCCAGCTCCTTATCAGCTACTTTAAGTCCCTTAACAAAGGGTGTCCAATCTTACTGTGTAATGTTACTATCGATACAAATGGTAGTTTGACCAACAGCAAGGCTATTAGGAATGGCCTGCATAGTGTCACCAAACAAATATGCAAGTACTCTCAGAGCTTAAATATGTCGAGACAGACTAGCCGCAATGCAAGGTTCAAATATATTTAATAACAAATTAAAGAACAAGACAATACTAAATATACATTTATAGTAACATTAGAGTTCAAAATCACAGGAAATATTTAAAACATTGCAGGACAGTCTCAAATAAATAAAGGAAACATCTAAATTAAGCTTTGCTATATTCCTGACTATATCTAAAAGAATTATACTGTACCATAGTACACTTACTTAATTAGAGCAGCAAGGCAGATGTGGTGAATAGATCCTCTAGCTGATGTTGTCAGGTCAAACAGAGAATACAGAATGCTCCGTCTCTCTCGGAGAGTTCTTAAATTAATATCTCAAATATTACTGCAGGGATAGCTTGCAGAATTACATAATTTCTTGTCATCTGACTATCCCAGGTAAAACCCCATTGCTGAAAGTGAAAATACATGCACAATGTCTTTCACTCAGATCTTTGCAGATCCTGGAAGTTGTAAAACAATAAAACACTTCCAAGACAATACAGAAAACATCTCAGCACAAACATTGTGTGTGATGCTGCACTGAAACTGAAAGATAACATCGTTTTTATGGCCCGGCCATAAAGTAATTTAATTTCAACTAATTTTCTGAAGTTTTGCAAGTTAACCTTCTGTATTCCAGTTTCCATTGTTAAAATATATACATTTAAACAGTTACAATAGTGTATGCAGTATATGTACATTTCTGTTCTTTTGCAGAGGGGTACAATATGGTTACATTTTTAAGCTCAGTACTTTACAAACCCTTTTCAACCCACACTTCCGTACAAGCAATTTGATATACACAAACATATAGTTCTAATATAGTTGTAACACATATATCTTACACAAATCATTTCGATATTCACCAATGACATATAATTATTTACAAAATTCCAGATAACTGTACTAGCAGTATCTCCCTTTGTCACAACTTCTGTCATTTATTGCAGCAAAATTAGATCACCAGGGTTGGAGATTGCCTGTTGTTGGGCTGAAGAGTGTGGGACAGAATTATCTTTGTATTCATTGTGATAGGTGGGGTCAAGGATTATTTAAAGAAACCCAGATGTTTGAACAATACAAAGTTACGATTGCATAAAATTCAATGTATTGGATTTCTAGACTATGTAATAGTCCCTTGGCTCACTAAGTGAAACTTACAACTAGTCTAGGATGTGATTTATGCAACTGGGTAGGGTTCAGCTCTTGCAAGTAAAGGCTTAATGAATTTAACAAAGCAGCAGCAGCAGCTGTGTGTGTATGTTTTGCCATGCTAGTGAACCAGGAAAATGCTGTGGTGCTGAAGCAAATACAGTGCTGCCAAGATGAAAATTAAACCATGGTATTAAGCAAATAAACCTCTAAAAATGCAAATATAAGTGCTTTCATCCACCTAATACTGAACAACTTCTGATAATTCTCACTTAAGAAAGCACAGATTTAAATACCCTTAAGTTGAGTCCTGATAGACCTAATAATAGATATATTTCCCAAATATATAGTAAAAGTACCTATTCAAGCACCTTCCTCCACTTCACCAATGCTCATCCATATCATCAAAAGAGCTCTGTTCTCACAGACAGTTGGTGAGGGCAGCCAGAATTGTATCCCTTTTTAACCAGTTCAAGGAAGAATGTGCATTACTGACTGAAATGTTTAATAAAAGGGGATATCCAGCAGACCTTTTGGATGAGCTAGTAAAAGAAGTGCAAACTAAAATATGTAGTGGACATTTTAAACCAATTTTGAGCAAAGAATATATAAATGATGACCCCAACAATGACACTCTAATGGTTGATGAGGCTAATAATTTTAATCGGTCTATTACTGATAGGCATAACAAGTATGAAACAGCTTTTATAATCACATACAACTATTATTATGGAATCTTGAGGGGATATTGTATAAAAACTGGCCTATTTTATATTAGGAACAAAGTCGGGTATCAACCAATAATAGTTTTTCATAGGGAGTCTAATATTAAGGACTTATTGGAAAGGACAAAAACTAAAAGGAGACCCCCCCATTGCCAGAAATGAAAAATGTTGATTCTGTAATTATTGTAAAGTTGTGTATACCACTAATTCCTTCAATATAAGGGGTTTTGAGTATAAACTTCAAGATAAATTCAACTGTGAATCTAAGGGGGGGGGGGGATAGTCTACATTGTCCCATGCTTTTATGTGGGCAAAATGGAGAGAGAGAGAGAGAGAGAGACTAAATCTGATTACTTTATTTTCCACCTTATCCACTACATCTGCTGTTGATATCAAGATCCTTAGGACTGATCCTTGATATCATCCTAATTTCCATTGTCTCCATGAAAGAGATATTTACCTCATGTGATCTGCCCATAGGCTCAGTTGCAGAGTGACCCTTCATGTCATACACAGAGGGACAGCATCAGGATAGGTGGTGTCACACTGCAGTATACTGTTTTTTCTTCATAATCTGTCCTGAATCTCTCAGCAACACAACATTCTTTCCTTTCTCACCCTCACACACACAGGTGATGTCAACACATGAAATGCATAGTGGACATTGTGGGAAGGTGTGCTCACCTTTGTTGTGACATGTTTCTCACTCAAATCTCCCACTTCTTTAATGGTTGTCACCTCAAACAATGAATCCCAGTGTCTACTGAGAATCATGACATCATGTGCATCCCATCACATTTCAAACTTCCTATACTCCCCGGAGATGTCAGCAGGCACATGCCTTTTATTTTCTCTCTCTCTCCTGTCATCAGCGCCTAGGTGTCTAATTAAAACTGAGTCGTCTGGATGGTAGGTAGAGCTTCATCAGAACTATTAGAAGAACTACATCAAATTTGTAAACCCTGTTGCACCTAAATCACTTGTCATTTGTGATGTTGTTCCATTCATGATGTATGCAGACAGTTACCTATTAATTACTACACCCATGTGGCACAGTACCACAGTTAGATCCCTGAAGAATGGACTTAAAGCATAGCAGACATTTTATTGCTGGGAAAAGATTTCAAAACTGACCAAAACAGCTGACAAAGTGGGAATCCACATCAGCAAATGTAGTTATGGCATGCTTTATAGCTGCTCCTTTAGAAATATTGATTAGGAGGCATGCCTGATTCAGCCATGGAATAACTGGATTACCATTGCAGGACAAGATAACTCTCTCCAACCCATGCTCCTGTACTGCACCTGTTTTGAAACTGTCATGTATATAAGTAGTTCTGCATCAGATACAGATTATATGCTTTTTTTACACAGTCACTGTAATACTTGTACCTGTATGTTGAATTATTTTAGTTTGAGGTTTGACTGACCATGTGGTTAGAATACTGATGGCAATATTTATATATATGTTGAGTTGTTATTGGTATTACCCTTTTAAGATTTTGTTAACCTTCCTTAAGGTAATGTGGTGCTATTATAGTTATATCTTCCATTAACTGGCACCAAGTGTCAACAGACTGGTGCTTCACTATAATGGTCTTTGCATATAAGTGCAGCTAGGTACCTCTACCGATGTCAAACCACTGGAAACTTTTAGGCATTTCATTCTGGCCATACACACACTGACAGATAGTCTGACATTACCAGTAGGGATACTGAATTACAACACACCTAACATCATTAAGGACACATAATCATAAAGAGCATAGGGACACTGAATTACAATACACCACTCAAAATATACCTTCAATTAATACATTCAGTAAAACACTTTTTGGTTAAGACCATGTATATAAAACGTGTAAAAACTACTGTCGTATATGCCATTTTATAAAGACGTTAAAACTCTCTTCCTTTGACTAATTTAAAAAAAATATATATAAATATTCTTCATGCTAATAAATGAACTTCAAAAAATAAAAACACACACCAAAAAAAAAAAAAAAATATATATATATATATATATATATATAGCCTAGACCTTTAACATTTCTAATGTAACACCTCCATCTGGTGGACAAATAGGGTTCATAAAGCCAGCCTAGTCTCTCCAATGTTAGAGGTGTAAAGTCAGACTGCATATGGATTCTAAAGGGACTAGATCAATACTTATAACATCTCATAATAGGTACATAGTGACTACTATAATAGAATTCATAATTTGGCAGCTCTCATTTTGAGAATTGGGGCTATAGCGATGTTCTCATTAAGGCCAGGGAAGACATTAGCTTCTAAAGTAATTTGCCACCATAGTTCTTTGTACTCTATTCTTGCTCCCCATGGCCCTCCCCTTAAGTCTTTATGTACTACTTCAACTACAAAAAACAGAAACTTTGCCCCATTATACTCTTTAGTATGTTTAAATAGCACATTATTCTAATTTTTATTAAGTATATCATAATAGTGCTCATAAATCGCTTTCGCTCAGTTTTTCCTATGTAGAATGCTTCACAGCTTTCACAGAGAGCAATGTAAGATGTACTATGCCAAATGTGCTCCAGTTATAGTATTCCTTGCCCATAGGTTCATAGGTGTGTACTAGGCAAATTACCCTGGAGCCTTTACAAGCCCATAGGATTACCCAGGCATCGTGCCACCCGACCTTAGTTCCCAGTGCCTCTGTCAAGAAGAGCTACTGGAGTGATCCCTCCAGCATGTTCTGTTGATTGTGGTAATGAGGTTGAGGTCTCTGGAGCATGTGGTGCAGAGGGATTGGGATTTCTTTAGATGTAGCATTTCCAACAGAGTTGGGTCAGACATGGCTTTGTAAGTCAAGCAGAGATTGGCTCTAAGTAGGTGATATGAGAGAGAGAATAGTTGGAGTTTTTTGAGTCTGTCCATACAGGACAAACGTTTAAGGCTTAGGATCCTCTTTGTGAGGTACTTTTGCAGCCTCTTCAGTTGTTGCAGGTGTTTAGTGAGGTACATGCCAAATGGGGCATTGTACTCAATGATTGGCCTAATGAGGGAAGAGTAGAGGGAGACAATGACCTCTTTCTTCCCGGATGCAAAACTCTTAGTAATGAGATGTGCCGCATAGAAGGACTTTCTGACCACAGTGGCAATGTGGTGGTCAAAAGAGAGGTTGCTGCCAATCTGTGTTTCCAGATCTCTTATAACACCTTCTGTGTTCAGTGGACTTCCATTGATGTGGTAATTCATGGGAACCAGGTTTTTCTCAAAGGGAACGATGACACATTCTTTGGCACCGAGCTTAAGGCCATAGTTCTGACACCAGTCATTGGTCTCAGTGAGGCCTTTCTGTAGGATGTCAACATCACTTGGGAAGTTAATAATAACTCCCAATTTGCAATTGTCTGTGAAGTTTGTCAGCCAGAGTTCCCTCTTGTTGGACTGGATTTCAGAGAAGTAGATATCAAACAGGAGAGGACCCAGGACCGAACCCTGTGGGACTCCACTCATGACTGGTCGGCAGTCTGACTTGGAGTCAGCTACTTTCACACTGTGGGCTCTACATGTGAGCCAGTTTGCAACCCACCTAGTGATATAGGGGTTGATGCCTACCTTAGTGAATTTTTCTATGATTCCTGAGTGGGGAATGGTATCAAAGGCCATGGCCAGATCAAGGTAGGCTGTATGAACCACCTTGCCTTCATCCAAAGCTCTGGTGACTGACTCACAGAAATTGACCAAGTTGAGCAGGCATGATCTACCCTTCACAAAACCAAACTGTGTGGGATCCAGAGTTTGGAGATTCCCTATATCCTTGTTTATTAGGTCCACAATGATGCATTCCATGGCTTTGCATATTAGACTCGTCAGGCTAATGGAGTGATAGTTCCCAGGGTCTGTAGTCGCTCCTCCTTTGTGGAGAGGGATGAGTGTAGCAGTGTGCCATTTGGTATGGACAAAGTCTGAGGTGAGGCTGTGATTGAACAGGGCACACAGGTGAGGTGCCAGTTAACTCTGTAGTTCATGTAGAACACACCCAGGGATATTGTCAGGTCCCAGAGAAGCTGTATTCTTGGCCTTGAACAGTGCTGTTTTAACCTGTGCAGCAGTAATACTGGGTGCCTGGCAATCTACTGGCATTGTGACTGGTCCTTTGGGGGTAGAGGTAAAGTTGGCACTGAATCTGTCAGCCAGTATATTGGCAATATCTGTTGGCTCTGTATAGGAGGTACCATTGTGCAGTAGTTCAGAGCAAATCTGGGTATTGCTGTGGAGATTTTTTACATAAATATAGAAGGCCTTGTGGGTGTCTTTACTCTCTGTTGCAATTCTGTTTTCATAGCTAACTTTAGAGGCTTTGATGAGGGATCTCAACTTTTTGTTGAGGCTGATAAGGGAGTTTTCCAGTCTTGGGACTTCCCCTTATTCCACTTCTATTTCCTCCTTCTGTTACAGAGTTTGTTTATGACAGAGGACCACCAGATTGGTTTCCTCTTGTTGGAGGAAAGCATCTTGGTTCTATTGGGAAGGGTGAGATCCATGCATTTGTGTAAGTGTTCGTACAGTGCGTTGGTGTATGATTTGGCAGTCATGCAACTATTGTCCATTTGCATGGGTGCCGTGAAGTTAACCACCTCTGTTTTTAGGAGCCCAAAGTTAGCTTTGGAGAAGTTTTTCATGGTGGTTACCTTTGCAGGGTGTGGGGGTGTGGGAGGGATGTGGATTTCCAAGGTGATTAGTTTGTGGTTGGATCTAACCAGGGAGGAGTTGACTATTGCTGTAGAGAAATGGTCGCTCATGTTAGTAATGACCAGGTCAAGGATGTTGCTACCTCTAGTGGAGGTAAGAACGAGCTGGTCCAGGGCATTGGAATTAATGAATTCCAGGAAACGTTGGGCAAGTGTATTGGTACATGAATAATTTTCCCAGTTAATAGAGGGGTAGTTGAAGTCACCCAGTATGAGAGTATTAGGTTGGACCCTAATATTTTACAGGGCGTTTAGGAACATGGAGTGCAAGTCTTGGGACATGGTGAAAGTCGCAGGTAAGCAATTGCAGCTGCCAGAATCAAACCTTACACCTGTGGACCATAGGAAACAGCTTGCCAACAGCCCCTTAATCCTCATAATAATAAATGTATTCCTACTCCTTATATATATATTGCCTCTTGATCTCTTGATTATAGATATATGCATATTGAGAGCAAGCTCCGCATTTGTATGTTCCTATTTTTCTCCTTTGATTCTGTCATAGGTTCATAGGTTCATACTAGGCTATCTGCCCAAAGGCATTTATAAGCCTAGCCCATAGTTATGTGGCTTTCGCCACCCCTTTAGTTTGAAGAAAACTATGCCTATTATTTTGCTGTGCCTCTGTCAAGCAGTGACACTGAAGTAATCCCTGGGGTATATCTGCGATCTCCCATCCATTGGTCAAGATTCCTCTTGAACAAGGCCAGCGAGGTGCTCTGCCTCACATGTACCGGGATTTTGTTCCACAGCATAGGGAGTCTCTGGGTGATGAATCTGTCTCTCCAGCACGTTCTATTAATAACCGTGTCAAGGTTTAAGTCTCCCGCCCTTGTGGTTCTGAGGGATCTAGATTTTTTGAGGTGAAGCATATTCATCAAATCTGGGTTTGACATGGCCTTATATGTCAGGCACAGGTCACCTCTGAGCAAGCGGTATGCGACTGAATAGAGCTGGAGTTCTTTCAGTCGGGCAGCATAAGACATATTTTTGAGACCCTTTATCCTTTTGGTGAGGAACTTTTGGGGCCTTTCCAGCTGCTGCAGATGTTGGGTCAGATACATTCCGAATGGGGCATTGTACTCAATCATAGGTCTAATGAGTGATGAGTACAGGGGGACGATGACCTCCCTAGATCTAGATGTGAATCCCTTCATGATCAGGTGGGCAATGTAGAAGGTTTTCCTAACTACTTTGGCAACATGAGTGTCAAACGAAAGGTTACTGTCAACCTGGGTCCCCAGATCCCTGATGACTTCTTCTGTGCTCAGTGGATTGCCACCTATATGGTAGCTAGGGGTAACCTTGTTTTTCCCGAAGGGTATGACTATGCATTTCTTGGCGTTTAACTTTAGGCCATGGCTCTGGCACCAGTTATCCGTTTCTGTGAGGCCCTTCTGAAGGATATCTGTGTCAGATGTGTTTTCGACTATGGCGCCCAGTTTGCAGTCATCTGCAAAGTTTGTCAGCCATAACCCTCTTATGTTTGCTTGTACTTCAGAAAAGTAGATGCCGAACAAGAGTGGTCCCAGGACTGAGCCCTGTGGGACACCACTTGTGACAGGCTTTGAGTCTGACATGGCGCCAGCAACTCTGACCCTGTGGGTTCTGTCACTTAGCCA
Organism: Protopterus annectens; assembly: GCF_019279795.1. Classification (NCBI taxonomy): domain Eukaryota; kingdom Metazoa; phylum Chordata; order Ceratodontiformes; family Protopteridae; genus Protopterus; species Protopterus annectens. The sequence continues at coordinate 734,913,720 of NC_056725.1, forward strand.
GTTTGCAACCCATCTTGTGATGTATGGGTTTACATTCAAGCTGATGAGTTTTTCGATGATACCTGAGTGGGGTATTGTGTCGAAAGCCTTTGCCAGGTCGAGGTAGGCTGTATGGACTGCCTTGCCCTCATCAATGGCCTTGGTGACTGTTTCGAAAAAGTCAACCAAGTTTAAAAGGCATGATCTGCCTTTGACAAAGCCAAACTGGGTTGGATCCAAAGTCTGCAAGTTCCCTATGTCTTTATTTATGAGTTCCATTATGATCCTCTCCATGGCTTTGCAGATAAGGCTTGTCAACCTAATGGGACGATAATTTCCAGGGTCAGTGGAGGCACCGCCCTTGTGAAGTGGGACCACAGTCGCCGTGCGCCACTCCTTGGGTATGTATCCTGAGGTGAGGCTAAGATTAAACAGCTGTCCTAACTGCGGGTTTAATTCCTCATTGAGTTCGTGGAGCACACAGCCGGGGACACCATCCGGTCCCATGGATGCTGTGTTTTTTGCCTTGGAGAGAGCAGTTCTCTCTTGGGCGTTGGAGATGTTTGGGGGGCTACAATCCTCTGGTATAGATACCTCTCCTTTTGGGGGGGAGGGGGGGGAGAAGTTTGCACTGAACCTGTCAGCCAGTATGTTGGCAATGTGTGTAGGTTCAGTAATCTTCATGCTTAACCTTATGTTGTTCAAAGATATTGTTTAACTTGTGTGCTTTCTTGTATATAGCTCTTAATGGTTTCTTAGACACTTCCTTAATATCTGTAAATCCTATAAATCTGTCCCATTCCTTATCAATAACATTTTTAATAATAGATGTACTTCCATTATATTCTGTGATAAAGGCCTTCTTATACCGATCATCTTCTTGTGGCTTAACACCATAAAGATTTCTCTCAGCCTCTATTGTACTTTCACCTAAAATGGGCTTGAATCTATCTTTTCTCCCTTCAGTCACTTCACTTCTGACTTCCTGTATTAAATTCTGGGGATATTTCCCTCTTTAAAAAGGCCTTCTAAAAAAATTACACTTGTTTTCAAAGTCACTGTCATTTGAAGTAATCCTACTGGCTTGAACATATTGTCCTTTTAATATACTTTTTTTCTGATGGAATGGATGAGCACTTGTGCAGTGCAAATAAGCATTCAAGGATGTGTCTTTCCTATAAATTTTTGTTTTAAAGCTCCCACTAATCTTAATGACAGATGCATTAAGATAGTTAAGAGTGTCATAAGTACAGTTATAGGCAATTTCAAAAATTCTGTAGTTCCTTTGAGGTAACCCATAAATTCTATAAATTTATCTTCTGTAGCTGTCCGGAATATACATATATCATCAAGGAACCTCTTATGGCCACGGTGGTGCAGCGGTAGTTGTCGCCTCACAGCAAGAGGTTCTCCCGTTTGATTCTCGGCTGGAGCGCCTTCTGTGTGGAGTCTGCATGTCCTCCCAACAGTCGAGTAGTTTTCGAAAGACATGCGTGAATGAGCATGCCTTTGTTGAAGGTTTGGCATTGAGCTGGCACCTTGGCACCGTGAACATCTACTGCCAATCATTAGCGGACTGGAGTTCCACTGTGGTGACCCCTAACCGGGAAAAGCCAAGGAACAACAACAATCAAGGTACCTCTTACATGGAAATTCTTATATTCTGAGTGGAGAACATATTTTTCCTCCCAGGTTGTTAATACAAGGTTGGCATATGTGGGGGCACACTGCCCCCATAGCTACACCTTTTACTTGTTGGAGCAATTCTCCACCAAAATAAATAAGATTATTTTTTAAGACTAATTCTTATAGATTTAGGCACGCTAGAAAATCAGTATGTTGTAATTTTTTTATCCTTTAACAATGCCTCTTCAAAAAATTCCATTACTTTGTCATGTGGTATATTAGTAAATAAGTCACTGTATCTATTGTCACAAATATTATACTATCTTTAAATATCTCTTGTTTAACACTTCTTATGAAATCCCATAATTCCTTAAGAATTTCACTGTCATTCAACCACAACTTTTTCAACTTGCTATCTAGATATTTAGCTATTGGGGCTGTTTTTGATCCCTCTGCAGCTACTATAGGTCTTAACGAGGGGGGTCTTTCTCATTTTTATGGACTTTGGGTATGCTAAACATGGAGGAAACTTTTGGTCTGTCTGTTTTCATATAATTATATGTTTCAGAATTAATAAGACCTTCTAATAACATATCTCTAAGTGTTAAAATTATTTATTTATTTATTTGACATTTGTTGACTGGGACAGAGCCCTTTTTCAGCAGAGGCCCAAGGAGAAAAACTCCAAAGTACAAATATGTATATAAATGAAATACACAAGTTACAATAATTTTAAAATAGAAAAAAGTTAGCAAAAGAATAAAAGATAATCATACTGGTGGCATAGACATATGAAATATTAAACAGTGAAATCACAAAAAAAAAAATGTGAAAACAGTAAATCCACCTTTTTGTAGGAAATATTTACTTCATTATGTGACACTCTTTTGTATTTGTTGGCATCTCCTAGGATGTTACTCATTTTGCCTTCATAAAGTATTGTATCCATGATTACTGCTCCTCCACCTTTGTCTGGTCTCATAACCCTAATTTTATCATCTTTTCTTAAATCTTCTAACACTTTCCTCTCATTAATAGTAAGGTTTAATTGGGTTCCTATCATGTAGTCGAACTTTTACAAGTTCGAACCACATATGGTCGAGACCATATGTTCGAATTTGTAAAAAGGTTCGAGCATGTGACTGGAAATCTCCATAAGAGGAGGTTTCTATTCACTTCAATGTGGTGCAATCTTGGAGTCGGTATATTTAAGTAGCGGAGGGTGTGAGGGGTGCAATTTATTTTTTTGTCTGTTGTATTTTTATTTTTTTATCGGTTGTCGAAGTTCTGTAACTTCAAACATAATGGTTCAACCATTAGGTGTCCGGAGTTACAGATCTTCAACTATCTGATATAGACCCGATTTAATTTATACTTTCCTTTAGAAAATGCTTTTCTAATTTCTTTTTCCACTATTATCTCAACATTTTTAAGTTGAGGATGTAGTGATGGATTATAAACACTTTTTTTTCATAATTTCTTTGTTACATGGTTGTGAATGAGCTGAAAGTATTACATCCAAATTAACCTTTCTAACAAATAACTTAAAGTCCCAAAACAGGTATTGGGTTTTTGGAGGTCTAATATGAAAGACTCCTAAGGAAAAAAATTTCAAATCTAGAGGAAATTGGCAAATTCAAAGGTAGATGATAGTCGACAAGTGAGCTATAATAGATGAGCATGTGAGACCAGAATTGAGCAACTTACATAAATAAGAAAGAGCAGCAGGAATACCTACTAAAACGGAGGCCTATTCATGTTTGTGACACCAAACGGAAAGTCTCTTCCACTTTGCAACATAAGATTTTGTAGTAGTGGGTTTTCTGGCCTCCTGTAAAACTCAAAGCAGGTTATCAGAAAACTGGTGTAGAAAAATAATCAAAACCCAGAGAGTCAAATGCAGGATGAGAAGATGAGTGTGAATGAGAGGGCCCTTGGTCTGTGTGAGGACATGCATCCTGTAGGTAAACTTGTGATAATCTGCCCACACCAAGTGAAATAGGAGGAGAAAGCAATGTTGTCCATGCCAAAAGGGAGTCCCCAACAAGACTATGGGCCTGACCCATGTGATCTTTTGTAGGACCCTTGACAACAGAGGAAGAGAGAGATTAGCAAAAAGTAATATCCCTTTCCATGAAAAAGACATGGTATCCACATTCCTAGCCAGAGGATATGGCACTCTGGAACAGAAGTTTGGAAACTATCTGTTCAGAGTGGAGACAAAAAGATCTACTTAACGAGTACCCTACTGATTGAAAATGTCCAGGAAAATCTCCCTGTGAAGCATCCAATCCTGAGGATCTGTCCTGGATCAGCTCAGACTGTATGCCACCAGATTGTGCTCTGAGGGAATATAAACAGCAGATAACTGATAATATGAGGAAGAAACAGAGAACTATAAATACTTCTTGGAGAGAGGGTGAATAGGAATGTGGAGACAGGTGTTTTTCAGGTCCAGAGACACCAGGTAGGCCAGAGGAAGCAGTAGAGGAAACAGGGACTAGAGAGAGAATATTTTGAAAGAGGGAACTTTTAGAAAGGTGTTTAGAAGAAAGAGATCTAAAATGGGTCTCCAAAAACACTACTCCCTGGGGACCAAAATATCCTGGAGTAGAATCCTGTACCCCCTCTGGCATAGAGGGACTGGCTGAATAGTCCCTTTACCTAAAAGGTCCTGAAATAAATGAAGAAATGAGGAAGCTGGGAAGGAGGAGGAAGGATCCCTGGGAAATCAGGAAGAGACTTCCAAACAAAAAAGTAATAGTACTAGATGACTGCGAGATAGAGGAACCTGGCCAGGGGGCAGAGAAGGATGATTGTCAAAAAGAAGCAGACGTTTCTGAGAAAGAACACTTCTGTCCTCAGGAATCCTGAGCTGGTTTCTCATGAAATACTCTCTTGGAAGGTCTCTTGTCCTTCAAGGGATGCTAATCATGCCTATACACAAAGGGAATCTTAGAGGAGTTGTTCCTTTGAAACCTAGGGATGGGTGAAAGAAAAATGTGTTTAAGGTCCTGCATGACTGAAAGAATCCTAGAGTCTGTGGTTATTTATTGTCAAATTGTAAATGACAGAGTTAACTTGAGAGGAAGGGGTCTATATTAGCAAAGCGAAAAACCCTATGTGCGAATACCAAAACATCAACCCCTATACCGCGAACCACAAAAATCCTGAATGCACTAAACCACGAAAAAAAAATATTGAACTATAATAGTCAGCCAACCTCACCACCCGCTACATACTACCTACCCAAACAAAATAAATAAACCACATATATACACTAACCAAACCCTACTTCTAACCTAAACTAAAGCACGAAAACCCTACCTCCAACACTATACTAAACCCCACAAACACAACTATCTATGCACTCTCCTTAACCCCTCCCTAACCCTAAGGTCCGTAACTACCACACACATCCCCTAAAGACATACACCTAAACAAAATAAAAGCACCAAAACCCTACCTCCAACACTACACTAAACCCCACAAACACAACTATCTATGTACTCTCCTTAACCCTAAGGTCCGTAACTACTGCACACATCCCCTACAGACATACACCTAAACAAAATAAATAATACACATACATACACTTAATAAAACACTAACACTACACTAACTCTTACATACAGTACCTATCTATGCACTTACCTTAACCCAAATCCTAACACTAAAGTCCTATTTATCGCACACTTACCTTACGGAGCTGTACCGCAGATAGGCCAACCAAAACAAATCGACTTTTCGAAATTTGCGGTTTTGACCGTTCGGGGATTATGTACTTTGCGCATTATGGTTCGACGTCTTCGTATACACGTAAAGAGATTTTTGATCGCGTAATAGGAACCTGAGAGAAACCCTTATCTTGCAAAGTTTTAAAGAGCTCTACAGTAAAAGAACCAAACAGATTCAGTGTGCCCAAGGGAGAGTCCTACAATTGGCCTTAATATCCACAGGGAGAGACTGCAACCTAATCCAGGAGTACCTCTTGATGCAGCTGCCTGAGAAGCATCAATAGCATTACAGCTCCATTTCATGGAATTGTGAGCTACCTCTAATGCAGAATCGAACAAGGAAAAGGCAGACGCTTCATCTTTAGTCAGGCTTGTCAGCCAGAACAACCCCAAGCCTAGAAAGAAAAGTCATACATGATCCTATGGGTCTGGTAACCACCTCAGAAGTAAGATATACATTTCATGTACATCGCTTGGAAGGGGCCAAAGCTTGGTACGTTGGCCGTACTTATGGATATCCTCAGAAGGATATCACTTTTGTAAGGAATACTGCAAAAGTAATAAGGAAGGGCATCAGAAAAGCAACTATGGGATATACAGCCAATGTACTACAAGTTATATCAAACTTCCAAACAAGATTGTAAGCTTAAAGATATTTTAAACTGAACCAAAAATATTTCTTTCACATAGATAAATGTTATGTGTTAAGGGATAACAACAAAAATGTTAGGAGAATTTATGATTGAATGGAGTACAAAGGAAGATGTTGGAAATAAGTGAGTCATGAATAATAGAAAATATATACTTCTCAATTTTTTAGCATGGTTGGAAGTTTGAATTCTTTTCTTTTAATTGATATGATTTCTGACTTTTAAGCTTAGTTGGAGGTTGGAATTCTAGGGTTTTAAGTTAAGTGATCAACTAGACCATGGTGGTTGTATGAACTGACTTTATAAGAGATGTACTCAGAACTTTGTTTCAGGTAGTCTTCAAATCTGGGCCTGAAATTATAGTAGTTGCTGACATTTTTGATGCTTAGATAGACTACCATGTTTTTGAGCCAAGTGAGGAGGATGTGTCCTGAACATCGTTTTATTTATTTATTTTTTTGTGTGTGAGGGTGAAAAAGGATAGCATGATGTTTTAATAAGACAAAAAAGTATAGTTTCTTTACCTTATTGCAATTCTGCCAGCAGAGTAAGGAAATTGGCATTCCTTGGGTATTTTACAAAGGAAAGACCCTGAAAGGAATACATATCACTTGTTGAAGTGGCAGTTTTTGGTTTATTTTGGACAGAACAGTGATGCTTTGGTCTGTGGGCTTGGACTATAAACCAACAGATTAAACTGGAGGTTGTTTCCACTGATTTTAAGTTCTTTTGTGAGACAGAGGCAAAGACTGCTGGCCTGTGTTCTAACTGCACCATTACAATTCCTTTGCAATAACTTATGTGGATGAAGATAGAAAATGTGCTATTTTTCCCTGTCCAAGACAATAATTTCTGGACTTTCTCTAGTGTTTTGGATGTGAAGGTGAAACGGAGGTTTTGACCTAACCAGTTAGCCAAAGTATTTGAAGAATTAAATTAGTTTGAGGGGTTACTATTGAAAGCTATGATATGCCAGTCCTGGGGAATCAGAGCTACTTTCTGCCTTGTTTCAAAAATCTTTGATTTAGCTTTGATGCAACACATGGCTTTCATCCTAATACTCCAATTCTGGTTAGTAACATGCACTAGAATCAATGCACTTTGTTATTGAACTTAGTGGTTTTGTGAACCAAAACATTTAATGTTATCATAATTCACTATCAGATGTTTTTGCATCTTTATCTTTCTGTATAGTTTAAGGTTATGTAATATATATACTGTTTAGTCTATAGCTGACCATAGATGTAAACCATATAAAATACTAGAAAATACAAAAATGAAAGGGAATGTAAGGGAAATAATTCTGCAGATGTATTCATTAAATTTTTCACTTTAGTGTTTGACTTTTATCATTTTTTTAAAAAACATTTAATAGCAACATTTTCAGTTACTTCTAAATTAAGGTAAATGTAACATTCAACTTACCGACTCTGTGAGGCACTCATCAACCACATCAAAATTAGAAGTGTCTGTGGCATCTACTGCATCAGGTACAAATGGGGGTTGACTTTCCCTGAGATGGTCCCAGTCAACTCCCAAAAAGAAAGGATGATTCTTGAAGTCATAGAAACCATTTTGGCCCAACCTCACCTTTCTATCACAGATGAGACCTTCGATAAGACTTTGTGCCTCATCAGGCACTTCAGGAACAATAAGAGGAAATGAAAGATGGTCCTAGTGGAAAAGCAAAAAGCAAATAAAAAAAATAATCCCTTGTTTTATTGTTTATACTGTATTTGTTTTACAGTTTTCTTGTATGTGACATAATACAACTATAACATAAATTTTCTTAATTTATTGCCTCTGCTCCACGGGCCACAGAATAGAGAGGCATGATAGTATCACGTAATCTTGTGCTGTAGCTGATCACCTGGAATCTGTTCATGCAAAAGTCTAGACATGTAATGGTCTTCAACAAATTCTGTCTCAGGAACATAATATAATATAATATAATATAATATAATATAATATAACATGATATAACATAATGCAGTATAATGTAATATAATATAATGGCTCCTGTTCTACTATTAACAGCTTTAATCAACCTTCCTACTGCACTAATTATACCTAATGCTATTTACTGCTTTTAGCAGTGGTAATATCCAAAACAAAAAGAACCAAGTGATTATGCTGTGGCATGTTCTACAAAAACTTCAGTGTACTGCTACTTCTGGACTGCCCGCTCTCCTATGTTTATTCCTCATAGTGTATGTTTCCCAACTATCAAACTTAAAAAAAAAAAGCCATTAAAAAAGTTCAGTGTCACATTGCTGTCACCTGAACATATGTGTATGCAGTACATGAGGCAGACATCTCCAATGAGGATATGAATGGTAATAAACATTACTGTAGAACACACTTAAAAATGGGTAAGGAATGCATACCAATGCCAAGCTATAATAATAATAATAATAATTACAGTATGTCAAGCAGGGAATCCAGATTTACCTACCTCAGTAAAACTGACCTCAGATTTGTCCCCTGTGGCAGACCACATCAGTCAAGTGAGAATTCCTGCTCTAATAACTTCACAAGTGCCATTTGTACCCTTCACTTCTTCTTATAACTCCAGACCAACAATGCCATTCACATTCCATTATGCCTGATAAGGCAGTCATTCTGATAAGACACTATAACTCTCATATATTTTAAATAACTTTTCTTTTTAATATATGTTTCCAACATAAAACTTACTTGCATGTATTAGTGTCTGCCAGGTTAACCCTATATGCTGCTGCAGTTTCACATATCTGTTTAGACCCTATGTCATATTTTCCTAGACTTTTTGTTTCAATAAAAACTTAAAATGCACATTTTCATTTTAATCCAGCAACCCTTCGTAACTCACAACAAACACAGCTACTATATACCCTTTCCAAAAAGGAAAGCTATCCACATTTAGGCAGAAACCTCAGATAAGACAGCTGCACTGACAGGCTCCTCCCATTCTAAGTTAGGTTTAATCATGTTGACAATGCATGTTAGAACCTGTGTTCAGTTCTCCACCCATACAATCCTTTCTTATTCCATCACAATTTTCCTCCCAGATGTTAAAAACAACTTGCCTGGACTTTGATTGGCTTTGTGGTTGTATATATGCTTGTGTTATGGTAAGACAATCTCATTAAACACTGAAGAACAGTCTTTTACTCGAAAGCTTTGTTCTGCTATTTATGCTGTTAATGTCCTGAGCTATTAAACTATTTATTGAATGGTGGATTTGGATTGTTTTTTTTCTGGAATTCTGACTGCTTTTCATCCAAGTCCTTTGATTTGCTGAAGACCTGTTACTTTGTATTGCATCTTTACTACTGTAAAAGCTTAGCTTCTTTCGCATAGCCAAATTTCCATTGTGTGGAAAACCACCCAAGCTGCTTATTTCTACTGTAATAAAATTAATGCAATCTGCTCTTTCCAGTTTCTTTGGTACAGCAGGTTTTTTCTGCATCCTCTGCCTTCTAGCTCTACTATATTTGAAACAATTCTCGAGACGTTTCATATTCAGCCAGTCTTTCCTTCATTTCATCCTCTGATTTTTGCAATTGTATCAGCTCATCTGAACATCCACTTAAAACTTTTTCTATTCTTTTCAGACTTCTATCATTTAATGGTATGTATTTCTCCAGTGTCTTACTTATTTTAAACACTTCTAAATGCAGTTTATTTATTGTTTTTCTCCAAATTACTGGAAGCCATCTCCTGTACTGAGGCTGAAACCTGATCTGTTTTTACTGAACAGCTACACATTTCTTTACCACTAGAGGTTTTACTTCTCCTTTTTTCCAGTTGATTTTCTTTTACTTTCTCCAGATTTCTTAGTTGCTGACGTCCAGGCAGTGCGGTGTCTAATCACACTGTGCGGTGTCTAATCAGACTGTGCGGTGTCTAATCACACTGTGCGGTGTCTAATCACACTGCCTGGATATCAGCAACCAGACAGTGTGGTGACTAACCAGTAACTGAATTCTACCCAAGGAAATGGGTTTCACTGACTGCTTTCCACCATCTTGGAAGTGCACATGTACTGTTATTGATAATATGTTACGGATTTACAGAGCCTTGCTCAAAGTTAAACAGATGCCACATACAGAGGCTTTCCACATTTCGTGTGGAGATTGCAGAAAGTTACTGAACTACATAGTGCTCATTAGCTTTACATTAATGCAAACTGTAGTGTGTTAGGCCATAACTGCTGACATAAAAAATAATAATGAAAACGTCATTGTAATATCATGCAAGTACTGACAATGCTAAATGCACATATTAAGAACTGTATATTACTGGCAATAATTCCTTGCAGGTCAGACTGGACACTTGAAAGTTGTTGTAGCCAAAGCAACACCCACAGGACTCTGTCCTTCCTGAAACTATCTGCTGAGGTTGCCATGGTAGCAACATTGTCACCAACAGCTTGATCAGCAGATCAGTCCCTGTCCTCATAGCAAAGTTCCAACAAAGGTATTTGTTGCCGCTGAATGTATCTGCTCTGGATTGTTTAGTGCTGCCTGTAACGATTTATTTTAAGTCGCACAGCATTCCTTCATTGGAAAAGACTATAGAGCAGTTTTTTTTTTTTTTTTGCAGGCTGGATACTCTCTGAACTTTAGAGCCATAATTTGAACATAACTATCTCCTTATGGCCTACTCTAAATATATTCATGGAGTAGTATGCTGCATTTCCAAACAAATAAAAAACGGAGTACAAGATACAATAAAAAATGAAAGAGAAGGGGAGGGGAGTAAATGTGTTGGTATGCCTTAAGCTGTATTAGTAAATCTAGTAGAAATATGCAGTAAAACTGTCCTTTAAGGTACAATGCACACACATTAAGGATCACTAAACCAGCCTCTCTTTTTCCTATTTTTCTCATATCCACACAGACACTGAGGAGGGGCTTACAACAGACAAGGGTTGCCCAGCTGGTGTCACAGCCTCAATAGTATGAAAGTACTCAACAAAAGGAAGTAATAGATACCTATAGAACATAAATATAAAAATGGCATTACATGGCTATGTAACACATTTCAACCTGTCTGGCTATTACACTTACAGCATCACTAAATGGTCATTAGATATATCAAAGTAGATTTATTGCAGTCATTCAGCCAAGTGGAAGGAAATGTACCTCTCAGTAAAAGATATTTTTGAAGTGAAAGTATACCTCACCATGAAGCAGGACTTAATGATTATTTAGTGCAGCACTACTTAATTGCAGATTACTTATGGTATTTCATTGAAGAAATTAAGTTATTCAGTCATGTGACAGGAAATGACAGTACTTGTCAGTATTTACTCACTGAATTACTAATTGTAATGGTCAATGGCAGTTTTATATTCAGCAATAAAATGCTACTCGTATCATTCTGTGTCATTCAAATGTTTGGTACTTAACACTTATGAGTCCTTTTGTTCTCTCCATCTTTCTTTCTTTTTTTCAATATTCTGTTGTCTGCAGTACCAGAAATGCCCGGGACAGCTCAGCCACATGCCTCCAAGGTGCAAGAAAGATCACCACCTTCCCTATCTCACCTGGGGACTGCTTAACAGGGTGGGGGTGGTGGCTGCACCCCTGTGGTTCCCCAGCATGCAGCAGCCTTTTAAGCCAACAGTGCAGGATTCAGAACCTGGTACAGGCTGCAGTCAAGAGGACCATGGACAGGTGTTGGGACAACTGCAACCTCTCCTACAGTGAGTCCAAGAATCTATGATGACCTAGTGTGATCTGAACCTGAGGCCACAAGCCCTTTACTACTGGGGCCATTCACTCACATCTATTAGGGAGGGGTGAAATATGATGTGCTCTTGTGACTACTGCTTCATGGCCTTCCTTGCCCTCCCTTTACTATTTAATATCTATATCATCACACTCTACAAGGCCACCAAACTTCCTTCTTTAATATAATATGCAGATGACTATACCCACATCGGCTCTGCTCCTAACTTCCCCATACTCCACAAAATTACCCAAGACTCCTTCTCATCCACAGAATCATGGCTATTAAACTACTTCTCAACTTTAACAAAACAAAGCTGATGCTCTTTACCCCAGAAATTCTCTCTGTTTTGAAGGACCTTTGTTATCACCTCTCATAACACTACTTGCCTGCAACTTGTAACCTAAAATAAACGTCTTGGTGTCGCAATAGAAGAACTTTCAAATTTGATCATCATCTTGATAATGTCATAACAAAAAGTAGGTACCCTCAACAGATCTATATCCTACCTTACCAAAGACCGTAGGACAATCCTAGCAACCAATCACCTCTTAACCTCACTCCTTTATGCAGCTCCAATACTAACTAACCTTAAAGCTACACTAAAAATGAACATGTTACAACAAAATAGCCAGGTCTGCAACATGTCTCCCCTTGTTTGTCCATCACTGCACTGCTCTTAAGGAACCAAAATGGCTTGAATTGTCAAATCACCTCACATACACTCAACTTCTAAATGTGCATAAGCTAATCTGTCAACCTAATGATTACCCAGCCCTTCAAAATACAATTCCCAGCAATGACCCAGCCAGAAACCTGTGATCCAGTACTAACTGCTAGTATCTACTGAATCAAACAACATAGCTGGTGACTCATTATATTCAAGCCACATTACAAGATTCTGCAATGCCATACCTTCACATAAAACAAATACCCACCCTCCCAAGGTTCAAACTTCTCCTTAAAGAGTAACTCAACCATAAATGTCTATGTTCATGCCATATGCCAAATTAATATCAATATGTAAGCAATGTAACTGATCTGATTTAATATTTACCCAATCATCTTCTCTCCACTCTCAAAGCTAAGGTAACTGTTAACTCTAACCTACAATATACCTTCTGCTTTCTATTGTAATACTCTATATTTCCAAACCACCACTTACCAAACTCTCCCTCCACTCCCGATACTTCTCATTACACCCTCCTTTTTCTCTCCAGTCTAATTCTCACTTAACCAGCTAACAACCACTTACCTTACACTTCTCCACTCCTGCATCATCTTCTTACACCCTCCTTCCTCACTTTTTTCACTAAATCTCATCTCTTTTACCTCAGTGTATAAAATACATAACACTATATACATTAAATTGTTCTATGATAATATATAAGTATCCTACTTAACCTTATGATTATATGTCTACATTTTCTGTTTACACATATTGTCTATGTATCTATTTCACACTACTGTAACGGAATTTTATTGTCATCTCATCAATGTGGACCTTTTCATCTTGGCATACCTCTCAACTACCCAGATTTTCAAAAAACGTTTAGATTTTTGTTTAATATTTTTGGTCTGTCCCTCATAAAATCTGTGGTTTTCTGACAGCCTCACTTCACCTAACTCACAATTCACCCACATGCAAGTTTCATCATATACACACACACACACACACACACATACACACACACACACACACACACACACACACACACACACACACACACACACACACACACACATAGTTTACATATATTCACACACTATCACCTGCACCCACATGTTTTCACTGACTCCTCCTGAACTCCTACAACTTCCACAGGAATTAATGGGTGACTGACACCTTTTGACTGTGTTCACCTCTTTCTCCAGCAATGGTAATAGCGTGTAATATAATTGCAAATGACATACAAATTAATTCACCCTTAGTTCTTTGATATGTAACTTTTCGATAATATTTTATTAAATTTTACGCACGATTATATACCACAGGCTGAGCCTGGAAATGAAACATAGACATCAGTGCTCCAGCTAGGTCAATAAATACAATAAAACAAAATAAATAAATAAAAACTTCAGGAGTACACACACAGATCTGCTGTCATTATTTGTAGTCTTCTTTTACTACTGTATGTTTTAACTTATCAATCATTTATGAATAATCTTCTGACACAAAATGTGTTCAACTGCAAATATAGTATATGATTTTTATTTATTTTATTTTTTCAAGATCTAAACTGGTCAGCAAAGTCAATATAAATAAAGAAGTGCACTGATAGATTCACAATGAATTATAAATGCAATGAAAACTATTCCTGTAACTCATAACTATTGTGAAAATCAAATGAGGCTACCTAAACCATTTGCTGCACTTCTTAAAATCATATTACCTGGAACTGCATTTTAAAAGCTAAGTTTTACAGTTTCATGAAATCTTAATTGTTTAATTTGTTCAAATATAATTGCTACTGAGTTAAGAACTCATATTTTTCATTGCTTTCGTAATTAAGCACATAGATTTGTAAGGGTTAAGATGATTAAAAGGCTTCGCAAAATGGTAGGGAACAAGACATGCATGATTTATTAGCTCCTCTTTCTTTAGCACTTTCTACTGCTTATGTGTTTCAAGAAAGGTTAAACAGCCCATTCTGAGTATTAAACAGCAATTTAACTAGTCCTTTAGTCCCTTTGTATGATCATTTACTGAATTGCTCTGTTTTCCTTGGCTCTGTATGTTGTGCTGTAAATCATTTAAGAAGTGATATGGAAAGCAGGACTGAATGGACATTCATATGTCTAAAGTACAAGATTCCACAGTCATTGTCTCAGAAAAGATTATGAAACCTAAACAAGTGAAAGTACCTCACTTCATATGATCATTACAAGGCAATTAAACCATAAAACCATTTACACTTTGCTGATATCCACCTTCATTATGTATCTCCTGCTTCTAATAAGGAAAAATAGCTCAGGATTGGAATAAATGTGGGTACCTATCCAATTTTAAAGTTTGTTTTTGAATACAGATAGTGTAGCAATCAATTTTGTATGTACTCTAGTTTAGACTAATTGGTTTATTGCTCCTTGGGTCATTGGTGCGTCCTCCCTCTTGGTTGAACATTACAATTGCTGTTTTCCATTTCAAGGATATACCTAGTGACTACACTCAGATTTAAATTAGTTTAAGAAATATGTTATAAGGGCATGTTTGACACTTTATTATACAACTAGGCATGTTAATTGGTCCCATAGGCATAGTATTTTTGGGTTTTGAGATCACAATTAGGATATCTGCCTTCAAGATTTTTGGTAGTGTTAGAGGCTCAGAGACATGTGGACTCTGGCTGTGTTTATAGTGAAATTTGTACTACACTTATCAGTCAGTATATCTGCAATGTCTTGGTATGTTGAACCTACAGTATGTTTGTATCTACATGAAACCACTTTGGATTCATTCACAGCACTGCTAACTGTTTATTAGAATACTAACATAGAGGATTTATAGTTGTGTTTGGCCTCATCTGCCAGCTCTAGTTCATTTTCGGCTTTGGTCCTTTTAATGATAACCATTATTTTTTTTTGCTTTGATGGAGTCTTTAGGTTGGGTCGGTAGATTTATATTTATTGAAGGATTTTATGAGTTTAATGCTAGTGGACCACCATGTGTTTTTTGGGCTTTTGAATTTCCTCGTATATTTTGTTGTTGCAGATGGATTGGACCTAGTGATGTTATTAATTTGGATGGTTGGGAAGCAGAAGGTCTAGAAAATTACACACTTTAAAGGGCACATTTACTAGTTGCTCTATGGAGTTATCATTTACATAGTCCAGGAATCTTGAGTACACCCAGTGTTACATATATGGGAAAGCCAGTTAACTAATGGCCAACTAAAATGTTATTTTTATTTGACATTTGATTAGCAGGAATGTGGGCATAAATCACATTTTCCACAGAGGCACTAGGATTAATGTTCCACAAGACATAATACAAATTGTATATATATATATATATATATATATATATATATATATATACATACATGTATATACATACACACACACACACACACACACACACATATATATATATATATATATATATATACATATAGGTATGCTTGAATATTATGTGGAAAGAAGAAGTAATAAGATACAGGAAGTGCAGAGACAGAAACTTGACAGTAAGAAGAATATTACAGGTTAATAAAGGTCAAAAACAG
The DNA here is from genome assembly GCF_019279795.1 of Protopterus annectens. NCBI lineage: Eukaryota > Metazoa > Chordata > Ceratodontiformes > Protopteridae > Protopterus > Protopterus annectens. Next base: position 734,929,653 of record NC_056725.1, read on the forward strand.
ATGGAGAAGAAGAAGGTAAAACGTTTTAATGATGATCATATTTAAGGAAATATGTGAGAAGTAAGGGCAGATGCTAACAGCAGTAACAGAAATAGTGGGTGTAAAGTAGATTGCAAGGAGGAAGGAGTTTGAAAGAGAAAGGAAAGAGAGGGAGATTAAGAGAGAGGACATAGGAAGGGAAAAATAAATTGGTCAATTTCACCCAGAGAAAGGAAAGTACAGAGTCTGGACTTGAGAGGGTATTCTTTTTAGGTATGTTTAAAATGGGAATCTTTCATTAAGGGTGTTTCAAGGAGTGCATTCAGAAAACGGGATATGATTCCTGACAACTATATACACAACCTTGTTGTTTCCCTTAGGCCTGAATGATTAGTTAATGCTGAGCCCAGTACAGATGAGTGCTGTCTTCATGCTGAAACCAAGTCTTACAACACATATATGGATGCCCTGAAGTTGCAGGAAAGTCTCAAGGTCTGGCAAATTAACTTTTAGACTTCCAGCTCAGTTATTCAGAGCTGCTCATCACTTAGTGTTGATGCCAGAGTTTAGAATGATTTTGATTGTATCTGAAGCCATCCTTGGCTAGAAAATTAAATTAAGTATTGCTTTGCACTTGTATTGCTCGTCTTCATTACATTCTCAAAGATTTCTGTGCTATTTATTGTATTTCCAGTTTAAGTTGCATTTTCCACTGCTGTAAGGGTTGCTGTTCTGCACTTTTAGTACTCTTAATATGTTGTATCTTCTGTTTTCAGTGCTTTCAGGCATCTATTTTTGTGTTCCCCAAACACTTGGGCTCCAAACCAGTCATTTGATATTAAGAGGGGCAAAGTCTCAACTCTTGTGGCAGGGTAGGGCTGATTTAACCTATCTGAGTGAGGAATTCCTGGTGGAAAGCTTACTGTGTGCTTACCTGATTGGCATGTGGACACACCTAGTTCAAAACTTTCTTTTTTTCTGCTTCTCTATAAGCTTTGTGTTTACCCAATGCTGCTACTTGCACAGCTGCAGTTAGTAGTCACCTGTATAAACACAATCACTAGAAGTTGTACTGTTTCCCTAAATAAATATCTCTGAAATTACCACATCTCCCAGGAGCATCTAGCTTGACCGCTGAGCAGTACTGCCACATTTAGTTAGCTCTACAGTACAATATTATAGCACTCAGAACTGTCCTTTTAAGCAGAATCACCGCATAGATTAGCTGAAGATTAAACTATGTAACCACCCATCCCTCATCCCGTTGCAAACACCTCCTCATTCTTTTCCATGTAAAGCACATATTAAGGACCTGCAACCGTTGATATACACTTTCCTGCTATCTCTGCATTTAGCTTGGTGGACATGGGCATCCTGAGGCAATGTAGCAATTGTCTCATGTACACTGACAGACACTTAATTCTGAAACAGGCAAACACAGTATGTGAGAGATGTAGTTACACAAATCATTGGAGGCAAGACTCTCACATAGACACAAAAAATGCCAAACAAGTTGTCAGTGACATGCATGCAACACTCATTGTACTTATCAGAAACCAGACACATAGACCCACATATGTGGAGGTACTTCCATGTAACTTACCCAAACCTCAAAGGTCTCTCAGATGCAGTCCTCAGAAACACTGTGTGCACATAAACAAGACAACTCCCACCATAACACATACAACTAAATCTCATAGTGTGTCATCTACCAAACCCATAAGGCGCAACACCACATAATACAATATTTTCATCATAGGAGACTCCATTGTGAGACATACTGATGTTCCTCTCACCAGGCTGGATAAGGAGAAGGTTACCTTTAGTTACTTGTCAGGGGCCAGGATTTGCCAGATCATACAAGTACTCAGGTCATTTACCCGTAAGTACCAATATGACTCACTCATAGTCTATGTGGGCATAAATGACCTGAAACATAATTCCCTGGACTATATGAAGAGAGACATGATTGAGTTCTCAGAATATGTGTCACAGGTGGGTATGAGGCTCGCACTGAGCACCATTCTACCTTCTCCAAGAATGATGCCACAATAGCAACAAAAAGTGATTGATTTTAATAATTGACTTAACTGCTGGTGTCATTTCAAAGTTATCCAATATTTGTCAACCTGAAAGAACATGACTGACAGGCCATGCTGCTTTGGCAGGGATGGTCTTCACATGTCACTACTTGGGTTTCAGATATTGGCCAAAACATTATCCACAGTGCATTTTTTAGGTATTACAAAACAGACAAATCTTCCAACATAGCAAAAATGCTCAGGATAAGCTAAAGGTGTTACTGCTCAGTGGTAGGAGCCTCAACAAGATACTGCACTCCCTGCAAGTTCTCCTCACCCTGGAGGATGATGATGTCTGTCCAGTTACTGAGACATGATTCATAGCCATGACAAGTGCTCCAGCAGTGCAAGACTATAATGCCTTTCACACATTCTGACCACCCAGTGCACATGAAAGAACAAAAGATGGAGGCATATCGATCTAAATAAAGGATAAACACACCTCAAGACTGGTCAAACAATATAACATGTTCGAGCTACTCCTTGTACAGCTATCCACAGGAAAAATCCCTTACCATATCCTTCCTAGCTTACAGGCCCCCCACCATGAACCAGGAAACCATACGCCATACCTGAATTTACTAGAATTACTTACTATTCAGCCCAATACCATACTCATGTGTGATTTCAACTACCCCTCAATTAACTGGGTAGCATACATGACCACTAACATGCAGGCTGAAAATTTTCTAGACTTTGTCAATGTTCATGCCCTTTAGCAGCTAGTATGCATTCCCACTTGAGGTACAGATATCCTACACCTGACACTCACAAACATGGAAGACTGTTGCCCCCCCCCCCCCACGTGCAATGTCTTCACTGGTAAGAACTTTTTTAGGGCAAATTACCTCCTATTAAGTGAAGACATAGCTAATGAGCTCTCAAGTTAGAGAGAGCCATAAGGCATTTTTCAATTATGAACATTCAACAATGTGCAGAGTTAGGTGTAGATGGTATCACCTCTACCCAGCCAGAAGATATGGTAAATCTGTTGGCTGATAAATTCAGCACAAATTTCAGCTCCAGTTACGCCATCAGAAATACCTCCACCAGTTATCACAAAAGAACAGGTCACCACTGCTCTCTCCAAAGCTAAAAACACTGCTTCAATGGGTCCCTACAATACTTAAATAGCTTGAAGCAAGGCCTATCTGGATACAGCTTCCAGAGTGACTTTGTCCCTGTGGAGTGGAGGACAGCAACAGTCATCCCTCTGCATAAAAGTGGACCATAAACAGACCCAGGACATTTGAGACTGATAAGTTTGACTAGTTTTATATGCAAGGCCATGGAAAGAATAATCATAGACTTGATAAATAAAGACATAGGAAAACTCCAAACATTGGACCCAATGAAGTTCAGCTTTATCAAGGGTGGGTCATGCCTTCTCAATCTGGTGGACTTCTTTGAGAAAGTCACTAGGGCCATGGATGAGGTTAAAACAATGCATACTGCCTACCTCAACCTGGTTAAAGCATTTCACACAATTACCCCACTTAGATATTATAGATAAACTCAAAAAAAAACTGGGCATAATTTATGTCACCAGATGGTTAGGCAAATGGCACACAGATGGTACACATGCTGTTAGAGTGGGGAACCCAGATCCAGCAATAGACCAGTCACTAGTGGTTTGTCACAGGGCTGAGTGCTGGAACCTCTCCCATTTGGAATACACTCCTCTGAAGTAAAGGCTAACGTAGAGGGCCTTTAGCTGATCAAGATTGCTGACAACTGCAACTTGGAGGCAACTGCTGAATCCCCCCAATGATGTAGATATCCTTTAGAAGAGTCTGATTCAGACAAATGATTGATGTCAGAGCCATGGCCTAAAACTAAATGCCAAAAGAAAATGCATAATCATACCCTTTGGGAAGTCAAATACCTCTACAAATTACAAGATTAATAGCACCCCCATAAGAATGGACTCAGAGGTGAAAAATCTAGGTACATAGATAGATAGTAGCCTAAACTTTGACCACCATGTGTCCACAGTGGTGAGGAAGCCCTTCTGTGTTGCACAGCTTTTAAGTTAAGGCATGGCATCCAGATCCAAGGAAGTTATCCCACTGTACTTGGCCCTCATCAGACCAATAATCCAGTACAATATACCTTTCAGCATGTACTTGACCAGGCACTTGCAACAACTGGATCGGCCTCTGTAGTGTCTTACAAAAAAATACAGGGTGTAAACAACATGTCCTGTATGGATCAAATAAAAGTCCTATCACTTTACTCTGTCTCTTACTGACTGTTAAGGGGTGATCTATGCCTAACCTACAAGGCACACTCAAATCTAGCCCTGATGGGAGTGTTACACATTCTCAAGACAGACTGCACAAGGACTACCTAATCTAAGGATCTAAACTTGGCTGTGACATGAACAAAACATGCTGGAGAGACAGATATTAGTCTCAGAGATTACCCTTTCTCCAGGATAGGCTTTCTTCTCACATAAAGCAGAGCCATTCTCTGACCTTCTTCTGATCACAGGCAATTAGGAGATTACTAGGCTAATGGCTCTGGGGCCCTTACAAGCACAGAGAATTGTTTCTGCCCAGTTTCAAAATGGGGACCTTTCATGTATGAGTTGAACGTGATAACCACTACACTATGGAAACCCTGGGTTAATAGATGGGGGGATCATAAATTCACTTGTGGAGTGGCGCCCATGCCCTTATGGACAGGGCAGTCTGTAAAATACTCAAAAGTACAAACCTAAGCTGTCCTCTAGCTCTTACTGATCTAAAAGTGGGTAAATTCAGTTAAGAAAGCTAGGCTTGTAAGGGTTCTTAAGCAATTAGCCTAACAAGCTATGAACCAATATGGTCTGAATTTCAGCATGTTGAAATTGTATCAATTGTGCTGTGTAGTCCGGAAATTGTTTTAAAAAGATAAGTTGGGGAATAACAAAAGTTTTCAGCAGGAGGTGGAAGGTGTGGAGTGAAAGATGTAAGCCATTCTATGTGAAGCAAGTAGACTTATCAGTCCTCTCATCCCACCCTGACACATACTGCACTTCTTTGGAATGTCATCAACTGGTTAGTCAATTATCTTGTTATTGTATTTATGCAACATTCAGGGTGCAGGATGGATTCCAATCAGCAGCAGAATCTTGTGTACATTTGACACACGTCTAATGAAATCAAACCTGCTGCTCTGCATGTTCCTTAAGGTAGGGCATCCCAAATCATTCACACCTGTGTGTGCCACTATGATGTTGTACTCATACTTGTAATGAGTGAGGGACTGAACAGACCCTATAATGTCATGGATCCTAGCACTAGACAGACAACCTACTGTCACCATATCCTTGTCCAGCCTCATAAGTATAGCACCTGTGTGTCTAATAGTGATGTCACCAATCACTAATACATTTCTCTTTGTACCTAAGGGTTTAGTGGTGACAGCTTGGTGACCTCTGAATGCATGTGGGTAGTAGTGTGGCTTTTACAGAGGCCTGTTGAGACTCTGTATTCTTCAATGCTTGGGCAGTGTCTTTCTGATAAACTCATGTGTCAGTATGTAGCAGTGCAAGCATTGTGTAAATATTCAGAACCTCTCAGAAATAATTATGTATGTCTGGTAATTGTACATTGTAGTATGAGCATTAGGAACAACTTCTACTGCCTAAAACAAAAAGTGAAGCTAGGCTAGAATTAGAAAGGACAAAAGGCTGGTGGCCTACAGTCATTGTCATGCGTGTCTTTATCTCATGTACAAGTGTAAGTTATAAACCTGATATCTGCATACTAATGAAAGGACGACAAAGTGGGACTGGTCATACAGTTAGCAGAAACTAGAATTAGGGAAAGTGATGCCTGCTTAACCATGAAGTGACAAGTAGAAGTGGTATGAAATAGCAGAGACAATGGACTACACAGCACATTGAAGGAATAGGACAGCTAATTTAGCTACGCCAAGCAGAATCACTATAGAGAACACTCATTCACAACTTGCACAACAAAGCAGCTGTTCAGTAATAACAAAAAGGCAAAGCAAGTTGCTAACAACAGCACTTAAATGAGGTAAAACAATGAATTTGCAGCTGGTAGAAGACTCTGAAAAGGTCATTCCACTTGTAGCACTACAAGACGACCAAGTATACAAAACAGCCACTAAGTGAAATGTACACACCAGGTTAAATGACCTAGTCACTCTGAGGGGGAAAAAAATTCAGCGACAGCTTCAAAAGGGATGCCCTACGCACAGCAATGCACAGTGGCATGAGAAGCAGTGCAAACATACAACAGCCAATCAGATTTTAATTTATTGCAAGTCCAGCAGCAATTAGAATGCTCCAAACATTGTGAGAATCCTCTCTCTCAATGCTGTTATTCTCTGATGGCAAGTAATGGCAATGAGGTAAACTAGCAAACTTCCAAAATGTTCTCCTCATTCTGACCAAGTGAGGGCTAAAATCAACAAACGTCTCTGAAAGCCAACATTTTTGTCACATATGGTAAATCAACAATATTAAATAAATAAATGGCCTTCTCTGGTTTTGATGGCTCTGAAGTAGAATGTCAAATCAGACAGAAAAGGTCAAATCAAATTCGGTGTACTCAAAGGCTTAGACACTCAGCTCAGGTTTGTCTTAGAAGGAGTTTAAGACCTCTACAGAAGACTAAAATAGAGTTCCTTGCATGACTTGAAAAACTGCTGCCCCTTTGCAGAAAGACTGACAAAATTACTTCTTCTTCTTTCGGCTTTTCCCGGTTAGGGGTCGCCACAGCGGATCATCTGTCCGCTCATGATTGGCAGTGGAGTTTTACAGTGTTGAGTTGCCAGCCCGGCGCCTAACCTTCCAAGGAAGGCACACACACGCACACACTCACACCTAGGGCCAATTTAGAGTGTCCAATTCACCTACTGCATGTCTTTGGAATGTGGGAGGAAACTGGAGCACCCAGAGGAAACCCACGCGACCACAGGGAGGACATGCAGACTCTGCACAGAAGGCACCCCAGCCGAGAATCGATCCACTGACAAAATTACTAATTGAGCCTAATTAAGTGCAGATATCTTTATTGGATTTTTCAAATGATTGAATCATTCCGAGACAAGGATATCATATCTAGGAAACTGGCCAACATTAAAGATCATGCTTCTTAAAATTTGTTAAAAGACAAACATGGAATAAAGTTCAGAGTTTTAGCTTTAAAGGCACTTAGTCTTTGACATAATCTTATTATCGTCTCTTTCACTTCTTTTGCAATTGTATCACTGTGTTACGGACTGTGTAGTGTGCTTAACATTTTGATGCTGAGCAGTTATTTTTTACCTGTCTTCATCCTTTTCCAATTGAGTAGTTACTTCTATATATTCATTTCTTATGCCATTCTTAGCTTTGTCAAAATGAACTGCATTGAGATTCTGTCAATTTGCTGAACAGTTTACTTCTGAATGCTTTTCAATCGAAGTATGTGATCTGATAATGACTTTTGGCAAGCCCCTTTGTTGCATGACTTTGGAGTTGCTATATGTAAGATGGAGAAGTGTGGGGTCTGAACACAATGGGATGCAGAGAGGCTTGTTTCCTGCAGAAACAAAAAAATATTTTCTGATACCCAAATCTACCTTTTGGCCATATTTTGCTATTAAACAGCATTCAAGATAAATAAGTTTGGTATACTAACACAAATCCAAATGCATTCATACATCTTTTTTCACTTGTTATTTCATTTTTTTATTGTTCAGTAAATGTATCTGTATGGACCTTTTTAGCTTTGTGGATAACTGACAACAAAATAGCAATATTTATGTATTGGTTTTGAACCTTGTCAAGTGGTATTCAGTCATGCTTTTGCAAGTTACATTACAAGTTGTATGCTATTTAACCTGTGTAACATATGCATTATTCTTCCTCCTGCTCTGAATTAAGCTTCCACAATTTTTTTTGTACAACTGCAGATTAATCTGGTTCAGTGCAAATTTTGCCATAATGTTTTGCAATTTTTATTAGTGTGGAGATAACTGCATCCAGTTTGCAGTCATTAGCAAACTTACATAACTCTGTCTGAAACCTTAAACTGGGTTTCAGAGAAATAGATGGCAAAAAGGAAAGTGCCCAACACTGATCACCATGGTACAGTGCTGATAACATTGTGTGTTTAGAAGGAGCTCCTGGAATCCTCTCTACATGGCTGGTGTCAGCCAATCACTTATTTATGCAAAGGGCAACATAGGGATTTACATTAAGTTTAGCAAGCTTATCAATAATAGCTACATTGAGAATTGTATTAAAGGCTTTGTCATAGTCGAGACAGACAATGTGAACAGACTAACTATTCTGAATAGTGTCAGTACCTTTTCAATGAAATTTTCAAGGGTAAGGAGACAGCATCTGCATCGGTAAAGCCAAATTAATTTGGCTACAGGTGAAGAAGTTATCTATTTACTTAGGTAGAATGTACTCCCTTGCCTTACACATAACACTGGTGAAACTAAAGGGTCTGTAATTGTCTAGTAGGGTCACATTTATGTTGAGAGGTCACAGGTACGGCTCTCCAGACAGTAAAATACTCTGTGGACAGGCTTAGCTATGCTGTATAAGCAGAAAGCCTAACATAATACCAAAGCACATGGACATAGTATTTTGACTTTAGACAGGGCCAACAGAACTTGGTCTGTCGTAATTTTAGGGAGAAGGTTTGGAGGGATGAGGGAATTACTAGCTAGATGGTAGCAGTAAAGTTGGAGCTGAATTTATATGCTAGTATACTGATCATTTCCTTAGGCTGTGAATGGGTAGTAGTATTGTTGACAAGCTCAAAATATAACTGGATGTTATTTCTTATCCTCGTGACATAGCACAGCATAGCATAACTGAAGAAGGACTTATGAGTTAAATTTGATGGAAATGGACACCAAGAGTTCATTCCCAGCTTTACACATTTTAATGGTGAATTTAAAATTTTTCGAACATGTTTCTGTGCTTTTTCTTTTTAGCTAGAGAGTGTTTTTGTATGAACAAATTATTTTCTATGAGTGTTCCACCACAAAGGTTTATTATTACATTTCCCACTATATTTGGAGTGGACAGGGATGCCTATTCAGTGTAATAAGTGGACATAGACATTGGAGGTGTAGGCTGTGTAGCACTGGCGATGAGTTAGTATATGGACAGTAACTTGGGAATTTATTTAGATGATCTATAAACTGTAACAAGTTTGCATTTTAAAAATTCCCAGAAGACAGTGGTATTTGCTTAGGATGTCCATGCTACAGTAGATTTACATAACACAACAAGAATGATGGCAGAAAATAATGGAATTAATTAGAGACAGGTAAAATGGGGTGGAGTGCAAGGAGAAACCATATCTGTGAGGACAACACTGATGATACTGGGAAATCTTGACAGTATGCTTAAAGGTGCTGGTATTAAGAAAGTCCAGGAAGCACTGGACATACGTAATGTTGGTGGTACAGGTTTAGCATTTGATGTTTCGGTACTTAAGTCACCTAAGGGAACAGAGTTTGGATGGCTATCAATTTTATCTGATGCATTTAGGTAATTACTGTAGTTAACAAGATGCATGGAACGTGATCTGTAGCTAGCAATGATGTAATGGTTAAATTTAGTCAGTGTAACTTGGATCTCTTGAAGTTCAACGAAAAGATTATGAGGGATCTGTCATGAGATAGTGGGGTCCCTGATAAATAAAGATATTCCATCACAGTTAACTGTGGGTCTGAAGGTATGATAAACACTGAACCCAAGTATGGAGGGAGTTATCTCTCTGGAATGGATCCAACTTTATGCAATTGCATAGATATGGATGTGCTCTAGTGTTAGAAAGGCCATGAGTTTAGGTATCATACTTTCAGGCTCCTAACTTCGAGTGGAGCTACCTTGATCGAGTCTCGATTAATATTTACTACCAGGGTTGCCAGATGTCCCTATTTGGACGGGACTGTCCCGAGATTAGCAGCCTGATCCCGAGTCCCGCCCTGCCGGTTTAAATCCTGGCCAGCCTCCGCTTTGTTTTTTTTTTTATTGGCCTGTATACCTGCCATACAGGCCAATCAAAAATGGCTAAACATGGAGCTTCTTGTGTTCCGCATTAAACAGAAGTAGCTCTGTGTTTAACGATTTTTGATTGGCCCATATGCCGGTACACGGTCTAATGAAAAATCGCTAAACATGGAGCTACTTCTGTTGAATGCGGAACTGCAGAGTTTTTTTTTTTTGTCATCCCTACCTGGCTGGTTGGAAATCTGGCAACCCTGTTTACTACATAGGAATGTCTAGGAGACAGACTCTGCCTAAAAGGCACAATGGGGGCAGCAATAGCTTTAGCCAGTATTTGAAGGCCATGCTGAGACAAGTGAAAACGATTCCTGGTGAAGTTGGAAGACTTGCTGTATCTGCCTAGAATACCACAAACTAGTCATCTAATTGTTATATCCAATTATTTAATCTTTGATTGTTGCATCATTCCTGGAGATGACTATTCAACAGCTGTGTCTTTCAGGCCTTGGACACATAGAAAGCTCCTGCATTTCCTCCTGCATATCCCTGTGGGTAGAGCACTTAAGATCAATCATTCCTACATATGCTATCACCAGCTCACAAGTGAGTTTACTTGGATGGAGGGACCTAAGGTTAATTGCTATACCATGGATCCTACCTCTAGAAAAATTACTGTGTCCCTGTGTTTGTCTACCATAGTGACACTGGAATCTGTGTGTTTAACTACTGAGTCACCTACGACCAAAAATGTTTTATGGCTGGGGGCAGATTTTATGTACCTTAAGGGCTTAGCCTTGTGGCCTTTGTAAATCTTAAAGGTGGTATATGACCTGGATATAGGAGTGGGTGGTAGGTGTCTTGTTGTAGTATGTAAAATAAAAACCATGGTGAGAGATTAGCCTCTGACTTAAATAGGTATTGGCATTTGTTACAGATTGTGTCACTGATGGATAACAAAAGCGGATTAACATTAATCATGACACAGCTGTTACACTGTTCCAAAATGCCAAGTGTAAGCTGGCTGGTCACAGAAGGGGAAAGAGTAGAATGCAATCCAGTGCTGACAACAGAATGTACAAAAACATAAATAAATAACAAGGTAGATATTGGGATTGGTATGACTTGTTATATAAGGGATAGGGACTGTACATGACAGCCAGTTTTACTCAACGGCTATTATAGTAGTATGACAGCTATTACTCTGCTGAATATTGAAAAGAGTGACAAATCCTAATACCCAGAGTAATGTCTAAAGGTATGGCTCACTATAGTGTTAGAAAGAGAAACATGACCAGTCCATTGGCAATGCAAACTATTTAGTAATGTGTACATTTACCAGAAACATAACCGCTACAGTGGATGTATGATCTCCTTAGTGATGTGCACATTTACCAGAAATGTAACCATCCTAGATAAAGTATGTTAGTGCTGTGTACATTTACCAGAAATGTAACCATCCTAGATAAAGTATGTTAGTGCTGTGTACATTTACCAGAAATGTAACCATCCTAGATAAAGTATGTTAGTGCTGTGTACATTTACCAGAAATGTAACCATCCCAGATAAAGTATGTTAGTGCTGTGTACATTTACCAGAAATGTAACCATCCTAGATAAAGTATGTTAGTGCTGTGTACATTTACCAGAAATGTAACCATCCTAGATAAAGTATGTTAGTGCTGTGTACATTTACCAGAAATGTAACCATCCTAGATAAAGTATGTTAGTGCTGTGTACATTTACCAGAAATGTTACCATCCTAGATAAAGTATGTTAGTGCTGTGTACATTTAACAGAAATGTAACCATCCTAGATAAAGTATGTTAGTGCTGTGTACATTTACCAGAAATGTAACCATCCTAGATAAAGTATGTTAGTGCTGTGTACATTTACCAGAAATGTAACCATCCTAGATAAAGTATGTTAGTGCTGTGTACATTTACCAGAAATGTAACCATCCTAGATAAAGCATGTTAGTGCTGTGTACATTTACCAGAAAGGTAACCATCCTAGATAAAGTATGTTAGTGCTGTGTACATTTACCAGAATTGTAACCATCCTAGATAAAGTATGTTAGTGCTGTGTACATTTACCAGAAATGTAACCATCCTAGATAAAGTATGTTAGTGCTGTGTACATTTACCAGAAATGTAACCATCCTAGATAAAGTATGTTAGTGCTGTGTACATTTACCAGAAATGTAACCATCCTAGATAAAGTATGTTAGTGCTGTGTACATTTACCAGAAATGTAACCATCCTAGATAAAGTATGTTAGTGCTGTGTACATTTACCAGAAATGTAACCATCTTAGATAAAGTATGTTAGTGCTGTGTACATTTACCAGAAATGTTACCATCCTAGATAAAGTATGTTAGTGCTGTGTACATTTACCAGAAATGTAACCATCCTAGATAAAGTATGTTAGTGCTGTGTACATTTACCAGAAATGCAACCATCCTAGATAAAGTATGTTAGTGCTGTGTACATTTACCAGAAATGTAACCATCCTAGATAAAGTATGTTAGTGCTGTGTACATTTACCAGAAATGTTACCATCCTAGATAAAGTATGTTAGTGCTGTGTACATTTACCAGAAATGTAACCATCCTAGATAAAGTATGTTAGTGCTGTGTACATTTACCAGAAATGTAACCATCCTAGATAAAGTATGTTAGTGCTGTGTACATTTACCAGAAATGTAACCATCCTAGATAAAATATGTTAGTGTTGTGTACATTTACCAGAAATGTAACCATCCTAGATTAAGTATGTTAGTGCTGTGTACATTTACCAGAAATGTAACCATCCTAGATAAAGTATGTTAGTGCTGTGTACATTTACCAGAAATGTAACCATCCTAGATAAAGTATGTTAGTGCTGTGTACATTTACCAGAAAAAAAATCAGTGGCAGTGTGATCTCTTTAGTGCTGTGTATATTTGCTGGTCACATAACCAGCCAAGTGGCAGTGTGATCTAATTTGTGTTGTGTACCATGTTCCATAAACATAACAAACTCATTGACTGTGTTATGTATTTAATACTGTGTACATTTGCCAGTCACATAACCAGATCAGTGGCAGTGTGATCTCTTTAGCGCTGTGTACATTTGCCAGTCACATAACCAGCCCAGTGTCAGTGTGATTTATTTAGTGCTATGTGCATTTACCAGAATTATAACCTGACCAGTGGCAATGTGATGTATTTAGTGCTGTGTACATTTGCCAGAAATGTAACCACCCCAGTGGGTGTGGGATCTATTTAGTGCTGTGTACATATGTCAGAAACGTAACAAGCACAGTGGTAGTGTGATATGTTTAGTGTTGTATACATTGTACAGTCGCATAACCAGCCCAGTGGCAGTGTGATCTATTTAGTGCTGTGTATATTTTCCAGAAACAAAACCAACCCAGTGGGTGTGTGATATTTTTATTGCTTTTTACATTTGCCATAAAGTTAACCATCTCTAGGAGGAAATCAAAGATGTTTGAAGCATACTGACAGCTGTCAAACACAAGACAATTTCCCCAGGTATTTCCTGTTTGCTGGCTTAGTTTATGTGGCAAAAAGACTAGAATATGTCATTTCTTTCCTTTTTCCCCTTGGAGAACTTTCTGCCCTGCTATACTTTATTTGTCATAGAATGTGCTTTGCTTTGGTATTAGAATTCAATCATAAGAGAAGTAAAGCTCTAGGAGCTCTGTGCTGAGGCTGCTACTGCTTGCTCCCTAATGTCACTGTAAGTCTCTTTTTATGGGTTTGAAATCATTACCCATGTTTTACTCTTTTCATAATTTCATGCAATATAAATAAATGTAAAGCCACAGAATCCAACGTAGAAAACAGCAGTAACACAACCACACAGTAAATGGACCATAAAACAATTTATTAGATAGTAAAACAGTAAGCACTTTCACTGTGAGCTTCTTCAGACCAGTATAGACATTCACATCTGCCCACATCTGTCCGCTCATGGTTGGCAGTGGAGTTTTACAGTGCTGAGTTGCCAGCCTTCCACAGAAGGCACACATGCATGCACTCATGCCTAGGGCCAATTTAGAGTCTCCAATCCATCTGCAGCATGTCCTTGGGATGAGGGAGGAAACTGGAGCACCCGGAGGAAACCCACGCGACCACAGGGAGGACATGCAGACTCCACACAGAAGGGACCCCACCCGAGGATCGAACTGGAAAACCTCTTGCTGTGAGCAAAGAGAAACAAATTTTAAGCTGAAAATCAGGAGAACACACAATAAGCCTTCAACCATTAATCCCCAACTCAGACAGGTTAGATCAGCACACGTCTGCCACAAGGGTACAGGAAAACACCTTTCTAATGTAGAACAGCTGGTTTGGAGTCCAAGTGAAACAAGACCACACAAACTACCTACAACAGATGCAATGTAATACAGTGCAATTAACTACTTCAAGGAGCAGCAGACAATACAGTTTTTTTTGAAACTGCTACAGTACATCATCATCATCATCAGCCCACTTTTTCCCATTTTTCTACATAAGGTCGGAGTATCGTATTAATTGTCGCCAACTCTTTCAATTCAGAGCCACACTCCTGCCTTCTTCAACATTCTTGCCTGACTGTCATAAATCTTTCATACAATCCATCCAGCTCTTTGCTGGATGTCCTCGCTTCCTCTTACCTTCTTCCTGTCTGTCCCAAACCTTCCTCACCAGATTGTCTTCTGCACATGTGCCCACACCACTGTAATCTGTTCTCTTTGATCTTTTCTGCAATTGGAGCTACTTTAACTTCTGCTCTTATGTCCTCATTTGTTCGTCTGTCTCACAGTGTGCATCCTATCACCTTTCTTAGGCACTTCATTTCCATCACCTCTAGCTTCTTCAACACTTCTGCCTTTACTGCCCAGCTTTCTGTACCATACAGTAGAACTGGTTGCACCACTATCTTGTACACCTTACTTTTCAGCTTCTTTGGCATTCTTCTGTCATAGACTATACTTGATACTCTATGCCAGTTGGCTGCAGCCCCTCTGATTCTAGCTTTGACCTCTTCATTCAGACTACCCTTCTCTTCAACTACTCCTCCCAGATACTTAAAGCTGTTTACCTGTTCCACTATCTTCCATTCTATCTCTATTCTCAGCTTATTCTGATTTCCCCAATTTGCTGCCATTAGCAGTGGTGGTGCTGCAGTAGCGTTGTCACCTCACAGTAAGACGTTGTCCTGTTCGATTCTCAGCTAGAGCGTTTTCTGTGTGGAGACATGTGTGAATGGGGGTACCTTCGTTGAAGGTTGTGTGTCAGGGTCGGCAACTCGGCACATAAAAATCTACTGCCAATCATTAGCGGACCGGAGTTCCGCTGTGGCGACCCCTAACCAGAAAAAGCCGAAAGACACAACAACAACACTGTCTTATCTGTACTTAGTTTCATTCTATGTGCCTTCAGATTTGCATTCCATTCTCCTATCCTTTGCTGAAGTTCAAGCTCAGAGTCTGCCTGTACTGCCATATCCTATGCATACAGCAGCTTTGTTGATCCATCCCCTCCAGCCTGTTTGCTAATGTAGTCCATCACCAATATGAACAGCAGTGGGCTCAGAGCTGAACCCTGATGTACACCCACACCCACTGGGAAACCCTCTGTGAGGCCGAACACTGTCCATACTTGAGTCATTGGGTCCTTGTACATAGCCTGCATTAATTCTACCAATGTTTTTGGGACTTCAAACCACCACAGTACTGCCCAGATCAGCTTTCTTGGGACCTTGTCATATCTTTCTCCAAGTCTAGGAATGCCCAGTTGGACTCTCTCCTCATCTCTAGCTTCTTCTCAAGCATCTGTCTCAATGCAAACATTAGCTCAATTGTGCTGCATCCTAATCTGAATCCAAACTGCTCATCTCCTATCTTACATTCTACTACTCTGCGTATCCGTTTATCAATCACCCTCTCCAGAACTTTCATGCAATGTGATGGGAGTTTGATGCCTCTGTACTGCCCACAGTTGTGGATGTCCCCTTTGTTATTGTACACTGGCACAAGTATGCTTATTCTCCAGTCATCTAGGATATGCCTTTCCCTCCACACTGCATTTAGTACCCTCATGGGCCATTTCTCCCCTATCTCACCCAGCATCTTTATCATATCTGCCGTGACCTCATCTGAGCCTGCTGCTTTCCCTGACTTCATCTTCCTTAGTGCTGTTCTTACTTCTTCTAGGGTGGGCTCTTCTTCTTCTCTCATTGTAGGCAGTTTCTGGGGCAGTACAGCATCTGTGGGGTTTTCTTCATTCAGAAGCTGCTGGAAATACTCCTTCCATCTGAGACCAGATGGTTTAGTGGTTAAGGTCTTCGCCTCCCATGCACAAGGTGCAAGGTTCAATCCTGACCCCTGACCAACTCCTGCTTGGAGTTTGCATATTCTCCCTGTGTCTTTGTGGGGTTTCTCCCATGTCCGAAAAACATGCTGAGGGTTTCCATCTCAAACTCACCAATGAATGGAGCTGTGGGCAGCAGTGGGCCATTTCCCCCCTATCTCACCCAGCATCTTTATCATATCTGCCGTGACCTCATCTGAGCCTGCTGCTTTCCCTGACTTCATCTTCCTTAGTGCTGTTCTTACTTCTTCTAGGGTGGGATCTTCTTCTTCTCTCATTGTAAGCAGTTTCTGGGGCAGTACAGCTTCTGTGGGGTGTTCTTTATTCAGAAGCTGCTGGAAATACTCCTTCCATCTGAGACCAGATGGTTTAGTGGTTAAGGTCTTCGCCTCCCATGCACAAGGTACAAGGTTCAATCCTGATCTCTGACCAACTCCTGTTTGGAGTTTGCATATTCTCCCTGTGTCTTTGTGGGGTTTCTCCCATGTCTGAAAAACATGCTGAGAGTTTCCATCTCAACTCACCAATGAATGGAGCTGCGGGCAGCAGTGTGGACTCTACATGGTGCCCTATAGGGGGAAGAGTTGTACAGACCAACTGCTTTGGGCATCTACTGTGGTGCTCAGTATCCTCAAGATAGGAGAACATGGATCACAGACTGTGCACCATAGAAGGGCTAGCCACTCGACGGTGTAAAATATGGCTCTAGGTGATTTGGTCATATTGACTAATGTCGCCAAAAATGGGCATGGGTAGTTACTGGTGATAAGTGGGATAAGTGGATAAGTGCTACAGTGCAGACACAGTATAAAGAGAAATGGAAAAAAGATACTTAGAGTTCTTTTATGTGCTTCCCTGCTCAGTTAGGCCAGGTAAACACCTACTGCCACTAAATGAATAATCCCAGTCCTCCTAATGTAAAAGCACAGTAAAGGAGTGTCCGGTAGTTTATGCAGGCTTGAAATCTTTTCAGAAAAAGGCAAATGCCCAGACATTCACTTTCTATTTAAGTATCAGTCAAACAATTTAACCAATGAAACACGTGAAATGTGCAGCCTAGCTAATTTAAGTGTCTCTCTCTCTCTCATATAGAACAACACCACCAAGGCAAGTAGATTTCTTAAAACAGAAAACAAAACAGAGCAGGTCAAACAGACTAGAAAATATAGGATTACTTTCCTTGCCCAGCAGGGAATCATCAGCAACAGGTTCATAGTTGCTAGGCATCTCATGTAAAGGAGGACATACTCAGGACTGCCACCCCCACCCCCTTTAAAGTAAAACAGATTATCAGCAATCCTTCAACGCATTGGGGGAGTAGAACCCACAGCCTTCTTAATCAAAACCTGGCATGCTACCTGTTGTGCTATTAACACTTAACTTCTTTATGTAAGTGTTCATTTCATGATGCTTTTATTTAATTTTATTGATTAATTGTTTTATGATTTAATTGATGTTATATAAGGTGTGTTTCTTTTTTACTGGTATTATCTCCTGGAAGGCTGATTGCCGAGGCGCTAGAGATTTGGTGATTTCATTAAAAGAAAGAAATTTTCACTGGTTTTGGTAGTTTTGTTTTATTGCTTTCTTTTGGTGCTTGGTGGTTTTGGAAACAACATTTCTACTGTATGCATTGTATGTACAGCTTGTCACTGTGCATTCTATCACCACTTGCTGTCATTATCTTCTGTTATCAGAAACATGTTGTACTGTTTACTGTATGTTTATTTAAGGTGGCAGAGGAGACTGCACTGAATCATGAGGCCTGCTTGAAGAGACATGACAGGGTCTCCATACAGCATGCTACATGTACTGTATATACACAGCATGCTACATGTACTGTATATACACAGCATGCTACATGTACTGTATATACACAGCATGCTGCATGTACTGTATATACACAGTATGCTACATGTACTGTATATACCCAGCATGCTACATGCACTGTATATACACAGCATGCTACATGCACTGTATTTACACAGCATGCTGCATGTACTGTATATACACAGCATGCTACATATACTGTATATACACAGCATGCTACATGTACTGTATATACACAGCATGCTGCATGTACTGTATATACACAGCATGCTAAATGCACTGTATATACACAGCATGCTACATGTACTGTATATACACAGCATGCTGCATGTACTGTATATACACAGCATGCTGCGTGTACTGTATGTACACAGCATGCTGCATGTACTGTATATACACAGCATGCTACATGTACTGCATATACACAGCATGCTGCATGTACTGTATATACACAGCATGCTACATGTACTGTATATACACAGCATGCTGCATGTACTGTAGCATGCTACATGTACTGTATATACACAGCATGCTACATGTACTGTATATACACAGCATGCTACATGTACTGTATATACACAGCATGCTGCATATATACACAGCATGCTACATGTACTGTATATACACAGCATGCTACATGTACTGTATATACACAGCATGCTGCATGTACTGTATATACACAGCATGCTAAATGCACTGTATATACACAGCATGCTACATGTACTGTATATACACAGCATGCTGCATGTACTGTATATACACAGCATGCTGCATGTGCTGTATGTACACAGCATGCTGCATGTACTGTATATACACAGCATGCTGCATGTACTGTATATACACAGCATGCTACATGTACTGTATATACAGCATGCTGCATGTACTGTATATACACAGCATGCTACATGTACTGTATATACACAGCATGCTACATGTAGTGTATATACACAGCATGCTGCATATATACACAGCATGCTACATGTACTGTATATACACAGCATGCTACATGTACTGTATATACACAGCATGCTGCATGTACTGTATATACACAGCATGCTACATGTACTGTATATACACAGCATGCTACATGTACTGTATATACACAGCATGCTGCATGTACTGTATATACACAGCATGCTACATGTACTGTATATACACAGCATGCTGCATGTACTGTATATACACAGCATGCTACATGTACTGTATATACACAGCATGCTGCATGTACTGTATATACACAGCATGCTGCATGTACTGTATATACACAGCATGCTACATGTACTGTATATACAGGTGTAATTTATAAGTACTAATCTAATTCTCTTTTTGTTTTCCTGCTTCCACAAGATCAGCTTTACTGCAGGATGATATGTAGCAGGGGTCACCTTGGTCTGCTCTGGCCAATGTGCCTACATTTGGGTTACCTAGAACTGCCCAGGACT
>NC_056725.1:734956815-735216815 GCF_019279795.1 Protopterus annectens
CCTGGGCTGAGACTGGAAATGATCATTTGTTATCAGTGCTCTATCCTGCTTAACTAATTTAAATAAATAAATACCTTCCATAATGTTTTAACTTACATGGGACTTAGGACTGGCCCACATGGTAATAATGCAGTGTCCGTTCTCAGATTTCCATGCGTGTACACTTGTGCGCACCGATATTTTGTTTCCATGAGGAACTCTGCAAGGTGCAGTAGGCTGGTATGTGCAGCAGTGAAAAAACCCGAGTAACTACAGCTGAGTCTTTAGCTGTAAATTTCTGTTACACACAGTTGTAATTTTGTTGAGGAAGTAAGCAAACCTTTGTGAAAAGTGGAAAGTGGGATATAGACATATAGGAGATAGAGAAGGGAGTCATCTTTGAAAATGAGAGGTGATGCCAGTGTAAGCAAAATAGGTATGTTTTCCCTTTAATTATATTCATCATAACACTTGACCAAATTTGCCATTTATTAATACTTCAGAGTAATTGGTAAGACAAAAAAATAAATAAAAAAATTAGTTATTAAGAAGAATTAAAACTAGGGACACCAACTAATTGGAATGATCAAAATAAGATGTAACTGTTATTTTTTAAATTGCAGTAAAATTGCAAAAACTACACGGAGGAATGCTTTCAAGTCCACTAATTCTTTGGGGGGGGGGGTATAATGGATGAACCTGTTCTGCCATGGAAACAAAGTCCATATTTGGAGACCAGGACAAAGAAGCGTAGAAACGAGTGAGGCCGGTGTCCTTTGTCTAGATGGTAAATACAGTTGTACAAGAACAAGCACAGTAGGATTAGTGCCTGAAATTGTTTTTTGTACTAGTGCCTGTCC
This sequence comes from Protopterus annectens, assembly GCF_019279795.1. Lineage (NCBI taxonomy): Eukaryota > Metazoa > Chordata > Ceratodontiformes > Protopteridae > Protopterus > Protopterus annectens. Next base: position 734,957,655 of record NC_056725.1, read on the forward strand.
TTACAGGCAGAACTGTAGCTAGATCATCTGGCATCATGTGCAGTTCTCCATGGCTCCACCTTAACTCAAAACGGAGAAAAAAGAAAGTCTTCTCAAAGCTGAAAACCGAATAAAATAAAATAAACAAAGCGCTACTGCTCTAAAACTGTAACAAGCAAATGTAACATTAAATCAGCACACACTGTGTACTTCAGACATGATCAAAAGTGCAGTATTGGCATTTATTTTTTGAAACCACAATATCCCCACAACTTCATAAAAATGTCAGTACTGCTCTCCCATACCACTGGCACTTAACTAATTGTTCCCCTATGTGACTACTTTAAAGTCTCAACTCAGCTTGACTACAGTTTATAGTTCATGTTTGCTGATTTTAAGGTATTAGTTAACCAAACCATAATAAACCACTAGCTAAAAATAAAGGAAAACAAAAAAATGAATGTACTCTCCCACAGAAAAAAACTTTAATAAAAGCACAGGATAAAAACCACATTAAGTTATTTCGTCCATCACTTGGACTTCATCAAAATGTGATGTAACCACAGAATAAATACTTATAAAAAAGCCCTCCAAAACATCCCATTGGATACAAGTAAATTAATTAGTTAATTAAGAAACAAGTAGGTGTATTAAAAGGCAGGTGAATAAGACTTTTAAAGTGATACTGTCCCTATGAGGTGAACCAGGACGATAAAACCTACAAAAAGTCAACTGAAAACAAAACTGACAAATACCTGTAATAAAAATCAGTATTGATAATCATACAGATCTGCACCAGTATAGATTTTAACTAAACAATGTAGCTAAAGTCACAAAAATAAGGAGGATTTTAGGTGCAACACACATCGAATGGACACCATGTCCGTTCATGGAATCTAAATTCTGTGTCCGTCTAAGCTATGTTCATTCTGACACATTTTTCCAGGGACCCCCCCCATCCCCGGTTATGTCTTCAATACTATCCAGTACATAAAATTTAAAGGACTGTGTCATATTGTCTTATGTGTGTTTAAAAAGGCATTGTTCAAGTTTTTAAAGTCTTTCCATTTGGTCTATATAAAATCCAGGGCAAAGTTGGCACTGACCAACATAAACTACCCTGGTGCTGTAACAATAGTATTGCTGTTTCAAATAAACTTTTCCGTAGTTCACTATATCAAATACAGCTCCTTCTAAAGTATATCTACATTGGTTACAGAGCCTTGTTCATCTGTTTTTTAATGCACCTACTTGTTTCTTAATTAACTAATTAATTTATTTGATAGCCAATGGGATTTTTTGATGGCTTTTGTATGAGTCTTTATTCCATGGTTTTATGTGGTCACATCACATTCTAATGAAATCCAAGTGATGGATGAAAGCACTTAATGTGGTTTTTATCCTGTGCTTTTATTAAAGTTTGCCCACAGCAGAGTACATTCTCTTTGTGTTTTCCTTTATTTTTAGTTACTTATTTTAAGGAATTTGAGACAGCAACATAGTTACTCAGGAAGTACCCTATAGTTTGAAGTATAAACTTATGTGTGGAGGATGTCTTACCCCTTAAAGATGGAAAACTGTTGTACTTATAACAACTAGGATCCATAATCAGATGAAGTTCAGCAGGATCTTCCCAATAACCAGCTTTTTTAAATTTCTTTTTCTTTTCTTTCTTTTTTTCACATTTCTATAGGTACATGTTGTACAACTCAGTGGTTTAAGCCCAAACTTTATGATTTAGGTTGTAGTTAGCAACTGAAGGTTAGGTTTTAGATTGTGCCAGGATTAGTGATAGGATTATGGTTAATTTCGGGGCTAGGGTTAGAGTTAGATTTAGGGTTAGAATTAAGTGTGTGCATGTAGTATTTTGTCCTGAAAGGTGGTAGCAGTGTAGGCCTCACCAAATTACTACATTTTGTGCAATTTCATTAAAAATATGTTTAAATGGTATTTTTTCAGTGCCTGAGCATGATTACAGTACCGTGAAGGATATTGCTTTTAAACAGAAGTTGCAGATCAGCTTTGGTCATCAACCCCCTTTTTTTTCCATTTTGTTCATGGGGTCGGGGTGTCACATCAACAGTGACCACCACCTAATGCAAATGTTCACACAGCTGGGTGGCTAGCCTTTACATAAGAAATACAGTAAATATTACCGCAAAGCAGTATAGCCATAATTATTTATTTTATTATTTCACCTTGTTGACTGAATTGTATATTTCAGCAGACACCAGTTGAGGGTCAGGCAGAACAATCTACCACATATACTAATAACAATCATAAAAAAACAGAATAATAAGGAATACCTGGAACATGACATGAGTGTGAATATTGAGAAGTGTGATGCCTGTGATCTGAATAAGGAAGTAAAACCCTACATACTGAGTAAATGTTATGTGCAGTTATATACAAGTAAAACTACATGTAAATGTAAATGTACTGTTCTAAAATCAAAAACAGAACTAACCACCCAAGCAGTTCCCATGACAGGACATAGCACCGAGCAAATCAGCAGGGCTATCAGTGCTGGGAGGAAGTCATAGTAGTAACATAACCATGATAGGAAAAAGTAGTATGTCACTCACTGATCGCAAATGATGTCATGACGGCATGAAAATGAGGTTCCTTTTTTTTTCAAATAATTTTTTATTGTTTTCAAAATAAATTCAATGCAAACAGAATAGAAATACAAAACATTCTAGGTTGAAAACCATGTGGATGAACCTGAATAAAGAATTACAAACAGTACTAGAATACAATTCTAAAATAAGAGGCATTAGGAGAAATATAAAGCTACTGGAGGCATTGAAGACCACTAAAAAAAGATACATTATTTACAAAAACAAAAATAGAAACCCCATGCTACCTAAATGTATAAGAGCAGTATCAAAAGAAAGAATTAAAGAGGTAAGGCGAAGAAAGATATAAACACCCGTTGGGTAAAATTTGTAGTGGAAGATAGATAGAACAAGAAATTGCAAAGGAATGTCACATATGAAATGAACAAGGTATTACGCACCTAGAATTACATCTAATAGGCGATGCCATAGGTTGGCAGAGTAGGCTTTCTTTCTAGGACCATTGATAATGAATTTTTGAGCTGATATATATTTTAATGCCATCTCTTTGAAACCCTGCCATGACAATTTTGTGCGATCTATCCAGTTATTAGTGATGTAGAGTTTGATTAAAGAGCAGAGGGTGATGAGAATGTGAAGGTGAAGTTTAGGCATTTTGGAAAGGGAATATTCAGTATGGCTGTTTGCCAAGAGAGAGTGGAGTTATAGTAACCCATCTTTTTTAGTCGCACTTTGAGAGAACACCATAGTTTATAGGAATGATTACAGTGCCACATAATATGAAGAAGATCTGCTCTCAAGCAAGGGCAACAAGAACAAGCAGCGGAGTTGTTAGGATTAAATTTGTTGAGTATTACAGGTGAATGATACGCATTGTTATTTAACATCAATTGGGTATATAATAATTTTTGAAGGAGCAAGTTCAAGGGTGGTTTTATGGCTAAAAGTTTTGATCTTCCGTAATGGGAGAACCTATATTGTCCCAGAAGGTGGAGAAAAGGCAATTATTATTATCTAATAATGGTTTAAGTATATTGTAAGAGGAAGAGACAGTTTTTGGGATTTAAAAGTGTAGAGATAATTTCAGATATTTTATTGATTCCCAAAGAATCAGGTGTAGTGTAGACAACTTGAGAGGAAATGGTTTCAATGAGTTGACGAAGGATAACTGTGTATTTGTTATTGGCCTTGAGGGATACACGTAGTTCTGTGATCGATAGGGACTTATGTTTAAGGAGGTCCCAAACTGTAAAGTCCTTAATAAGGGAGAACTTAGAGAGATCAAACATATTGTTGTTAATTTTAAGATTTGGATTCAGGTGTAGTGGTTGTAGAAGGGGGAGAATGTTTTCAAGGTTAATGTCCTTGATCAATTTTGAAATAACCTAATTTTATGCTTCAATAAGGGGAGTAATTTGGAGTCATAGAGAGGTATGGGAAAGAAATGGGATAGCTTTGGGTTGATTGTGTTGGAGGTGACATGACGGTGCCATATCTTCAACCAGGCAGGAGTATGGCTGAGTGGATTAGGATCCATGTATGAAATGGACAATAACCTGTTTGAGCAGATAATCGTGTAATACAAATGCAAAATTGAATGGCCCACTCCTCCTTTCTCTTTGTTGAGCGTAAGTTTAGAGTACGAGATCCTGACTCTCTTGGGAAACCAGAGAAATTTTATGTATGTTATTGTTAAATTTAAGGAAGAGATTATTTGATATCATTATATTGGTAGCATTAAATTGATAAAGAAGTCTCGGTAGAATATTCATCTTCACAATGGCTACTTTAGAAAGAAAAGCTAGATTAAGAAGTTTCCATCTTTGTAGGTCTTGGCAAATAGTAGCCCAGGATTTTAGTAAATTGTTTTGAAGAGCAGAGGCTTGGTTGTGTTCAAAATTAATGCCGAGATATTTGATACTATATGAGATATGAAAGGAGGATTCTGGGAAAAAAAAAGGTTTTTGAGCGTCGGGGGAAAATGAGGTTCCTGATGCTTATAAGGCATGGCAGTTATGCAAACGATGACATCAAACATGAAAACAGCAATACAGAGACATATAAACTAGGTACAGCATGCCACTGTGTTCACCATCTCAGAGCACTAGGAATTATCAGGGTGCTACACTGTTTGTAACAGCTATAGTGGTCACTTTCAGAGCCAGTGCCCATGACATGGTGATCTCAGCCACCCTCCTGCCTAACCTACTAGAACCAACTGACCAGCAGATCACATGCCACACCTATATGGATAGAGTCACCATACTGGGGCTTGTTGAACTATATTACCCACATACAGGATCAAGGAGGTATGCAAGGATTACCCATTCAAGCGAACAAGAAGGTAACCATTATAGATACAGAGACATTTCTTAGACTTACAGAGGACATGGTAGGGGTATCTCAGGTGTTAGTTTCTGGTATCCTACACCAGTTCCTTGAAATTACGCTGTAGCACATGGAAGGGCTTATATGTCTCCCAAGCACTACAGAAAAGTACTACCACTATGTGGGCATTTTACAGTATAGCCCATTTTTCTGATGTCTGGGGAGCTACTGGTTGCACACAAGTTGCCATCAACACTTTAATGTCAAATACATTAACATAAAGGGCTTCCACTCCTTTAACTGCCAAGTGATATGCAATGTTCTAGGTATTAAATACACTGTTTGCATGTGCCACCCAATCAGTTCCCATGATTTACAAATATTGAACAGAATAAAACTTGTTCTGAAGAAGCTTGCCATTCAGCAAGTGAAAGCGCTTAACCTTTTGGATTATTCTGTTTCTTTTAATAAAATTACAGTTTGGCTGAGGATACCGTTGGTTTTTGAAGACATTTGTTTCATTTGTTTTATCTGTTCCACTGGCTTTTAAAAAAAGTTTATTTAACTGCTGAGAGTTTGGCTGTGGATATCGCTGGTTTTTGAAGGCATTTGTTTCATTTGTTCCACTGGCTTTCGTACACACTTTTCAGCTGCTGAATTGCCGTTTTTTTGGTGAGTTTCGTCTCAAGACACTGGGACTGTCAACGTTCTATGTTTTATTCTGTTCAGTAGTTGCTTGGAATGTTGTTTGTGCTGGTTCCTTCATGATTTACAAATATGGCACACATCCAGTCTATACCAAAAGTTCACATGGTGTGACTTCCTACAGGATCATCTAGTTAGTAGATGCTCATATAAGTTGGTACAGAGACCATATGAAGCACCATGAAAGCAAGTAGCAGGTAGAAGGCCATGTATGATGGCATCACTGTTTTGTGGTGCAGAAGGTAACAGACATACACTTGAATCATGACTATTGATGCTCATACTTAACCCCTCAAACCAGTACATATATATAGCATATAACACTGTGCTTGCCTGGAACCTGGTGGGACACATTTTTTGGAAACTGAAGAGGCACTTCCACTGCCCTGATTTATCTGATGGGGCACTGTAATATTCATGCAAACACCTCTAAGCCTAATATTTGCTGTTTTCAGCATGATGCATAATATAGCCGTATAGAAGCAGCTATAACAGCAGGGAAACATTGCAGGAAGCCATCTTATCTGGAGCAGCAGTGCAGACAGTCAGAGGATGAAAACATGACAGTGGTACCAGATGCTAAGCAGAGATGGGCACAATATACTGCATCACTGGCAAAGAAGTGGTATCTGGTCCAAAACTGTGTGTCATGATAGAGTCAACACAGAATGAAATGACTGCATGTATTCTGAAATCCAAGCTTCGCAAGACAGTGCATGGACTAGCATTCTGTGCAGAAAACATCACCTTCTTCATGCAGGTTAGAGGTTGGTCAAGACACAGTCATAATCATTTCCACAGATGAGGGAACACAGTGAAAGGTGACAGCAACACTGTCATATAGTCAAGGGGTCATGAGAAGTGGATGTACTAGCCATCATAATCTTGTAGCAGGTTATGGGGAGTCATGGTTCACATATCATGATCACCCCCATCAGGGTGGTGATGTTGCATCACAAACATTGGCAGTGTGCACTGTGGGGGCTGCACTCTCAGAGTTTACTGTAGAGTGCGGTGGGAATGACACATGACTATGGAATCATATTTGTGCACCCTGATGGGATGTTCCGTATTGGACATATGATAGCCATGACTAGGTATGGCATTTTGCCTGCCTACAGGGGATACTGATGATGTAAAACTATGGGAATAAAAGTATGAATGTTAGTGAAATGTCACAGTTGTGGAGACTGAGATGTACTAGAGTACGCAAACCTGAGACTCTGCATGGCCAGAGTGGTGGTCACTGTGGCCATAGCAAACAGTGATGCAGTGTCAGGAATTGTATGTGTCATCTTGATATGCATGGACTCTGACCAGTCATGCGACATCTGAACTCTGCACAGCCATGGACAACATAACCTTCAGAGACGGACCAGAGGCAGCTATCAAGTGTTTCTTGGAAGCATCTATAGATGCAATGTTAGTCATCAGTGACCTGAGCAGCACGACTTGCTTCTTGTCCTGATGCATCACAAAAGACATGTAGAGCACTCAGCATTTCCACAGTGTTGGAGGCAGCAACTTTTGGTGCCTAAATCTTTGTCCTGCACATGTGATGATTAATGCGAAGTGCTGCTTCAAGTTTGGGGACACACCAGGAGTCATGGCCACCAAGTGCTGCCTATATGCATGTCAGAGGCAGGGGGCACATGCATGCCCTGTAGACTGGGAACTCCCCTACAGTGAAGTTCGTGATCAGAGTTACAAGAAGTCCAGGAGTCCACTAAAGACTTGTGAGGATAGAGATTTGATCTGTCTCTTCACAGGGGCCTTGCAAATGGGGTATGTATTTCAGCTCTTCCATGTCAGTGTTTTCAACAATGTCACTGTGTCATTAGATTGTGTCATGTACACATTGTCATCATTGTCAACCACAGGTGACCTGCTGATATCAAGCATATGCTGAGGCATCCATTAGTAGAAACTTTGAAAGTATAAGGACAAGATGCCAGTGGTTGCATAGAAACAAATGCCTACCCCCACCCCATGGTAGGTAAATTGGCAATGACACAATATGTGAATAGCATATGGACACATATATAACTTGCTGTACAGTGTGTTGCAGACACAGTTCACAGGTATCTGGAGAACAGATATGCTGAATAAGTCCTGTCACACTCGCTATGCACTCTACAATACGGACATGTAATGACTATTACTAACATGATGCATATTCTACAGACTCCTGTGGGGTCATCATCAGCACAGCTCCTACATTCAAGCCACCATTAAGTTTGAGGGTCCATTCTTCCTCTCAGACAGGGACAACAGGAACTCTCTCACCTCTGCGAGTTGCTTTTTGGGGTTGAGCCACCAACTGTGCCAGACAAGGCATTGGAGATATCTCATACTTTGCTCTTGGCATGCAGTATCAGTATCACATCACTTACCTTTCACCACATTGGTTGCACAGTTGTATTATGGCTACCTACAGCAATTATGTCTTGCAGCATTCCTTGTCAAAACCGGTCCCTATAAACTATGTGTGTGTGTGTGTGTGTGTGTGTGTGTGTGTGTGTGTGTGTGTGTGTGTGTGTGTGTGTGAGTGTTTTACCTTTGGCCAGGATGCATATGCTGTGTGTGCAAAGGGCCTCTTGTGAAGTGCCAGCCTCTTGGATGGGGAATTTTCTATAATTTAAAATATCAGTGAAAATGTACCTGCCAACAAAATGGCCCTACACTCCCAATACGAAGCACTTTGCCCGAAATGCCAGGAGCTTCACTCGTAGTATGAGGCAGTAGGAATAGCAGCATCATTAGCTAAGCAGCATGTTTTTGTGGCTTTTTTTCACAGCCAGTGCCCCCTATGTTGTGCATTGTCTGTCAGCCACAGACACGCAATCACCTTCATTACCTGAACATTCTTGAATTCTTGACTGTTGCCATGTAGAGAGATGCCACTGGGAGTTAGTCGATGTGTTCTTCTCATGTGAAATCACTGGAATGTGAGGACTGCCTGACAGGTTATGCCACATTAACTGACCTTGCTGTGATAACCCATCTTCAGGGACATGTTAGGAGATTCATAGGTATAAGTATTACAGCTCCAACTCTAGTTCTTGATGTGATGCTGCAGCACTGGTGGAACGTGTGAAATAAGAAAGATAACATACCTGTGGTAGTGCTGAAACATATGCCACTCCCTTCACCACCTGTGGCAGACAGACTGGTACAGGCCACACATGCAAATGAATGCACTAGCTAAATTTCTGGCAAAAAAGATATCTGACTTGTTTTTGGTGATAATGAATTCTACAATAATCCCAACAATAGAAACTTTGAGTGCATTGATTTTCTGTCCAAGTTTGAACCTTCTCTCAAATAATGTATAAAAAATACAAAACTCTAGTCAGCAGAAATATTTTCATGCAAGACAACTAAATACTGTGGTGACAGCACAGATGCAACCCAAGATGTGTTGAAAGACCCTTTGTCACTCATTATTCCTTATGCACAAAAAGATGGTGAATAGGAAGAGCACTTGTCTGCAGTGAAAAACACAAATATCGAAATACCCTTTTGTGCTGGTAACATCTCTGCTTGAGCAACACAACATGTATATGTAAGTGTATATATCAAAATGCAGCTCTCAGTCACGTGACAGCTCGAACAACCTAAATGGGATGTACTTTAGATTCCACACCAGATTCAGGGAATCACTGTGTTGTTAGTATGTATTGCATCTGCTGCTTGCAGCCTTACATTAGTAGGAACCATATCTGTGAAAAGCTGCTTGGATGTCCATTAATTTTTTTGGCACTTTACACATTGTTTACAGTCTCACCAAAAAGAAGATCTAAACAAAGTATGATGGAAACGCTATCCCATAAAAGACAGCCATTTTATTACAATGCTGTCAGATCACCGAAGAGGAATTACTATAAAATCTGTGCAGCATTGGGTAATATCTTGGACTTTTAACAGTAAAAATAGCAATGGATCAAGAAGCAAAAGCTGTCATAAAGAAGTTCAACATATTAAAAATGGCATTAATAGTCATTTGGGAAGATCTTCCAAACAACATTGATAGAGTAAATAAAGTGCTTCAAGAACATGAAACTGAGTTCAGTATAACTGCCAAATTATATGATAGACATCACTTCTGGGTTATTTAGTTGATGACTAAAACAAGAATAAAAGAGAGAATTTTGAAAAAAAATGGCAAAAGGCTTTGCAACAACTGTAATTACAAACAATGCAGACAAAAAAAAAACAGGAAAGGAAGAGATTATCTGATGAAACACCAGAGAAACTGATACCAGACTACAATACAAAAGTTGTACTTTGAATTTAGTCTTTTTAACATAGCGTAGCTGTACTAAACAGCACACAGCATGTTATGTGAAGCCATCCATTTCCTTGCAGACAATTTTCGGTCAAAAGATGAAGATAAAACGAAAGCAAGAGATTTAGTAAACATCTATAATTAGACTTGGAAGGCTACAGTGTTGATGAATTTGTAATGCTTTCTTCACTGTACAAGGCAAAAAGCAATGGAATTAATAAAATTCCACATAAAAGATAAACATGCTAACATTTTTCCAAATGCACATATTGTATTGACTATTTAGTTATAATTGCCTCTTGCAGGTAATGACCATTTTTAACCTTAAGCAAATTAAGAACAATATGAACTCAGTTATGTGCCAGGATCACCAATTATCTGAGGCTTTTTATGCACTGACTGTGCCGTTACTCTTAATATGGACTCTGAGGACATTAGTAAAGACTTTGCTTAAGTGAGAAGCTGAAGAAAGTAACTTCCTAAGGAAATACCTAGAACATCTCTAATTCTGTTTTTGAAATATAATTTTAAAGTTTGAGCTGAATTACATCTCTTTTTCACAACATCTTTCCTTTGTTTTTTCTTTTTTTCCTTTGCAGGCCCTAAAAATGTCATCATTCCTAGGGCACTGTGCCTACAGTTACTAACATGAAAATCCAGCACAGCATTCGGTAGCAGAGTCAGGTATAGACAACAAAAAGAGCCATAAACTATGGACTATAAAGTCAGTCCTCTGTTAGTTATACCCTATTTGTCTATTAAAAAAATATGTACTGCAAAATAATTTCTCCTGAAAAAGCAGCTATTATGCTTGCATATGTAGTGGACAATAACGTGGAAAAAAACTGTGATTTATACAACAATGGTCCAGAGTCATTAACTCATACACTCAGAAAGATTACACTAAGTGCACATGTGGTCTACATTTGTTGAAATCTTTATGAATTCCCCTCAATATTTAAAGCTGCAAGAAAATCAGTAGGAAAACTAACATTAGGAGGAAGAAGGTGGGAGTTATGCTTGTGTTGTCTGTTCACTCAGAACAGTGTACACTTAGTGTAGATGTTAATGAATCCCATGGAATGTCTTTTTTTTATATCTGTTAAAGAAATTTTAGATTAGTGAACAAATAACCAGTTTCTTTAAGTTGAAATTAAACCTCCAAAGGATCAGCCGCAACCACGTTCTATAACTTAGAATCACCAACTTAACCTATTAAAGACATATACTTTTCCAGCTTTAAGGATAGTGCATGCTTTTCTTATGGAAAAAAAGATACCATATTAATACATAGCTATATAATATTCAGTTTGTTTGACTTTCCTATAATGTTAAAACTTACTTTGAAGTTTATAATTTTTCCATAAGTTTCCACAACAGATTCAGCATAGAAGGGTGTCTGCCCATAAAACATCTCATAAGCACAGACTCCAAGGGACCACCAATCACATTCTGGGCCATAGGACCGAGAATCATTTTCGACTGCACGCAAGATTTCTGGAGACAGGTAATCTGGGGTTCCAACAGCCACTGACGAACTAATCTGTTCAATTTCATAAAAATAATCCAGTCAGTTGGGAAGGTTCAATTATATCTTTTTTTTTTTTTTTTTTTTAATGAAACATTTATGTTCAGCTATTCCCTTTTGTGTATTTTCCAAGGCATTACTTTTTATCATTTCAACACTATATGCATAGTTCAGGCCATTGCCAAATAATGTATACCTATCTCAGAGCGCTACATTAAATAATTATACTACAATACTTCTCTGTACTGTGGCTTGTTATATGTCTCCCTGCATTTACTGCATTCCACATTTAACACAATACGATTTAAATGCACTTGGCTAGTGGCTTCATGCCTTGGTTAACTTCAACCAGTAACTGGCATGCAAACCCTGTTAGATGCAAGGAGGGAGTACTAAAAATGACAATGTGGTATTTACTGACTTGAGGCCATACATATGTATGGTATTTACTGACGTAATACCACACATATGAAAAAGACCTTTGAAAACTGAATTTAACATTATGTACGTCAAGTGCCTTACCCTGCCTTCCAGACAGACCTAGGGAGAGAAAACTTGTAGTCAAGAAATAACTTCTAAAATGAAAGTCAGTAAGTTAGCCAATGCCAAAATGAGTCATGTTAGAACTACAGGTCTAATATGAAGGACTAATACTTGGTAGTCATGTATCGATATTTTATTCAAAAACAAATTTAAAATGTGCATATATTATTCTGTGAAGCACATGCCCAACATAGGCTAAACATATTATGCAAGGTATATCATCCACATTTACACTTCATCTACCCAGTTTTATGATTATTTCAGTTTCTACATTAGCGTGGTTTCTAATCCTTTGTATTCTGCACCAGATACTTCATGAAATGAACCATATTCAGCAGTTCCCATGTAAGAAATTCATTACAAAGTCAAAGTAAAGTGAAAGTCAAAGAAACTTTACTGTCAATCAGATATACATGGCAGTGCAAGCTGAACGAAATTATGTTGCTTTGGTCCCAGTGCAAGACATAATGAACGCACAGTTTGAGTGACAGTAAGACTAATGCGCATACAGTAATACTTAAAATATTAACAACACAATAAATTACCACAATTGGACAGGAAGACATTAGACAATATTATAGTAGCAGGTATTGCAAAAACTATAACTGCATACTGTGATTGCTTAGATATTGCACTTCAACAGTTGTAGTATGACATATTCTGATGTTCATATTGCACATGTGTGAAGTGGTGACTCACTCCTGACTATTATATATTCAGAAAGTAATAGCATAAGAAATCAGGCTAACTGTACCAGTTACTGAAGCAATTTGCCAGATATTCTGTCAGAACTAAAAGTTAATTTGCAGCTCAACAAATTTATGACATCTGTTTGAGCTATTCTAAAAGAATAAAGCTAATGAAAAGATTAAGTTCAGGTATCTAAATATGAACATGCTATATTACTATAGATATGTTAGCTTAATGTCATAAATCAATAAAGTCATGGTACTTGCGTATTATCGCAACCACATTTCCAACCTGCGATACATCATAATGGTTTGATGAAAATATTTTCAAAAAGTGGAAGCAAACTTTGTTTTATTTTATAATGTTGTTTTCAGTACTGTAACTTTACTCAGTGTAGTATGCTTTGTATATTCTATGTAATATTGTAAAGTTAGTAGTGTGAGTATTTGAATGCTGGTAGCATATTGCCTTGTATTGTTTACTTGTCATTGATGAACAGCGGACTGAAAGTCTGGACTGTTGCTCACATCTGAAATTTTACATCTTCGTATCATACCTGATCAGGAAAATTTCGTCAGCTCCATTTTGGAATTGATTAAGCATATGTGTTTGAAGAAGTTGCTACTGATCAGTTTGTCTGCATGTACTATATTACCTTCATTACACACACTTGCTGGTAATGACGGCAGTGCTCCTGTTGTGTGTGTTATTAATACGTCTTGTACAGGATGGCCATGAGTTTTATGTGGAAATATGCTTTAGCAGTACCAGCTGTTAAACACACTGGTTTTGTTATTTTGCCAAACTGTTGACCTGATTTCTGTTAAGATCCTTCCGTAAGGTAACAGTGTGTGTGATTTTTTTGATTTATCCTCAGGTTGCTTTTAACAATTGTCATTTATTTCGGAGGAATAGCGTGGGTTCATCATAGCTTATGGTCTGCATTTATTCAATTAACACATTTTTGCCAGTGATTCTCTGCCATTGCTTGTGTACTCAGAACTGCTTCTCCATTCTACAAAAGTGCTTGTTTGTTTAAATCAACATTTACATTGCAAGTAAACAAAACCTTTCATTTTATTTCAGATAGTTGGCTTTCCAACTAAATCTTCTATTTCCTGTCAGAGTAATTGTTAAGGTACTTACCTATTATTGCAATCAGATTTCGAACAGGAGAAACAGCTGAATGGCTTGGAAAAGAGCCGTTTCTCCTGTTCGAAATCTGGTTGCGATAATACGCAAGTACCAAATTTTCTTACAAAAAATAAATATGAACATGTAATGTCATCAGAGGAAGACTAACGTTTTACTAAGTCCTACTGAATTTTACAATTAACCTCAGTGCAGTTTCCTCTCCACCACCGCTATGTAATCCTTTTCCTGCTCCAGGAAAACATCCAGAATATTCCTGTACTGTACTACCTTCTCAGTGAATCACAATTTGCCTGAGTGCCAGCAAGATTTCTCCTTCTAGATGTGACCCATACCTCCTTCTCCACTCTGTTTATCCTTATTGGTTACAGCCCTTTTAATTAAAAATTACATTACGATGAGCCCAAGCTATATCCCTAGCTTTTATTTTCTAGTGTATACATGCTCACCTGCCTAAGTCTTTCTTCAAATCCAATCTTGTTCAATGTCGTTACCATTTCTGTAACTGTGCTACAAGCTTCTTACTACACTATTTTCCCTTCTACCTGGTATGTACAACTGACCACACTATTCCAGCAGTAGGAGTGTCAATGCCATAGAACAGAAATATGAAGTATGCTGCCAACTCTCTGTCAGCAATGGAGCACAACAGATCCTGTAGGAGAGTGAGCCTTCTATTTGTGACCCCTGCAAAAATGTTAGCATCTCTACCATAGACACTGATTTTCTCTTCAACACAACAAACAAAAGGTGAAACACAGTTACTATCAGGACTAAATCCAGTGGCACACAATTTTGTTGTGATATCCCATTGTGAGTTTTCCCATCTGCCACCCTATTCTTCCAGTCATTTAACTAGATGACTCTTAGCTATACCATTTTTGGAAACTATCTCCATCTAGTTTCCTCTAACAGTGTTTTGTGAGATATGATGTCAAGTGACTTAAAGATGTTCACCTCTACCATATGTAGAGGATTTCTGTCATTTACTTTGGTGATAACTCAGTAATGTAACTGTCTGAAGACAGACTTCCACAATCTCCCAATCTCCGCTACATAAAGCCACATTGTTAACCATTTGTAGAAAGTTAGTCATACACAGACCTCCTCTGATATAAAGCGAAGCTAACAGAATTGTAGTTGCCTGGAGCTTTTATGCACTTTCATACAAGATAACTACCATCAGCAGCCTTCACTCTATTCCTAATGAGATGCTGCACTGTTCTTTCAGAGGATCATCAAATAGCGTCATCAAAAAATTTGAACGGCATTTTGCAAAAAAAAAAAAATTAAAAATACTGCATCAACACAACAAAAATTCACCAACAAATTAAAGTGCAAAAATACAAAACCAAATGGAAAAAATGTATGCTTTAAACACAAAATAAATGCCTAAAATAACACATCTTAGAGTTTTAAGTTGCTTGTTCAGGAAGGAAACATCCACACCATATATACTTTCCATTTTATTTGGTCAATAAATTAATGCAACTGATTCTTGAAGAAGTAATGGAAACACATTTACAAATTCTGCACAGAGCAGGTTGGAACAGTTATTACAAGACTATGCACACACACATTTATCTTTCTTGCATCACAGACTGAAAGTATTCAAACATCTCCATTAGGGCGATGCTCATAATATTTAAACTCAAACACATTGACAACTATAATAGGTACCATTGCATTGTGCATTGCACATTATTTAAAACAAAAATATTTATAGAAACTTGCATTTGTAAACCAAATACTTAGGAGTTTGTAAATAGACAGAAGACGTTATAAAGTAAAATTACCTTTAAACAAATGTAATTACCTTTAAACAAAAGAAAGTAATAGAATACTGTGAGCATAACAATTCCTCATTATGAGTTCATAGGTGTTTACTAAGCTAACAACCACAAAGGCCATTTTAAGCCTAATTATGCATCCCAAATCTCTGACAAGTTCTGATACCTTTGATAAGTGTAAGCATGGGCCTGGAAGATGAACCATTTACAGGTTACCTGTGTCCATTAGAGACATAGGTGCCAAACCAGGGATGAATTTCTGGTTTACCATCCAATTGTCCAAGTTACACTTGAATTGAGTTAGGGAGGAACTCTGTTTCACATGGATGAGGAGCCTGTTCCATAGATGGGGTAGTTTCTGGGATAGATACCTATGTCTCCAGCAGGTCTTATTTATATCACATGCAAGGTTTAAGTCTTTAGAATGGGTAATTCTGGTACTGTTTGTTTTGTGAATATGCAGGAGATCCATCAGAGCAGGGTCTGACAATGCCCAGTATGCCAGGCATAGATCTCCCCTCAAAAGCCTGTAGGAGACAGAATACAGGGATAGGGCCTTGAGGTGGTCTGCACAGGACATTTTACTTACTCCCTGTATTCTTTTAGTGAGGAACCTCTGTGAACATTCCATTTGTTGGATATGCCTGGTTAGATACATAACAAAGGGGGCATTGTACTCAATGATAGGTCTGATGAATGCCAAATACAGTGGAACAATGACTTCCTTGGACTTAGATGCCATACCTTTGTTTATAAGTTGTGCAACATAGAATGCTTTCCTCACCACTGTAGACATGTGATGGTCAAAGGCTAGATTACTATCAATATGTTCCCTAAGTCCCTGACTACTGGGTCAACTCTAAGGGGTGTGTTGTCAATATGATAGTTACCAGGGATGGATGACTTCCCAAAGGATACTATTATGCATTTTTTGACATTTGGTTTTAGTCCATGGTTCTGACATCAGTTGTTGGTATGTGTCAATCCCTATTGGAGAACATTAGTGTCAGTGTGAGATTTAATGACAGCTCCTAATTTGCAATCATTTGCAAATTTTGTCAACCAGAGATCACGGACATTGGCCTTGACTTCTGAGAAGTAAATGCCAAAAAGGAACTGTCCAAGGACTGATCCCTGAGGGACTCCACTTGTGACTGGCCTCTTTGTAAAGGTGGACTCCCCAATTCTAACTTCCTGGGTCCTGTCTGTGAACCAGTTGGCTATCCACCAGGTTACATACGGGATTGTACCTAACTTCTTGAGTTTCTCAACAATGCCCAAATGGAGTATTGTGTTAAATGCCTTGGCCAAGTCAAGGTAGACAGTGTGAACGATTTTTCCCTCATCCATTGCTTTGGTGACCTTCTCAAACATTCTCAAAGAAGTCCACCAGACTGAGTAGACATGATCTGCCCTTGACGAAACCAAACTGGGTTGCGTCCAGTGTCTGGAGGTTTACTACATCTCTGTTGATCATCTCCATAATAATTCTTTCCATGGCTTTACATATAAGACTAGTGAGACTTATGGGTCTGTAGTTTCCAGGGTCTGTACATGGCCCACCTTTGTGCAGAGGGATAACTGTTGCCTTTCTCCATTCATGAGGCACAAAGCCTGTTTGGAAACTATAGTTAAATATTAATTCCAGAGGCCCTGATAGGTCATGTTTCATGCTATTTAGAAGGCATCCTGTGATATTGTCTGGTTATATTGATGCAGTGTTCTTGGTCTTACAGAGAGCATTAAAGACCTGTTCCCTAGTGATAGTAGGGGGAGTTATATTTGAAATTGATCTCCTGAAGGAGGGTTGAGGGGGAGATGTATACAAAATGAGTTGCAGTTTTCAAATAGCCATGTTCTGATTTCTACTTATGAGAAAAAGGGTAGAATCATGGGATAAGGGGTAGCCTCGAGCCAGTAAACAGCTCTCGAGCTATAGAAGATGGCCGAGTCGGTGCCGAGGATCGGCTCCGATCCCAACCAGCAAGAATGAAGGCGAGATAGACAACTTAACATTGGGTTTTAACATGGGTAGAGATAGGGGAGAGGTTTGTAGTTCGGCAGTAACAGTAAACACCTATCTTGACCCATGTTAAAACCATTGCTAGGTTGGCTTTTGGTGTTCGACATTACCATTTTTGAATTTCCGTGTAAGACAACAGGGCAGTTGACGGAGTTTGATTCGAACATATGACAGTAAACCGCATATATAACTTCATAGAGATAAGTGGCCAACAAAATGACACTTTAATATCTAACTTTATTGAGCAGCGTAGTAAATAATGCAAGAGTGGTAATTCGAGAAATTGGAGCTAGCTAATAAATATAAATTGTGTCACAATAAGTCAGAAAAGGATTACTACCTTAATTTCAACATGAAATCTGCCTCATACTTTCTGATTTTATTGACCACAGATACTCAATTACTGCAGGTAGAATTTAGTGGAAGCCAATATTTGTAATTTTCAAATGACTGTTTTAAGCATGCACCATCTTATACTAGTATAAGTATAGTATACTATATATATATAAATATATATATATATATATATATATATATATATATATATATATATATATAGTATACTATAGTCATTTGAGACGTGCACGTTATACTGCATTGTATAACTCATTGCCATAGAGTAACACATACTATGAAATTACATTTACAGTTTCTATTGGTGACAGTTTGTGGCTTTAGTTTTTGTTACTAAAAATGTTCACCTGATTTCCTTTCTAAAAGCTATGCATATGACTCATGAACAGCAGAAATATTAATAAAAGAAGGCTACAGTATGCATTCCAGATCTGCCAAGGATCTCATCTTGTAGTACAAACTGGCTATGTAATGCATAAATTAGTGCATGTCAAAATAGCACAATGGTGGCATCACCAGTGCATTCTGACAAGCTCCTCCAACTGTAATGCTCAAGTAACCATTAATGTAGCAATACTTGTTGAATCCCTACTGTTACCTCCAATAATGTATATCATAATACCCTCTGTATGTGGGCTTCTTTTTCCCACTTTTCATAATTTATAATGGATTATTCATTATCCAAGATAACTCCTACCTACAAAAACAACAACAAAGCCATGTTATTGGGACAAAATATAAACTCAAGTCAATTACCAGTCAAAGAATCATACAAGCAATGTCTAGAAACCCTTACAAATCAACTCACACTTCAGATTTTGGCTGTGCAGCCCAAATTTCCATGGCCATGTCACCAAGACAAAGAACCAAATAAACTCACTACTTCCCTGGACGCAAAAACATCTCCCACTTCCTATTTCCTCAAAGTAGAGCAGCTATAACAGGAGTCATCCTCAACTGTCATGAATATGAAATCCTTCTCATTGCTAAGGCTAATGCCTTTAAGATGTTAAAGCCTTGCAAATAATCACCAATAACATATGTAGGTTCATCTCACTTGCTCTCAAAAATGGAATGTCATTGTACTAATAAAGCCAACTGGCTATCAGTTCCACAAACACGTACCCTTCTATTGCATCTTTTATTTATACCCTTCTTTATTTAAACACCTTCCCATCCTTTTATAGCAGTCTAACAAAAAAGGAAATCCCCTTCAACTTCAGATGTGATTCACAGCACATTCTCTTACTTTGCACCCCTAGAAGCTAACATTACAGCACAAACCACTGTTTAGTCATCTTAATTCCTCTCTTCTGGGAATGTTTTCCTAGCAAGCTCCAATTAGACCCCTCCTACTCAGAATTCAGACACCAAGTGAAAAAAAAATGATTTGCAAGGAATAAACTGTAAATGCTTTTTAACAGGAAAAGTTACAATTAAATATTCACTGCACTACACCACTCCCTCTTCTCTTTCATATACTCTGACATATTTTGACCTAATTTCCCCCTAACTCTCCCATTTATCCCTTCCTCCATCACCATCACTTATCCCACCCTCTCTCCTTATAGTTTCATAGGAGGTTACTAGGCTAATGGCCAAAGAGCCCTTACAATTTTTACTTATTAAACATTTGTTTACCAGGAAAGCCCAACTTGGAACAAGCCAATTTTCAGTGGAGGCCAGGGAATAATGCTGCAGATGCATGTCTTTGTAACATGGGAGGGGAAAACAGAGCACCTGGGGGAAACCCATATGAATGCAGGGAGGACATGTAGACTCTGCGCAGAAGGCACCCCAGCCGAGACTCAAACCAGAGAACCTCTTGCTATGACGTGACAAAGCAAACCATCTTGCTGTGAGGTGACAAAGCAAACCACTGCATCACAAGCCTAGCCATATTTATCCCAAGTTACCCCAATTATCAATAGTAGGTGACCGAAGTTTGCAGAGGTATGAGCCTATGGTATGGTAATTAATACCAACTTTTTTTGTCCAGGAATGAATTTATGTTTACCAAACCATTGATCTAGACTGCATTTTAAGAGGGTCATGGATGGACTCTGCTTCATGTGAATGGGTAGCTTGTTCTAGAGGAGGGGAAGCCTCTGGGAGCTGTCCCTATCTCTCCAGCACGATTTGTCCAGGATATATGAGCCTCTCATGGGTGTGCTGACTAGCTGTTCCAAAGCATTTGAATTGACAAAGTCCAAGAACCTCTAATCCTACATATTTGTGGTCGTGTATGTCCCCTAATTGATGGTAGGATAATTAATATCACTCATGAGTAAGGTTTTGGATTGCATGGTGAGTGACTCCAGTACATCCAAGTATGTGGTATGCTTTTTCTGGTTCATGGTGGGGGACCTATAGCTAGCTATGATATGGTAGAGGATTTTCGTTATGGTTAATTAGACAGTCATACTGTTTGACCAGTCACCAGGTATACTTATCTTTAATGAAGATGGATACACCTCCTCCTTTGGTTCTTTCATGCTCTGTTTGTGGTCTGAATGTATGGAAGGCATTCTAGCCCTGCACAGCTGAGGTGTTTTCCATGGCTTTGAACCATGTCTTAGCGACTGCACAGACATCAGCATCTTTCAAATTGAGAAGTGCTACCAGGAACAGCAGCTCCTTGTTTAGACTCCTAGCATTGAGCAGCAGTACCTTGAGTTTATTTAGAGAAGATTCTGCCTACAAAAGGCACAATAGGGTGGCTAATGCCTTTGTCAGTATTCAAAAGCCTACAGGAGACAGGTGCAGACCATCCTTGTTAAAACAGCATGGCCTGTCAACCATGTTCTCCCAGGCTGACAGATACTGGATCCCCTTGGACTGAGAACAAAAGCTAAGCCAATTGTTAAAATCAATCATTTTTGTTTGTATTGTGGCATCATCATTGGTGATAACAGAATGCTGCGTAAGGCTAGGCTTATACCTGTCTGTGACATATAATCTGACAGCTCAATCATGTCCTCTTCATATAGTCTGGGGAGGTACATCTCAGGTCATTCACACCCACATGGCTATGACAGTCATACTGGCACTTGTGGCTGAGTGACTTGAGTGGTTGACTTGATGGATCCTGCAGCTGACAGGCCATTAACTGTAACCCTCTCTTTATCCAGCCTGGTGAGGGGGCACATCCGTGTGTCTCACTATGGAGTCACCTGTGACCATTATGTTGGATTTAGTTATGCCTTATGGACTTGCTTGTTGAGATACCGGTCTGTGTGTTATTACATGTTGTGGCTGTTTGTTTTATTAAGTGTGTATGTTTGTTGACACACTGGTCTGTGTGTTATTATGTGTTGTGCTTTTTTGCTTTATTATGTGTGCATGTGGTTTTGGAAGGTAGCATTTGGGAGGCCACTGGGCTTTTGGTAAGTTACAAGCGACTACCTCCGCAAACGTGGGCTTATATGTCAGGTCCTTATTTTATGTGGGAAGTAATGTGTGTGCGTAGCATTCGATTTGTCCATATGTGAAAGTCTTGCCTCCAATTTCATAGTGTAATTACATCTCTCCTATAAAATACTAGTTTGTTCCAGGAGTAAGTGGTTCTCAGTATACATGAGACAATTGTTAGATTGCCTCAGGATGCCAACATTCATCAGGCTGGCCAGAGAGATGATGGGAAACTGCTCATCCTTAATAGCAGGTTCTTACTGTATGTTTTCTTAGGAAAAGGAATGGGTTAATTTGACTGGACTGTGCTGACAGCCCAGAGTCTAAGTGGGAACTATACTTTGTGTAGTGTAAGGTTGACCAATAAAGTAACACAGCTCAGCACACAAGTGAGTTTCTACTAGAGCAGCAGAAAAGTTGGAAGGGTTGCACTGACAGTTGTTTCAGGAAAAAAATATCTTCATGGATTTTGCATCTTTACAGGGCACAGCCAACAGCCTCTGAGTGGAGAACAGCAAAGTGCAAATGACAGGCTTAAATATAAGCCGGAATAAACAAGTATAAGACTATCTACCACTCAGGAAAGCACACAATGAGCCTTCCTCCAGCAATTCCCAACTCAGATGGATCTAGATCCATGCACTTCTGCCACAAGAGTGCAGAAGAAACCCTCTTAATGTAAGACGGTTGATATAGTGCCGAGTGTAAGAAACCACACAATCTGGATTCAGCAGCCCTGAATCTAGTAGATACAATGCAACCAGTAACTTAAAGCAACAGTACAGTTTTAAAATGTAGAAATGCAGCAATGACACAGTAATTAAATAAAATACAATCAACGAAGTGAAAGTAAAACTTAAATAAAACTTATTTTTGGTTTATCAGCAGTGGATGGCTTTGGAATTCTGCAGAATCTCTCAGTCATACTGGCACAGTCGCCAAATGGAGAGCAGCTCTGATTAAATGAGTGAGAGCCCGTACAAACACGAAGCATAAATATAAGCTGGAATAAACAAGTATAAGGCTATCTACCACATGAGAAAGCACATAATGAGCCTTCCTCCAGCTGTCCCCAACTCAGATGAGTGTAGATCCATACATCCCTGCCACAAAAATGCAGAAAAAAACCCTTTTAATGTAAGATGTTTGGTATAGTGCCCAAGTGTAAGAAACCACACAATCTAGATTCAGCAGCCCTGAATCTAGCAGATACAATGTAACCAGTAACTTAAAGCAACAGTACAGTTTTAAAGTACAGAAATGTAGCAAAAAAATAAGTAACAGCACAGTAACTAAATAAAATACAGTCAGAAAAGTGCAAATAAAACTTAAATAGTATTAGTTTCAGTTTAAAAGCAGCGGTTGGCTTTGAAATTCAGCAGAATCACTCCGTCACTCTGGCACAGCCCTGATTAAATGAGCTTTCTCCTTCCTTATCCTCTGCCTAGACTCCTATATATATTGCACATATACTTTCATAATGTGAAACCTTAGGTAGTAATGTCCTCCTAATCTACACCTCTAAAGTCACTTTCCTTAATACCAATTTACATAACCATTGGTCTATATCAGTTTGCCCTGTTTTATTCTGTAATAAGGCACTGCTATTTTACTGATTCATATTTAACAATTGTACTGCTTTTGGTTTCTGATTGTACATTTTTTTTCTTGATTTGTACATTTTTATTTTTCCGTATTGCCTGAAAATAATCCAGTGTGATCACTGGTCTACCTCAGATAATAAATGGAAATAAAATAAAATAAAACTTTGGAGGTGGCAAAGGATTTAAAAAAACAGAGATGTTGAAAGTATACAATGCAATAAGATATCAGATCTGCAGAGATGCTAAATCTAAGTTTCTTGTAAATGTAAATGATAAAATGTAGACTTTATATTTTTCAGGATATCAGTATAAAGACATTTGAAGAGAGGTGAAGAAGAGAGTACAGGCAGGATGGAGTGGGTGGAGAAGAGTGTCAAGAGTGATTTGTGACAGACGAGTACCTGTAAGAGTGAAAGGGAAGGGAAGGTCTACAAGAGGGTAGTGAGACCAGCTATGTTATATGGGTTGGAGACAGTGGCACTGACAAAAAAGCAGGAGTTAGAGCTGGATGTGGCAAAGTTAAAGATGTTAAGATTTGCACTGGGTGTGACGAGGATGGACAGGATTAGGAATAAGTATATTAGAGGGTCAGCTCAGGTTGGACGGTTTGGAGACAAAGTCAGAGAAGAGAGATTGTGTTGGTTTGGACATGTGCTGAGGAGGGATGATGGGTATATTGGGAAAAGGATTCTAAGGGTGAAGCTACCAGGTAACCGGAAAAGAGGAAGGCTTAAGATAAGGTTTATGGATGTGGTGAGAGAGGACATGCAGGCGGTTGGTGTGACAGAGCAAGATGCAGAGGACAGGAAGAAATGGAAACAGATGATCTGCTGTGGCGACCCCTAATGGGAACAGCCGAAAGATGATGATGAGTACAAAGACATTTAGCTATGCAATGACAGATTCATATTAAATTAAAAGTTTTTACAAATGCTTTTTCATTTTTTATCTGTGGTATGTTGATTCCAGTTTTTATGGATAGTTGCTATATTCCTCATAACTCTGAATGATTGTAACTAATACAGGGCCAGACTTATTAATGCCTACAGTAAGTGTACACAATCTGTATTCAAGAACATCCCTACCGCATTTTTTTGTTCTTTTTAGTTAATCAGAAAGATCAGAAGTGTACATACAGTCTATACTTTATTTATTTTATTTATTTCACATTTGTTTACTGGTAAACTCCGACTGGATGAAACTCATTTTCACCAGGGGGCCAGGGAGAAACGCTCAACATACAGTCAGGCAGACAGTGTAAAAAGGACATATAATGTTTACATGCACATATGATAAAACAAGACATAAAATACATGCAATTAGATATACATGATACATATAATTAATCACTTCTCCATGTTACAATAATAGGCACAGGTTTAGCAAGATAAACACCATGCCTTCTTATTTAAAATCTTTGTGTACAGTGGCTTCCTGCAAGAAATTTTATGAAATTCTAAACTTGACTGACAGCAGATATGTATTTTGTATTATAAAAAATGAAATTCCTGATTTTGACTTATAGCATTTGAGGGGGATATAGAGGTAGTTGTGAAGACAGTAAGACATGGAGTCAAGGAGGGTAAATTAGTAGGATAGTGGCAGATATTAATTATTATGGGTTTGTAATGTGTGTTGTATAGATCTAGGCTAACCAGGACTGTTGCATGAGCAGAGCCATGCATTAGAGAAGTAGGTTTTGAGCAGCTTTTTAAAGTGAGCAGTGTTAGAAGTGGACCTAATGGTTTGAAGGAATGAGTTCCAGATTTTGGCTACAGGGGTTGAGAAAAGAGAGTCTCCAGCAGTATTCTTAGCTTTGTTTACTTTTAAGAGATTTACTGTAGCACTTGGTTAGTGGAAGTTCCAACCTGGAAAGTTGTTTCAGGGCTAGACAGTGGTGTGATCAGGATGAAGAGTCTGTAGCAAATTTTGCTATTTTATTACAAGTTTTGAGTTTTCCTAGGTCTGTATTCTACAGGTTGGTGAGTACTGGTGAAGCATAAAAAAGGGTAGAGAGAAGATGAGTTCTTACACTGACTATTCCGGTGTTGTTGGTTAGAATATTTAATTTCAATAATGTGCACCTAGTTCTTCATGAACTTTCTTTACAGCTTGGGATATGTATGTAAAATTTCAAGTTGTTGTCAATCATAACAGCTAAGAGTTTTGTACAGGATGATAGTTGCATTCCTTATAGCTTTGATGAAGAAAGAGGAAGAAGGGTCGTTGGTTCTAGTGGGATGAAAGATCATATGTTTAGTTTTACTGGGGTTAAGTATGAGTTGAGATTTCATAAGCCATGATTCAATATAAGAGAAGGACTTTGGGTTTTATCTTGCAGTTGCTGTATGGAAGGGGCAGCACATGTGAGTGTGGAGTCATCAGCATATTGCACTAAGGAGGCAAGGAAAGTAGTTGTGTTGAGGTTGTTAGTGAAGAGAATAAAGAGAAGGCGGCAAGAATATACTCCTGGGGTACCCCCAGTGTAACTGGAAGTAGAGGAGAAAGGTATTTTGCCCATTTTACAGCTTGTTGGCATCCTGTTAGATAGTTTCTGAACCACATGAGTGCAGAGAGATTAAAATTTAGTTCACTCAGTACTGTCAGTAGTTTGTAGTGGGAGACAATGTCCAAAGCTTTTGGCAGATTAAGAAAGATGGTTGATGCTATTTTACTCTAATCCTGTATTGATTAACGGTGTTAGTGCAGATAAAGAGAGCAGTTGTAATACTATAATTAGGTCTAAAGCCATGTGCAATGTGGTTAATAATTTATTTGTGGAGAGGTAGTCCAGTAGTTGAGAATGTATGCACTTTTCCAGAATTTTGGATAGTGGGGAGAGAATGGCAATAGGCCTGTAATTTGAAAGATCTGTAGAGATACCACCTTTATATAGAGGGATTATGTATGAAAGTTTCCAGAGACATGGGACTTTTTCCTCAGAGACAGAATGACTGATAAGAATTGAGACAGGGTAAGAAACACCATTAGCAGATAGGTTCAGATATTCAGCTGGTACTTGTCAGCTGCTATAGTTGCTGGCTTAAGTTTTCTGAGAAGTTTATTTATACTACTTGTTGAGATGGGATGGAAGGAAAAGGTATTTTTGTTTTCATTTTCTGTTAAGGCTGCTGTTGTAGGGGTGGAGCAGTTATTTCTAGACAGTGTCTGTATACTTACAGTAAAGTATTTATTAAATTGTTCTGCTTTATTGCCTAGATTGTTTACAGAAGTGAGAACTAAGAGGAAGAAGGTGGTAGTTATACTTGTGTTGTTTGTTCAGTCAGTATGGTGTACACTTAGTGTGGGTGTTAATGAATCCCAGGGACAGTGCTTTTCATATATAAATGTTCCTACTGTCTGTTCACCACCGAGCTTCTACTTCATTTCCCAGTGAGGCTGAGAGCTGGCATGAGGAGCCAATCATATAGATAGCCTCAGCAGTGGTTTATGCCCTCAGGAATATCCCAGCAATGAGGAAGTGAAGGGATATTTGGTATGGCCCTCTGGACATGGGACACGTGATACATTTTACTCATGGGGTCACTATGCCCTCCTCATTTGAGTACATACTCCTGTGCAGTAATGATGAGGGCCAATACATTTGTGGTTAATGGCAGAGCGTCTGCTTTCCTCCAAGTGGATAGCAGCACTGGACAGTCCCAATCCATCTCCCTCTCCTTCTCCTCTCGAGGATAGGCATACTCATCTACCCTTTGCCAGTTCCAGCAGACATCTGCGTCATAGTCAGGACATTACGCCAATGCAGCTGTCACCCCACTCACAGTGCAGATTCATCTAACACAAAGATAATAAGAAGCGGAAACCCACTAGTAAATAGACTACCACAAAGACATTCCCATCTTTAAAGAATTACTCACAGCAACTATCACTATTTTAACTTAAACCCATCCTCAGACTTCCATTCACAAGGTTTTCATGCCTTAATTGTCAATATTATTTTACAAATGAGAGAATGAACTCTGCATATGATTTACTAGTTATGATGTTTACCAGTTCTGCCTTTAGATCTTTCACAAGGCTATATCTTACAAATGTTCAGGGCATTTAGAATACAACTAATCTGTATTTGTCTAACTCTTAGTTTTAAACACATACTATACCAAGACAATTTAAAATAATAGCTATGTATTCACCATAACTTGGTATCTGTGTTATCCATAGTCACCATTCATCACATCATGGTCTAGGATCCGACATCGGATCCGAGCTGACATACTTTTAGACAACAGCTTAGCTCAAGCTCCTCCCCTCCCATAATCCTCTGCTGCACTCTAACCCCTCAGATCGAGTTTGCTCTGGAGAAGGAAGACAGACAGAAAAGCTTGCCACCAACAAAGGTCCACCAACTTCCTGCTAATCCTTCAGGAAGGGGGCTGGAGGGTGGGAGCATGACTATGGATAACAGATACCATGTTATGGTGAATACATAACTATTAATCTGATGTTATCCTAGTCACCATTCATCACATCAGGGTCAGAGTCCCCAGCTACCCAAAACCCTGGGTAGCCTCAAGGAAGGACATGCCGAAGAAGGGTGGAGCCAAATGAAGCCCTTCCTCTAAAAATCAGGTCAAGTTTGTAATGGGAGATAAAGGTATGAGGTGAAGACCAAGTTGCTGCTGCACAAATGTCATCCAAAGATTGGCGGGCTACAAATACAGCAGAAGATTAAATAAAGGAAATGCAATGAGAAATCCAACGGGAAACACTAATCTTTGACACCGCCTGGCCCTTTCTGTTAGGTGAGAAGGCCACAAATAACTGGTCTGAGAGATGAAAGGATTTAGTTCTATGCAGATAGAAATGAAGATGACAATGAACATCTAATGTATGTAAAATGTACTCTCCATTATTGGTATAGTTAGGGAAGAACACCAGAAGTTGGATTGATTGATTGAGATTGGCCTCTGAAGCAACCTTGGGCATAAAAGAGGGAATGGGTTTCAAAGCCACTCTGTCTTTATGAAATATTAAGTAAGGAGGCTTAATTGTAAGAACTTGCAACTCTGAAACTCTTTTAGCTGAAGTAATGGCCACTAAAAAGACAGTTTTCCAAGAAAGAAATTTAAGATCGCCGGATGCAGCAGGCTCAAAGCGGGGCTTAGTTAAAGATTGCAGCACCAAAGAAATATCCCTCAGGGGAGAAGGGTCCTTGATGGGGGGGGGGGTGTAACAGAAACACACCTTTCAAAAAGGCTTTGCAGAGCTGAGAAGAAAAGGTGGAATCTTTGTTGAGATGAAAACTGGAAATTGCTGCCAATTGAACTTTAATCGTAGAGAAACTGGTGCCCTCCTTAAAAAAGACAGGCCAAGAAAAGGAGAATCTCAGGAATGGGAACTGAAAAGGGATTGAAATTCCTATCTTTCGCCCAGATGGAGAATCTCTTCCACTTACTCCTGTAAACTTTCTTTGTGGAAGACTTCTGGGAAACAAGGAAAATGTCCTTCACTGGCACTAGCCTGGACTTAGCCAAAATCACTGGAAGTGGACAAACCACACTGTCAGATGGAGGGTCTGCAGATTCGGGAGCAGTAGTAGTGACACATGGGAGATTAGATCCAGAATCGAATCGAGTACCTAAGGCAGGTGATTCAGATGAGATCGAAAGAGGGGGAACGACACGTGCCAAGGCCAGAAGGAGACAATGAGGATCAAGTGTGTCCTGAGGCGTCTGGCTTTCTGAAGAGCTCTGGGAATTAAGGGTAATGGAGGAAACGTATAAAGGAGACCTGGAGGCCAAGCATGAGTCAGTGCATCCCTGGGGGACCCCCCCCCCTGGGGGGATTAAGGAAAAGTAACTGCTGCATTTGCAATTGAGAGGGGATGCGAACAGATCAAAACTCAGTTGGCCCCACCAATGAAAATCTGCTTCATCACTACAGGATTCAGGGACCACTCGTGAGGAGTCAGAATAGACCTGCTTAGCTTGTCTGCCAGTACATTGAATGCTCTGGGAATGTGTGTTGCAATGAGAAAGCATCCTAAGGACATCATACAAGAAGATATCCAGAGGCCGAATAATACAAAACTCTTTATTAAAATAAAAAATTGTAAGCGCTTTCACGGTCATCCGCTTCTTCAGACCATACTACAAACAAAAGGATGCAAGCCTTAAATACAGCACTTAAACCAATCACAGATAAAACCAATTACATAATTAGTGTAATAAGCTTTTCTTCTTCAGTGCTGGTTTTAAAGAAACAGCACTGTTTAAACCAGGGGACATGTTAGCTCTGAAGTCAATAATCCATCTTAGTTCGGCATATTCAGTGCTGTTTGTCAGATCACCCTCCCTTGCACTTGCATAAACAATTTATAAAACCAAAAACTTAAAACAATGTGAATCACCTGCTTCTTGTACATGTTTAGATAATGCATTAGTCAATTTTAAATTATGAATGTCATTTAAATGTTCTATCACCCTTTCTTTTAAAGTTATGTTACTCTTTCCAATATAGAAACTGTCACAGGGGCAGCATTTTGCCAGGTAGACAATATTCTTAATCAGACAATCAGCATAAAAAGAAAATTCCAGTTGACACAGTGTTCTGGGGTGCATTATAACACTTGAAGACCATACATATTTGCAAATTCTACAAGATGTACATGCAAATGTGCCCTTACATTCTGAAACAGGAAAAGGGACCTGTGTTTGTTTATAACATAATCGGCATTTCATAGGTTCATACTAGGCTATCTGCCCTAGGGCATTTATAAGCCTAGCCAGAATGTGTTTGGCTTTCGCCACCCATTTTAAATTTATTTTGCTATGCCCTTTTTCGAGGTTAGTATACTGTGCCTCTGTCTAACAGTGACACAGAAGTGATAGCCGGGGTAAACCTACAATCTCCCATCCACTCATCAAGATTCCTCTTGAAGAGAGTCAATGAGGGACTCTGCCTAACCTGGACTGGGATTTTATTCCAGAGTGAAGGGAGCCTCTGGGTTATGAATCTGTCCCTCTAGCATGTCCTATATATTTCAGTGCTGAGGTTCAAGTCTCTCGAGCGCGTAGCTCGATGGGATTTGGATTTTCTGAGGTGCAGCATGTCCATTAATTCCGGGTTGGACATGGCTTTATACGTCAGGCACAGATCACCTCTGAACAGGCAGTATGCCACTGAGTAGAGCTGGAGTTTCTTTAACTGGGCAGCATATGACATCTGTTTGAGCCCTTTGATCCTCTTCGTGAGGTACTTTTGAGGTCTTTCCAGTTGCTGCAGGTGTCTGGTAAGGTACATCCCAAAAGGGGCATTGTACTCAATTATGGGCCTGATGAGGGATGAGTAAAGAGGCACGATGACCTCCCCTGATCTAGATGTGAATCCCTTCATGATTAGGTGGGCTATATAAAATGTTTTTCTAACCACTTCAAGGACTTGCTATTCTTGAAAGTGAACTGGGGTTGTGTGCCCACTGCCTACACACCTCTGGGTCCATCAGTAGGATGGGCCACTTTCTTTTCACAATGTCGCATCTCCTACTTACATCACTAGTGTAGGTGAGGGTAACCCTGCTAGTATTCTCCACTTGATTTTCTTGACCTTTAGTTTTTGACTGTTCACGCCTTTCTGAAAAATAAGGTTGTGCGTTAACACAGTCACTACTCTTTGTATATGCTATAACCCTCTCTATATCACCTATCCTATAACCTCTGTCCAGCAGATTAACCTGAAGCTTATCTAGTGCTTCCTCTAGGCCCTTATTCTCTGTATGTAACCTCATACATCTCATTACTTGATTCTTAATTAAATTGCTCTGCACATGCCTTGGATGCATACTAGTATTATGTAGTATATTGTTTTTCCTGCATGGCTTCCTGTATGCAATAGTGGATACATGCCCAAGTTCACTCTTACTAATGGTAGTATCTAAATAATCTGTGCTAGTGTATGATGAACAATGCATAGTTAATCTAAGAAAGGCTGTCGTATTTTCTAAGTAGTTCTTAAACTCAGAAAGCAGCTCACACGGACCGTGCCATACAAAAAAGAGGTCATCTACAAAATATTTGTAGAACTTAACATAAGATTTGAAATAGTCATTAACAAGCAATGATTGTTTCTCCCAGTGTACCAACACTATACTGGCATTAGTATTGGCACATGATGTCCCCACCACTACTCCTAACTTTTGTAGGAAGTAATCTGTCTCGAACATGAGTACACTGTTCTCCAGAACCAATTCAAGGAGAGTACATAACATCTGTATCCTAGAAATAGGGACTGTTCCTTCCAGGACTAAAAATGACCTGACTCTATCTACCCATTCTTTGTTGGGGATAATGGTAAATAGTGAGTTAACATCCATGGTAACAAATAAGACTTCATATACATTATGATAACTAGTTGACCAAATATACAGATCCTGCAGAAAGTGCTGAGTATCTCTTAATACTATATCAATTTTCTCTATGAAGGGGCGAAGCTGTTTCTCAATATAAATAGAAATCGCCTTGGTCAGCCATCCCCTACTCGACACAATTGGCTGGAGGGGTGTGTCATTTACATCTTTGTGTACTTTGGGTAAACCATAAATAGTAGGTATAGTAGGATGTTCAACAGTGAAATACGTATACAACTCATAGTTGATCTGATGTGTCATAAGAAGGTCATATAAAAAAAAAATTCAGCCTCTTCTCAATGCCCAATAACTTGAAATGTCTGCAGTTTTGCATAGGCCTGTGTGTCATCTAACATACTTCTCATCTTATCAAAATATTGTGATTTATCCAGGATCACCACTCCTCCTCCTTTGTCTGTAGATCGAACGACCAAGCTTTGTGTCCTTTCCAACTGATTCAGAGCTTCTATTTCCCCATTAGTTAAATTAAAAAATATACCTTTATTATGCTGTTTGCTCTTATAGGTGGCCACGGTGGTGCAGTGGTTAGCATTGTTGCCTCACAGCAAGAGGTTCTCCGGTTTGATCCTTGGCTGGGGTGCCTTCTGTGTGGAGTCTGCATGTCCTCCCTGTGGTCGTGTGGGTTTCCTCCAGGTGCTCCGGTTTCCTCCCACATCCAAAAAGACATGCTGTAGGTGGATTGGATACTCTAAATTGGCCCTAGGTGTAAGTGTGTGCATGTGTGTGCCTTCTGTGGAAGGTTGGGCGCCGGGCTGGCAACTCGACACCGTAAAACTCCACTGCCAATCATTAGCGGACAAGGTGATCCACTGTGGCGACCCCTAACCGGGAAAAAGCCGAAAGAAGAAGAAGATGCTGTTTGCTCTTATCTAAAGACCTCAGGTCATTCTCACAAACTTAATAAATGCTTCTAGGGCTGGTTTATTCTCAGGTATAAACAAGTTTGTTTTTTTAAAAACATTAGCAGTTTCATTTTTAAGTAGAAACATAATATTACACATAACATTTCTTGCAAACATTCTAAGTTCTAAAATAGTATCTATTAAAATGCTTCTGCTTGCAGGAACAAAGGAAAGTCCTTTGTTCAGTACGCTGCATTGTTTGTCAGTCAACTGAAAGCTAGACAGGTTAAAAATCAGTTCACCTGTTTGCGGTTTAAACAGTGCTGTTTCTTTAAAACCAGCACTGAAGAAGAAAAGCTTATTACACTAATTATGTAATTAGTTTTATCTGTGATTGGTTTAAGTGCTGTATTTAAGGCTTGTATCCTTTTGTTTGTAATATGGTCTGAAGAAGCGGATGACCATGAAAGCGCTTACCATTTTTTGTTTTAATAAAGAGTTTTGTATTCCTCGGCCTCTGGATATCTTCTTGTTACATAACTTACTTTGGATTTAATCCAAGTTCCACTACACATTTTTGGGTACATATCCCAAGGACATCGCCCATTTCCAAACCCTCATGGCCTCGAGACAGAGCAGATAAGAATGTGTGCCTCCTTGCTTGTTTATGTACCACACAAGAGCCGTGTCAGCTGCTATCTTCCCCAGAGGGAGGCAATCCTGAAAAGCTTGCAAGGATAGAAGGACTACTCTCATCTCCAGAACATTTATGTGCAGTTTGGTCTCTGAAGGGGACCATAGCCCTTGGACAGTCTTCTCCTGAAAGTGCCCCCCCCCCACCCTAGAAGGGAAGCGTCCATGGTGACCTTGGGAACTGGGGGGGGGGGCTGCCTGCTAGGAGGTCTAGGGGAATGCATCCACCACAAAAGGTGTTTCTGACAAACTGGAGTGAGATAAATGGGGACTGACAGAGGATGAGACAGAGCGGACCACTGGACTGTAGTACCTTGCTAGTGGGATGAGATAAATGGTCACTGCCATAGAACCTAGAGCCCTGAGAATGTGTGACACCGGAGGACAAATTTGCTCCAGAAGAACCTGAACATGAGAGTGGATAAGAAGCACACTTTGGAGGGAAAGAACCACAATTTCCAAGGTGGTATCCAACTGAGTGCTTATAAATTTCAATTGTTGAGATGGGATCAAGGAAGATTTGGCCAGATTCACTGTTATCCCCAACTGATGGAAGAGATAAAGCAGGAAATGTATGTTATCTAGCAGTTGATACTTTGTGGGGGATGTAAGGAGCCAGTCGTCTAGGCAGGGAAACACCTGGAGTCCCTGGAGCCTGACATGAGCTGCTACAACTGCCATACATTTGGTGAACACAAGTGGAGTACCTCAGGGTTCAGTCCTGGGACCGCTCTTGTTTGGCATCTACTTCTCTAAAATACAGGCCAACACTAAGGGACTCTGGCTAACAAAGTTTGCAGATGACTGCAAATTGGGAGCCATTATTGAATCCCCAAATGATGTGGGTATTCTACAAAAGGGCCTTACAGAAACAGATGCTTGGTGCCAGAGCAATGGGCTCAAGCTCAATGCCAAGAAATGTATAGTTATCCCCTTTGGGAAAAAACATGTATCTGTGAATTACCATATAGGAGGCAGTACACTAAACACTGAAAGTGTGATAAGAGACTTAGGGACACAGGTAGACAGTGGTCTCACCTTCGATAACCACATCGCCACAACAGTCAAGAAATCCTTTTATGTGACACACCTCATCACTAAGGGCTTTTTCATCCAGGAAAAAGGAGGTCATTGTGCCACTGTACTCATCCCTCATTAGACCCATTATAGAATACAATGCCCCATTTGGTATGTACCTGTCAAGACATCTGCAACAACTGGAAAGGCCACAGAAATACCTCACTAAAAGAATTACAGGCCTAAAGCAGATGTGCTATGCTGACCATCTAAACAAACTCCAGCTATACTCTGCTGCATATCGTCTACTCAGAGGCGATCTCTGCATAACATGCAAAGCCATGTCAAACCCAGAGCTGTTGGACATGCTACACTTAAAGAAATCCCAATCCCTCAGAGCCACACACTGCAGGGATCTAAAACTTGTCATCACAATGAACAAAACATGCTGGAGGGATAGGTTCCTGACCCAGAGTCTCCACAGACTCTGGAATAGACTGCCCATACATGTCAAGCAGAGCGCCTCTTTGGCCCTCTTCAAAAAGAACCTTGACGATTGGATGGGAGATAGGAAATTCACCCCGGGAATCACATCAGTCACCTTGCTAGACAGGGGTCCAGGAAAGTAAATATTGTGGTAAGAAATAGCCAGGGCATTGTTATGGCTAGGATTGTATTGGCCCTAGGGCCAATAGCTTAGTACCAACCTATGAACACCCGGGGGGGGGGGGGCTGTGGTGAGGCCAAAGGGCAGGGCTCTGAACTGAAAATGATCGGCTACCAAGTGAAAGTGGAGAAATCTTCTGGACCGCTGGTCTATCCTGATATGGTAGTAGACATCCTGGAGATCCACAGAGCACATCCAGTCATTGCTGTGCAAAAGAGGCACAATGGACTGCACAGTGACCATCCAAAACTTTGACTTCTTGGAAAATAGGTTTAATAGGCTGAGGTCCAAACTGGGACACAGGTCCCCCATTTTCTTGGGTACTACAAAGAAGCAGGAGTAAGTTTTGGATCCTTTCTGCCCTGTGGGGACCATTTGGATGGCTCTTTTCTGAAGAAGGTTGGAGACCTCCAGGCAGGTTAACTCTCTCTGACTGGGTTGCGCTTCTGAGAGAGTTCCGGTCTTTGGTGGGGTTTCTGAAAATGGAATGCAATAATTGTTAGCATTCATTAATCATTTGTGATATTTGCCCAGGCTAAAGGGTGCAAAGCCAAGCAACTACCAACTGCCTCCAGGGAGGGACAGTCTGGCAACACCTCAGAGACATTGAAAGGGTTTCTCAGAGTAAGGCTCCCTGGAACCTTGATTTTGCAGGCCTCCTCTGCCTCTAAGGTGATGTCTGCCACTGAACCCCCCCCCCATCACCCTGGAAGAGGAATCATCTTGAACTTCCTGAAAGGAAAATTGCACCTTGTGGAAAGTACACTTGTGTACACTTACCATAAATGTAGATGTTCAAGTGTATTCAAGGTTGCAGTCATCATCTGTGGGTTATCCCTGCTGTGGTAGCCCTCGGCCGGCCCAAATACAGAGTCAATGTTTTTCTGCTTTGGCTGCTGTCGCTTGCTGGCTGACATCAGGTAGTCGGTGCTAAAAAGGAAGGCAGCCGATGCCATTACATCAATTTGTCTTGCCCTAACTAGTCAGCGGCCAAGTAAATATGGTAAAGTGGTCTTGGTGGCTAAAAGTCACCGTTAGAAACTTATGTCTCCCTAAAGAAGGAAGATATAAGGGGGATGGAAGGAGGGAAACTAGGACTGCAGCAGTGAATACACTTGAACATCTACATTTATGGTAAGTGCACACAAGTGTACTATGTTCTTCGTGTTTCACTGCTGCAGTCATCACCTGTGGGAGGATTCCCAAAGCTGAGGAGAGGGGTGGTAGGATTATTAAGAGAATGGGTCAGCATGCCCTGCAGAATTGCAGAGCAAACCCTGCCTTAGCCTTATAAAATAGAGGTAGGTGGTAATATTTGGTAAAGGTATGGATAGAAGTCCAGGTGGCAGCTTCCAGAATGTCCCTGATGTGAACTCCTCTGAGGAATGCTGTGGAAGTGGAGGGTGCCGTAGTGGAATGGGTTTGAATAGACCTGGGGGGGGGGTTCCCCATGCAAACTGTAGCATAAATGGATACAGTGTGATATCCATTTGGAAATGGTCTGTTTGGAAATGGGCTTCCCCTCTGCCCCTGGGGCAAAGCTGACAAGTAGTTTAACTGTTTTCCTGAAGGGTTTAGTATGGTCCAGATAGTATCTGAGCTGTTTGTGCACATCTAGTGAGTTCAGAATTCTTTCCTCCTTGTTTTGAGGGTTAGGAAAGAAGGTGGGTAGATGTACAGCCTGGTTGAGAGTTACATTAGATACCACCTTGGGCATAAAGGAGGGGATTGGTCCTCAGGGAGACCCTATCTGCATGGAAGATGATGAAGGGCTCAATGGCCATCAGTGCCTGAACCTCTGAAACCCTCCTGTCTGAGGTGATAGCTAGGAGAAAAGCCATCTTCCAGGAGAGGTATCTTAGTTCTGCTGAAGCAGCAGTTTTGAAGGGTGGTAAAGTTAGTTTTTCCAAAACATAATTTCAGTCCCAGGCTGGATTGGGTGACCTTCTGGGAGGTCTGATATTAGAAGCCCCTTTGAGGAATTGCTTAATCAAAGGATGGGAAAGCAAGGGCTGTTCTGTATTGAAATGAGCTGAAATGGCTGAGGCATTGATTTTAATAAAAGAGAAGGAGAGGCCACTATTAAGTATCTCCGCTGGGTAGTCCAGGATAAGAGGGATGGAAGGTTGTGAGGTATTACCCCCTCTAGACTGACTCCAGTAGCAGAATCTTTTTCATATTCCTAAATAAGATTTTCTCATGCTGGGCCTTCTGGTCTCTGTGATAATGTCTAGGACCTGTTTGCTTAACAGAGCCCCCTGTTTGCCTTTAGAGTATTAGCCATGCTGATAGTTTGAGAGTCTGCAAGTCTGGGTGCAGCACCCCCCCCCCGAGTTAAGATGCCTGAGATCAGGGAAAGCTGACTGGGAGTCTGTAAGGTCAGGCTGCACAGTAAGGGGTACCAATGTTGTCTGGGCCAATCTGGAGCAATGAGGATGGCCTTTGGTCTCTCCTCGCTTATTTTGATCAGTATCTTGGGGATAAGAGGCAGAGGAGGGAATTCATACACAAACAGGGTGTGTTCCAGAGGAAGGTCAAGGCATCCACCTTCCATGCTAGGTGATGATACTCTCTGGTACAGAATTTTTTCAGCTGATGTTTGGGATGCGAAGCAAAGAGATCCACCACAGGAGTCCCCCATGCCTGAGTGATTTGAAAAAAGATTTTTATGTGGAGCCACCATTCATGGGGGTCCAGTAAGTTTCTGCTTAAGTAGGTAGGTTTTGTGCTATCAGGTGTAGTCCCATGAAAGAGGCTGTCAGCCAGAGGTTCATGGCTAGCCTGCACAGAGGGTAAGATTGGGTCCCTCCCTGTTTGTTGATGTACCACATTACTGTCATGTTGTCTGTTTTGATAAGGAGAACCCCTGGTCTGAGATGGGGTTTGAAGGATGTCACAGCCTTTTGTACTGCCATCATTTCCTTCTGGTTGATATGTAAGGGAAGGTGCTGGGCATTCCAAAGACCTTGGGTGCACCTGCCTTCTAGGTGAGCACCAAGCTATGTCTGAGGCATTGGTGGTAGTGGTCTGCCCAGTTGGGTGAAGGGAAGACCTTTGTTCTGGGCACAGGCCTCTTCCCACTAGAGAAACTCGGCCCTTATACAGGGGATCAGAGGTCTCTAGAGGTTGAGAGTGCTGACACTAAAGGTTCTTTAGGTACCACTGAAGTTTTCTCATGTGAAGCCTGGCCAGAGGAATTAGAAGGATGCAAAATGCCATCTATCCCAAGGCTTGCAGGAACTTCCTCACAATGAGGTGATTTCTGGAAGCCAGCTGTGTAAACTAGAGAGGCAGGAAGCTCTGTTTTACTGGGGTTAGGAAGGCTAAGTGGGATGCTGTGTCCAGCAGTGCCCCCAAGAAAATGATCTTCCTGGAGGGTGTTTGCTTTGATTTCTTCTCGTTGATGGTGTAACCTAAGGAGGTTAGGAGGGTTTTGACAAAGAGTAGGTCCTTGAGGAGCTTTTCTTTGCAATCTGCTTGAATGAGGCAGTCATCCAGATAACGGTAAATTTGTATAATTTTCTGTCTGCAAAAGGCTATGGCTGGGCTTAGCATTTGGTGAATACCCTGGGAGCAGTAGATAAGCCAAAGGGTAACATAGAGAACTGAAAGTGTTGTGAGCCTGCTCTGAAGTGAAAGAATTTCCTACAGGATTCCCTTATGGGGATGTGGAGGTAGGCATCTTTTAGATCTAGGGTAACTAACCAAGCATTTTTGTCAGCATAGGCAGCAGCTGTTGCAAAGTTAGCATTCTGAATTTGGGGACCACCCGGAAGGTGTTCAGAATGGATAGATCCAGGATGGGGTGCCAAGTTCCCTCTTTTCTGGGAACAAGGAATAGTCTGGAATAAAAGCCATTGCCTGTTTGATCTGAAGGGACAGGTTCTACTGCCCCTGGGATATGAGAGGTTGGACTTGTTTCAATGCCTCTGCCCAGTGATTTGGAGGTATGTCTGGGTACCCTCTTGGAATTGGGAGTTTGTTGAAGAAGAATTTGTATCCCTGAGAAATGATCTTTAAGATCCATTGGTCCTTTGTTACAGAAAGCCAATTCTCTTTGCAGAGGGAGAGCCTGCTTCCTAGTTTTTGGTGAGTGAAAAGAGGGCAGAGGGGGAGAGGGAGTCATTGTGAGTTTTTGCCATAGATAGATGGCTTAGAACCCCCTGACTTTGGAGTGGAAGTGGTCCACTGTTTGGTTCTATGCAGTCCTTGGGATAGGAGTCTGAGTGGTCTGTCCCTGCAGGGCTTACCTTGCACCTGTCTACTAGGTGCTGGGAAGGACCAGTGTTTTGAGGGAAAATTCCTTCTGAACCTAGGAGGTTGTACCTGAAGG
Source organism: Protopterus annectens (assembly GCF_019279795.1). NCBI lineage: Eukaryota > Metazoa > Chordata > Ceratodontiformes > Protopteridae > Protopterus > Protopterus annectens. Next base: position 734,996,570 of record NC_056725.1, read on the forward strand.
AAATATTTTACTGTTTGCATAGATTTTGCTTTGTCTTCCATCTTTTTAAGCACTTCTTCTGCTTTTACTCCAAACAAGTAGTCCTTATCCAAGTATGCATCAAGTAATTTAGATTTGACATGATCAGGGAGAGGTTGTTCCTTCAACCATGCATGTCTTCTAATGACAGATCCTGACACTGAGGCTTGAGGCTTCTAAGGCATCATATCCACAGTGTAATGAGTGTTTAGCCACTTGACAAGTAGAGTGCAGTAAATCTGCTAACTCTTTTGAATTGGCACAGTCAGGAAAGGTTGAAATCTTTTGTTTTAATAGTTCCAAAGTGTGTTGTTTATATTTTAACATGTGGAACTGACAGTTGAGTGGTCTGATAGCTAAGGTTGCAGAGGTATACAGTTTTTTACCCCATCTGTCCAGAGGTCTGGAGTCCTTGTCAGAAGGAGTAGGGTTCTTTGCAGAACTAGCTTTAGCTCCTTTTGGTCCCTGTGTAATGCCCTCTGGGTCTGCAGCAGGATTTCTGTACAGGTATTTATGAGACTCAGGTTCTCTGTAATACCTGTCAGGTTTTCTGGGAGCAGGTGGGAGGCATCAGGAGATAAGCTGGATTCATGGAAGACATTATCAACCATCTTTTAAGATAGGGGGAATGGCCAAGGGTCTGTGCTGGGCAGGTCTAGAAACTCTCTATTTCTCTTTTTAGACTGAGGGAAGTCCTGGGATTCCCAGTGGAAATGTTTTTTGAGGGTGTGAAGGGTTTCTCCAAAGGAAAGATCTTCTGGTGGGGAGGCAGAAGGAATGGATTCCTCTGCATCTGAATCCTCATATGTAGTAAGAGGTTGTTATTCCTCTTCAAAATCTGAATAATCAAACTCCTCAGAATCCTGTTCTGTCAGTAGTTCAGGGGAAGGATCTCTTTGCCTTTTAGAAGGTGCGGCCTGACTACTTCTGATAAAAGTGATCAGGTCCTCTGCCATTTCAAGCATTTGAGCTTGGGGTGGTGGAGCAGGGGTAAAATGGTGGCTAGAGGTAGTTTTCCTAGGAGTGGATTTGCCTCTAGGCCTAAGAGTATCCATCGGTCTGAGAGAAATGGTAGTCGGAGGAGAAGACTTTTTTTGTCTAGATTCGGTAGTGCAAAAGACCTCCTCGGAAGCCGGTGCCTGCATCGTGGCTCTGGACCCAACCAAGGCAGAGACAACCAAAGGCTCAGAAGATGAAGAAGATTTCCTCGGCATACCGGACTGTGAAAGGTTCTCAGTAGAGGCTTGCGAAGGTATCGAATCAGGCATCAGGGGCTGCGAAGGCACCCCACTGAATTCCAGAGAACTGATGACCTGCTTAGTGGTAGAGTTGTCAGAAGGCTTAGCCTTGTGTGGTATGTCTCTATCTTTATCCTTACATTTTTTCAGAATGTCTACATATTGTTGGCTGATGGACGCCATTTCAGAATGTGAAGACAGAAGACAAAAATACTTGGCTACAAAAAGGCTCTACAATGCATTAAAGAGGGCATAGAACCAGCAACAGGGGGCATTGTGGTCTGGGCCTAAACAAGTGACACAGTATGAATGGAAGTCTTGGTGTGGTATTTGCTTTCCACAGGTGAAACAATTGTTAACTTTTTTGGACATCAGTTAGTGCAAGAAAAATGGATCCTGAATGGGGTACTTAGCTTTAGATGTTTTCAGCTGTAATTTGAACTCTGGTAGCAACTAACCAGCCCACTTGCGAACTGCTTCTGCTATATGCTCCACACCAAGAAAAACTGATGTAATGGTGTGTCGGCTGCCTTCCTTTATAGCACTGATGACCTGACGTCAGTCAGCAAGTGGCAGCATCTGATTCAGAAAAACATTGACTCTGGTATTCTGGCTGGCTGAGGGCTACCACAGCAGGGATAACCCACAGGTGATGACTGCAACAGTGAAACACAAAGAACATCCACATCTTCCTCTTCCCCTTTTGGGTCTTAGAAATGGATTGGAGGGTAGAAAATTTGATCCTAACAACCAACAGCATCCTTCCTTCCTGTTCACTGCAAGTTAAAGTCTCATTAATGCTAGGTACAAAGAGGGTGTAACCATCAAAGGGGGCATTGATGAAAGATGTTTTGAAGGCCTCTGCAAATCTGCATAAATGCAGCCAGGCATGGCGCCTGATGGCAATGCATGTACCGGCTGCCCATGAGGAACCTATTGCAACATTGGAGATTAACCTCATGGACGAGTTGGCTATAGAAGTAAGAGTGGCCAGCTTGGGAGAAACAGACTTAAATTCCTCTGCAGACATGGATTCCATGAGGGAAGTTGAACGTTTCTTAATAAAGTCCCTCTGGAGACTGGTGAAATGAGTTAGATAATTCAAAGCTTGCAAGCTGTACGAAGCCGATGTGAACACCCGCTTTCCAAACATGTCCAGAGCTCTTGATTCACGATTGGGAGGGTGGGCAGATGAACTCTGCTCTACCAACTCTTTCTTGGTGGTGGCAGCCACCACAATAGCATCAACCGGGACCACCTTGAGCCAAAAGGCTTTATCTGAAGCGGGGCTTAAAAATTTGTCATCTCTTTTGGGCACTGGCTCCATGGTATCTGGCTCCTTCCAAGCCCTGCTGGCAACAAGATTAATTAAAGGGTCAGCAGTGGGGGACACCCAAGAGGTAGATGGGCCCATACCAAAAGCCTCCTGAAACACAGTTTCCTCACAGGATGGTGGCTGGGCAGACCAGCTGCCCTTAGCTTTAAGGATCTCCAGTATGTCTCTGAAGGAGACTTCATCGGGCGGTGACCTGGAGGATCTGTCCCCTTCATCGGCATCCATGCCCTCAGTGAGGGACTCCATAGGGGAGTCCAGATGCCTCCTCTTACATGTTCTCTTTTGAGGAACTTCCTCTGTGGGGGGGCTCAGGGGAAGACTCAGAAGAGGAAGGAACCCCTATGGGGGAGGATGCCCCCTGGAGGCTAGACCGGACAGGCTGACCAGGAGCAAGATGAGTGGGTCTGCTCAAATTCTGGGGCTGGAAAGGAAGACAGTGAGTGGGGGAGGCAACTCTGACTGCAGAGAAAGATCTTTCTGCTGCCTGGAATGTGGAGGGACTGGATGAGGCCCTGTCCCCTGCTCCTGCTGATAACACCACAACAGAAGTGGGAGCCGACCCTGCCAGACCCCCTATCTCTCCAGACAGAGCCGGCCCAGAGCTGTCAAGCGCCGAAGCACTGAGGGGCAGAGAACAGTCCAAAAAACTCGGACTGGTACCCACCCCCATGGACTCCAGGGCAGCAACCCAAACCAGTGGCTCCACCTGTCATGGGGGAATGGAAACAGAACTGGCCATCAATCCTGTTGGGGTAGGAACCAGATGGGAGCCTGATACCTCAACTGACTCCACACCATGCACCGGTTCTTTAGAATCCAATCCATGTAAGGTTGGATGAGAAGGTAAGCTGGAAGAGGGAGATGGTTCCCCGGGCCTGTGGGCCAGGGAAGCCAACAGCCCCAACTTAATTTAAGCCTTTAAGAAGGTCCACATCATCCCGTTCATGTCTACAGGGAGATTGCTCCTGAAAGACCGGGAGGAGATGGAGGACCTCGCTGAAGAACCGTGCTGAGACCATCAGGATCTCTTTCTGTGATATGGAGAATGGGCCTTGTGGGGGGAGGGGGGTAAACAACTGTTCCCCACCAGAAGACTCAGTAGGAAATTCATCCACTATAATGGGATCCTGTATGGTTCTCGGGTCCGGCTGACTCAGGCTCAAGTACAGTAAAGGCTTCAAGGAAACAGGTCTTGAAACCCTTGGATCCAAGAAGGTTGGAGCAGTAGCAAGTGTATCCTTATTCGGTTCCAAAGGCTTCAAGGTAGGAGCCTTGGATCCAGGAGTCAAGGACAAAACCTTTTGATCTGAAGGCCTGGAACCCGAGGCCTTGGATCTGGGGGTAGACTCCCTAGAAGTCCTTGGATCTGAGGCTCTCAGATCTGACACCACACTGGCTGGAGTCAAATCCAGATACCTGGGATATGGCAGCCTAGGTCATTTTGAAGGAAACAGAGGAGGAGACATCCTTTTTCTTATCTCCAGAGGAGCCAGATTTGGTCAAGGTTTCCTTGACTAAAGGGCCCCCCTTGATCAAGCCTTTCAACAAAAGCTTGTTTTGGCAGTTGACCAGGGCTCTGGGGTTGAATGCAGTGCAAATGCCACATTCAACCTCCAGATGGTCGCCGCCGAGACAATAGAGGCACTCCTCATGGGAGTAGGAAACAGCAATCTTCTGACCACATTTGGAACACCTCTTAAAACATAAGGGTTTCTCCGACATGGAGAAGGCTGATGGCAACAAAACCCAAGGGACACACAAAATCACAAGTTAGAAAAACAATCCAAGGTCCAATATGCCCGAAAAATCCATCCAAGCACAAGAAACTAACAAAGCCCAGAAACAGTAAAACAAACAAGTACAAGAAAGAAAAAATGAAAAAGCCCTGACAGAAACAAAAAGGGTGCCAAACAGATAACTGCATAAATGGGAGGAGAAATAGATCGAGGAATCAGAAAATTTACTAGAATGATGCTAAATTAGAAAAGATTGAGAACGTGAAGAGAAGAACAGAAAGAAAAACCCAAGATAAATTACATCTGCTTATAAACCATGAGGGGGCTGAGCGAACTGCATCTGACGAGCAAAAGCAGTAAACAAGATCTGAGAGGTTAGATGGCAGCAGAGCATTATGGGAGGGGAGGAGCTTGAGCTAAGCTGTTGTCTAAAAGTATGCCAGCTCTGATTCGATGTCAGATCCTAGACCCTGACATGATGAATGGTGACTAGGATAACATAGATCAAGTGCATTTTTGTAAACTTGCATTGTAGTAACTGCATTTACAAAAATCTTTGGATTAGTTACTCAAACTTTCTTATTATAACTTATCATAAATTGTTAAAATATTATCCTACAGTACAGTTAGCAGCTATCAGTTTTTAAATGATTTCCAAGTACATTGTTTTTATTTCATAGCCACAGGTATATTTGAGAGTCTGCTATGCCCTCCAGAAGACAGTTTCTGGAGGAGCAACAGCTACTTCTAATGGAATCATTGAAAGAAAAAAAGGAAAAGAAACAAGTTAACAAAAGTACAGGAACTGCAGAATGCAAAATAATAATAAAAGTATGTTCAGAAAAAAGTGGTATTAGTATTCAACGTAATTTTCCAAAGTACAAGCAACTGAATGGGTGTTTGTTGCACTATTTGAGTAAATCTATGAATATTTTTTCCATGCAGTTTTAAAATGTAAAGGACTGTGGTTTTGCATGAGGTAAAACCAGTGATGCAACAGACAGTAACAAAAAGAAATAAATGCATATAATTTCACTGTTGCAATAAAACACCCACTGAAATTGCTGCATCTTTCAGCTATTTTCATAGATACTGTAGCCAATCTAATTGCTACCTTTTTTTCCCCAAGACCAACCTGTCCACCACAGACCTCTCCATTGCTAACACCTGTACACCTCCTATTCCCAACTTTACTCTGTCACCTATGCCCACCTCGACTATTAAAAATTTGCTTCTAAAACTCAAACCATGTACAAATGCCCCTGACAATATACCTGTCAAATACCTGCAAATCTCAGCCAACTCAATCCCTTACCCTATCAGCATACTTCTCAACAGATCAATCCAAGAATCCTATATGGCTATCATCTGGAAAAAAAGCTTATATATCCCTCTGCACTAGGGGGGGGGGCCAAGACAGACACCACCAACTTCTGCCCCATTGCTATACTATCACCCATCTCTAAGATTCTGGATAAATGTATTAATTCTCAACTTCTTCACCATCTGACTGACAACCACATTCTCTCCCCCACACAACATGGATTTAGGCCAGGACATATTACCACCACTGGCCTCATATCCTTCATGGACACTGTCAACCAAGCCCATGATGCTGGTAAAATTGCATCTTCACTATTTCTTATTCTTTCTAAAGCTTTTGATACTATATCCCACTCTCTCCTTCTAACAAAACTCTCTAACATAGGTACCTCACCTCAAACTCTAAACTGGTTCTCTAATTACCCAACTAACAGGCAACAATCAACTAAATGGCAGAACTCTTACTCCCCTTTCCTAAACACCACCACTGGTGTTCCTCAAGGCTCCATTTTAGGCTCACTTCTGTTTAGCATATTTATCAATAACTTCCACACCACACTCTCTCAAGGCTCAGTCATCCAGTACACAGATGACTCCAAAATTGCCTAAGTAATCCATCTTTTACCAGACTATTAAGGAACTGAAGGAGAGAATATGTGCACATATGTCTGAGATTCGTAGAAACGTTTTAACTAATGCTTTAGCGAAGCATATATCTCTTACTGTTTATATGAATAGCAGTGGGGGAGATATTGTGAATAGAATGGAAATGATTGAGTATAACTGGATTAATTATGTTCGGGCTGACTGTTTTCCAGGGCTTAACACTAGTAATAGTATTAAGCCCATTGTAAAAGATGAGCATGATATGGTGTAAATGCTTTTATATTTTGATGTGATATTTTTAATGTTGAATTATGTTGTTGGGCACTTTAAATGATGTTAATTATTTGTATGATCTGATTGTTCATTGTATATAAGGCTGTTGTGTTGTCTTAAGTTTTATATGCTGATGAAGAGTTTTACTTGAAAGCTTTGTCATACGTTTTATTAAATAACCAAAATAAATCCACAGGTATCCAGGCTGCGAAACAATTCCAATAATAAAGATGACGAAGCAAGTCAGAAGGCTAAAACACAGTTTTAATCTAAAAATCTTGAAAGTAACAAATCCACTTGGTTAAGCGCTTTTGTCTACATTAAGACATCCTCAGAACCAAGACAAATAGTGAAGTAAAAACTTTTAAATACAATACAATACAAAGACACACCCATTTGAAACCTTCAGTAGAACCAATCAACCAATTAAACGTAGCAAACATAAATAAAGCAACAGTAACTAGATGTTACAGCCATAGTACTGAATATAATAGATGCTTCATATACTTTAAAATGTAAGTGAATGTTTTTTCAACTCACTTGAAATTGAAATGTGTTCATTTAACCCTGGTGGGTTTGTTGCATCTAACCTAATCTGCCACAACATTTCCCTGTGCAATAAAATGTTCTCCCAGTCTCCTGAAAATGGTGTTGTTGTAATTTGTTCAAGTATCAAAAAAACAAGCTTATTGAAGTTTTGACAACATGCAGCATGCCTTGCCAATGCACTTCTATTGCCCCCCTTTCTTATGCTATATACATGCTGATATATTCGTTGTTTCAAACTATTCTTAGTCTTGCCTATATAAAATGCACTGCATGTGCAACAAGTAGCAAGATAAATAATTTTTTCTGCTCTACAATTTAAACATTTTACTGTGTCCCAATGATTAATAATGTTCAAAACTCCATTGTCCTTATTCACATTAATATAGGAACAATATGCACATTGGTGACATTTTCTAGTCGTGGGTACACCACTGCTCGTACAATTTCTTTCCAACATCATCTTAACATTCTGCCTGTTTCTATATGTGAAAAATGGTGGTGATTTAAATAAATGACAGATGTTACTATCAACTTGTAACAACATCCAGTTTCTATTGATAATCTTTTCAATAGCCTTAATATCAGTTGTATAATGCAACACCATATTTGTATTCGGTGTTAATACTCCAATAATTTTGTTTTCCATTGTGTTGACCGTGCTTGTCACCCCATGTTTAATAATGGGTACATATTTATCCTGTCTCCCAACCCAAACTTCACCTATAATTTTCTCCAATAAATCTATGGGATATCCCCTATCAATAAACATTTTTTTAATTACTGTAAATTCTTCTAAACAATCAGAAGAATCTGAAGTGAGACGTGAAGCTCAGATTAGCAGACTCTAGTTACTGTTGCTTTATTTCTGTTTGCTATGTTTAATTGGTCGATTGGTTCTATTGAAGGTTTCAAATGGGTGTGTCTTTGTATTGTATTTAAAAGTTTTTACTTCACTATTTGTCTTGGTTCTGAGGATGTCTTAATGTAGACAAAAGTGCGTAACTAAGTGGATTTGTTACTTTCAAGATTTTTAGATTAAAACTGTGTTTTAGCCTTCTGACTGGCTTCGTCAGTTTTATTAAATAAGTTACTGAGCGTTGGACTTCTGGTATTTATTTGCTTTTGGATTTACATCTCTGAAACAACACCTTTCCTCATCTTGGCTGTGCACATGTGCTAACACCACACCACATTTCATACAACCTAACTTCAACCAACACAACTATTCTCACCCCCACTCTACTACTCTGGCATCCTCCTTTCACATCCACCTGTCTTTTTACTTACTCTGCCTCTCCATCCTGTCCACTTCCCTCTTCTACTAACCCTCATTGTCTTACCACTGATCCCTTCTGTCTACTTCCTTCGCTTCCTGACCCTTATAGACCTGCCATTGAACCAGGAGAGACATTCAGGTACTCTCACAACCTAACTTAACATCATACCACCACTTACATCTGCAACAAAATCCACCAACTTTGCTGATTCCTGCAACAGGACTCATGTAGCCTATCGCTCAGCTATTACACCCCCTAAACGTGTGAAATGTTTAAGTACCTAGTCTCTAATTAATTCCTATATCTGCCTTGCACACACTGCATGAAGTGTCCTATATAAACTTTGCTAGCTGATAACTACTCATATGGAATGTTCTCATGTATATACTCTGTATTGGTTGTATAATATCTTTGATTTGAGAATGATTACTTATGTTCTGTTTTTTCACCAATTGTATAAGCTGCCAATAATGTGGACTAAATGTCTTTATTAATATTAATTCAGTATTGTACGTGAAATGTCTTATATGTGGAGCTTTTCGACCCAGGACTCCACTGAAAATGGGCACATCTGGCCCAGCTGGACCATCACGGTAAACAAATGTAAATAAATAAATAAATGGTAAAATCATATTTTTCAGTGTGTTATAAAATTTATTCAGTAATCCTCATGTTCTAAAAATGCAGCAGATGTAGAAAAAATAGATACTTGAGCAGTTTGTAGTATCCCATAAACTGAACCAGTACAATGCTTTTATATGGAAATGCTTTGTTATCTAAGTACATGTGCTGATGATTATATCTGGTGACGTTTTCAGGTAAAATCAGGGTAGAAACATAGGAACAAAACTAGACAAGTAATCAGGACAAATAACATTTCTAGCTACATACACCCTTAGGAAGATACACACAAACATTCTTGCCACCCTTTTCAAACACTTAATGGGGCTTATCTCCCAAACTGAGCAGGTTACAACATGATAACCCTGATGTAATGTTTTGTCTACCCATTCAATATGCTGACTCTCCCATCATCTCACATAAGCACAAACCGCCTACTACCAACCACAAAAGTACAGCATTCATTACACTGACAGGCTTACTGGCATGTATTGAGAATGTCAGTTATGGTCTTCTGTGCGCTGACAATAGTGAAAGCTTCTGTCTGCAGCCCTATATTACAGCAAAAAGTTCAAGGTATTTTCTACTCACAGTATCTTACCAGGATATTTTTAGATATTCACTTTCTTTACCAAGAAAGCTATTTTTTACTGAACCCGTGATGACTGTTAAGCTTGTGCATGTGCAAACCAACACAGAAATGTCAGCAGAGTAGTGTAAACACAAAATCTGAGCTTATAATTGAGTACAAAATGAGTAGAATGTTGCCTGTGTATAAGTCTTTCAATAAATGGGTGCAAAGATAATATACCATTAAAATGTGAAATACCTCTAAAAGAATTCATGCAGTGGATAAAACCATTCAGGCAAGACCACATTTTTTAAAGTCAGAGCAAACCTCTGAACCGATAAAGGAACCAATGTAGCAAACAGCTAAATAGTGAAGAAAAAGGCAAACTGGTTCCAAAACAGCACTCTTTAATAACAACACAACAAGGTAAGCGCTTGCACGGATTACATCCGCTTCCTCAGACCAAAATATTAAAACTCAAGTCACATTTTTAAACATTCTAGCAGCCAATGAGGCACACTAATCACTGAACCAATTTAACACATTCATTGCCTTGTATAAGCAGTGAAAAAACTAACATCAGTGTGTAAATCAGCAACAGTATAAAACATACATTGCAGCTCAAAAATTGCTAAGTACATAATTAAAACTGACTCTGGTCTATCACATAAACATAAATATAAATTCTAAAATGTATCAACATTTAAATATACTAAAATATATATTAAAAAATATATTTATATATATATATATATATATATATATATATATATATATATATATATATATATATATATATATACATATAATACAATCTATCTAAAATATGTATATAAAACTGGTCAATCTTGTGGACATATAAAATAAAAATCACAGCAAAGATATATATAAGAAACCAAGGACATAAGCCTGGTACTACTTGGTCAATGTTTCAGTGCTCTAGCTTTTAAAAAGGGCTTCAGAGACACATTTTGATGGGTCTTCTTGAAAAACTTACATTGTAGTGTAAGCTTCTGATAAGTGAGACAGAAGCATTTATTTATTGTGATGGTTAGGTGGTGCTGCGGTAGCGTTGTCGCCTCACAGTAAGATGCTGTCCGGTTTGATTCTAAGCTACAGCGTCTTCTGCGTGGAGACATGCGTGAATGGGCATACGTTCATTGAAGGTTGTGCATCAGGGCTGGCACCTTGGCATGTAAAAATCAACTGCCAATCATTAGCGGACTGGAGTTCCGCTGTGGCAACCCCTAACCGGGAAAAGCCGAAAGACACAACAACAAGTATAAAGAGATGTCTTCAGAAAATGGAGAAACGTTTTATCAGTGTGAGGATGTTTAACGCTTTGGTCAGGGCTAATTTTGTCACTGTTTAACAACTTAATGTTAAAAGCTTATGTTTCTAAAGATAATTAACTCAACTGTGTTTTAAGATCCTTAAACTGTACTAACCTTCATCCTGTCAGTATGTAGATTTACCATGAAGAGGTCCATCCATTTGCAATCACTGCCAAAAAGTGACAAAGATCCACAACTATGGAAAACATTGCTCATAGGTTCATAAACTACTACTACTACGCAAACTGTCCTTTTGGGGCCATTTTAAGTCTAGCCAATTAACCCTTGTGAGAATCAAACCCTGTACCTTGTGTCTGTAAGGTAAATACCGTGGCCATTACACCAACCTTCTTCTCATTGTGTTATGATGATCTCAGTTTTGAGAAGGTTGTCAGTTTAGATTTTAAAGATGTACCCATTCAATTTAGTTAAATTTGCTGGTATGAATAGAAACAAATTCACTGTGGCCTGCAGCACAGTATCATGCTATATTTTAAACACCAGACACAACCTGCCTACCTGAAATTTGTTAAAGACAGAAATAGTTCTAAGTTCTTCGGCTGATTTTCATATGAGACAGAACCATGGAATTCATGTAGCGATATTCACTGATTACAGTCAAGCCTAGACAAGTTAGATAGGTTGTAGTTATAATGTGCACACTAAAACATTCATTCATTCTTTCTCTAATATTCTTATTAATCCTGCTCAGGGCTGCAAGGGTATCAGAGCTTATTCTGGCACACAGTGGATGCAAGGTAGAGCTACTAATCCCACTAATCACAAATGAGGTGCCCCACCCCATCACAAGATGCAATGGTTCAACCACTCAGTACAAATTACTACAGTTTGGAGAATACCAATTCACCAATGACACATTTTGGGGGGAAAAGAAGAGCACTTGAAGAAAGGCATGTGGACAAAGGGAAGATGTGCAGAAGACAGACAAAATGCACTTCAGCTGAGAACCAAACTGGAGAATCGAGGAATACGAGGTAGCAGTGCTAACCATTTTATAACTATGGTAATGTATAACAAGGATTATTTTACTATTTTAGGTGTTTTGAGAGGACAAAGTGTAAGCTATCTAAAGAAGGGGAACAACACAAAGCTATGGCACAGCATATAGAGATGGATGTTGATGTCCCTGGCGGGGAGCAAAAATGTATTCCTACCCTAACATTCACTGGTGTGTAATACAGTAACAGCTGTACATCTGTAGTAGTAATCAGTTGATTTGTTCTAGGGAGTGCTAATTTAGTAGTTTTCTAGAGCCCTAATTTTCCTAGTTTTATCAAGTTCTTCAGCTTTATAGCCTGAAAGTGTGGATTCTAGGCTGTGATGGGGTTTCTGAGGGAGAGACAAAATTGGGGCAGTGACTATACGAATTGTTAATGACCTCCTTGAACTATTATTTTTAAAGTCTGAATAAAATGGCAGACTGACTGTATATTTCCTAGATCAGCATATTAAGGAATGCTTCATAGCTTTTCAGAGGTTTGAGAAAATATGAGCAGGGTAGGGTAGTATGTAGTGGGAATGATGGGGGGAATATAGTGGGAATTTTAATGTGATCATGTAACCAGAGTTAGACTGGAGATGAGCTAAAGGAAACAAGACAAAAATGCAAGAAGAACAGTAAAGAAAGAGAAGAAGCGGAAGGATATGTGGATCTAAACCGGTAGGGTCACGCACAGGTCAAGTAATATATCCTCTGGTAGGATGAGACAAAAACTACAGTATGCTACATATGTTCTTATGGAGAGAGGCACTCTTAGGAAAGAAAGACAGTTACTCAACACGTGAAGGGTTCTTGTCCAACCATTTTCTTGTGACTGAAAGTAAAAATCCAAGAAATTACATGGTGGAAGGGAAGGCAGCAGTGGAACAAACAGATATAAAATAGATAAATGGAAGATGGTGCTTTCCAGTTTGCTTGGAGTGGTACTGAAGGCTGACCACAAGGAACAAACCAGCCACCAAGACAGGTGCTGACATGTCATTAAATCTGACTGGAGAGTAAGGATAATGTTAAAATAAAAAGCTTTGGAGGGGAGGAGGAAGCTGGAGAAGACCAAAGAAATGGGAGATAAGTAAGTCACAATAACGAACAGTGAAATGTAGATTCCTCTAGGACGATATTTACTGCATTCTCCAATAAATCCTGAAGAATGTTCTCACAAAGTGTGAATTTACAGTGGTTAAGAGGGGGCGGATCCAAAGGGAGGGCTTAAGGAAGGCTCTGGTTCGGTGAGTGCAGGAGAAGAAAAGAGGAGTATTCAGTAACTTAAAATAAAGGTGCTGTAGTACAACATAAAATGAGGCTACCTGACATGGGCTCTGATTTTTACAGAAAATACGCAAATATCTATAAAATCAAACAGCAGCACCAATGGGAGGGGAACGAATTTAGACTGAAGTAAGGTACTGTTGAATAGGCTGACCTCTTACTTTTTGAAGCTGGTTCAAGAGGACCAACAAGTCTTCATAAAAGACAGGGTTATCCAGAAAAAAAATGCTTTTAGACATATTTTGAAAGACACAAAGGCAGGCAAGAAATATTGGGGTACTATTCTCTTCAACATCAAAAAAGCTTCTGGTTTTAAGCTTTTTGAAAAGATAAAGGTCGGTCAGTAATCCAGAGGGCAGTTCAGAGCATTATATAAGAATTCTCCATCATGACTGTCATCAAAGGATAACTTTTTTTTTTTAGGAAGTAAGTGAAAGAAGATGTATGAGATATTGGTTCCCCATTTTGCCAGTCTTAGATGCTTTGGTACAGAAGGTAAATTGGTGTTGGGGTTAGTGAACAGATAGCAGTGGGTACAATTTTCCAGATGAAAATATGTTTATCATAGATCACAAAGAATGGGATATTCCTAAGTTATACTGTATGTTTTAAGCCTGCGGGCAGCAAATAGGCCTTGAGTGTACCTCAAAAGATGGAGACAGAAGAGCAGTTATATCAAGATAAAATACAACATGGTCCAAGGATGAAATATCTAGGTTTCAGGGTTTATGAAATATTAGAGGAGACAGTGTTTAAAGAAAATTAAGATGGTAATAGCGAGAAGGAATACAATAAAAAATTATTACTGCTTGGTTCTCACTGTTTGGCAACTCATTCCAATGCAGCAGTAGAATCTGTTGACTGCCAAACACCAAGAGGTGTTTAATACTTATAGGAAAAGGATAACAGAATCAGTTAGGAGAGAAGGAGAGGGTCCTAGAATGTATGACGGATGGACTTGTCTGACTTTCAAAGGTGTGCAGCAGTACTGAAAGTTAGTGTGCTGAACGAGATGGACAATGAGAAAAGGGATGAAAGAGTCAATAAGTCATTAACGCTGGCCCGAGGAGGGAGATAATCTGAGAAGATATGGGACATAGCTGCACAATTCCACTTACATTGGGATAAGCTTGTTTGGAAAATTGAATCTTAAATGTGTAAAAAGTACACAGTTGGAGACCCCAAGTAAGTGATTAGAGACTAGGATTTAAAACATGCCAAATACATGGCTAGTGTCTAGGAGACATTCCTGTTTGATTTGTTAAAGACAGAACAGAAAGGAGTGAGGGTGAAGACTTCAGGACTAAACACTGGGATTGATTTAAACATGATTTGTGAAACAGGGAAATAGGCAGCTCTTTTTTGTTAAAAATGGAGAGGTAGAGGTGGGGGTTCAGTAGAACTACAAACAGAAGTCTCCTCCAAAAAAGCTTTACAAAGGAGCTTGAGAGTTAAATGATCTAGAAAGAGCAGGCAAAGTGGAAATAGGGAATATAATGCATAGATTATTAAATATTACATTATAATGTGCGCATACACACACCCACTATATAGTCTAGATATATATGGATCTACTTTACATTACTTAAGTCAAACACCAAAAATGAATTTGCTGAGATGAGAATAATGAAACTTAAAATGCTGAACTGAATTGTTTTTCCTGGGGCAAGTAAACACGTGCCCAAAACTACACTACAACAAACTGTACTATCAGAAACCCACCTAGCAGGGGGGGGGGGGCTATTCCTCCCACATCCCCAAGTATATATACCAACTACAGGATCACACTACAGTGGGGAAAAGGGCATTATTCCTCACACTGGGCAAGTGTTTTCTTGCCCTGGTATGCAGTTCGGCATTTTAACTTTTATTTTCATCCTGGCAAATTCATCTTCGTCGGCTTTATCGACTTTTGGTAATGTAAAGCAAATCCATATATATGTATATATATATATATATATATATATATATATGCAAACATATAGCCAACTGCAACAATACCTACTCTTATCAGACTCAAAATCTCTCTGTTAAATATTACCCATATTCTGTAGCATCATGGCTATGCTTCACTCTCAGATAAACGTCTCTCCAACTCCTACCTCCTCTGTCACCCTTACTATGATCAATCCCACCATGTCATTTTCTTACTACAACACTACTCATACCAGTACACCCTTTGTGTCTCACACACAAAGTTTCTTCCATGTATTTTCCAACTACATGATGCCCATCAAGCCTCTCACAATGGACTTGAGCCCATTCATTTCTCAGTGGTAGTGGAAAAAAAAAACTTTGGGGGATCCTTCATATCCTTTATCTCACGAGATAGCCTGAAGGCCCTTCATTATGGCAAAAATTAGGGATTTTGCATCCTTGCTGGCATATCAACAACAGATATTATGCCACGAGTTGTAACTCCACTCCCTTCAGTGCTAATGTGGATGTGGACTACCCATGTCCCGTGAGCTGTGTGTGTTCTTTCCTACTTGCAGGCATATGTGACCATATCTGGCTTGAGAGGGCTTAAATGATCTCTGGCTTGTTTCATATGATAATATGATCCTTCCCTGGCCATAATTGGAGTGCACTACATAGATTAGTATTGCTCTGCTTTAACAGCTATAAAGTTAATGATAATTAAGGTTGCTGTAGTTTCATTCTTAGGAATGGTTTCTTTCCCTCCACTAGGATAATATTGGATGCAGGCTCATGTAGTAATTGGAAACAGCAGTTTCTGAATGCAACCCACCACTAGAGAGAGATGTCACCTCTGCTATCTGCCTTATGTAGCTTTTGTTCCCTACCCTGTCATTGTGGAGATTTAAACTGTTAATGTTGCACTTAGTTAAATTGGAGACATTTACTATCAAAATTTTGATATCTACTGAATCCAGTAGTGCCCCCCTCTGCCCCCTTTAGTCTGCAGAATCATTTGTGGTGGTTAAGACTGACCCATGGGCTTCCTTATACCCATAGGTAATGCTGGAAAAACCTTTCCAGTGTGGCTGTGCCCTGCTAGTTAGAGGTTATCCTTTTTACCTACTCCTTGTCTGTCAGATTCTCATGTCCTCAGACAAAGTGTTGACAGATTATACTGATAAAGTTTTCCACCATTTTAAAGGTAGTAATTTCACATTCACTCAAATATCTTTTAACGTGTTTAGTTCTGCAAATAAGTCTTTTCCAAGTATATGTCTAAACACTCTCTACTATAATCTTCATGGAGATAGCCTAAAAATTCTTACATAAACAATTCTTAGCTTTTAAATAGTTAAGTTGCCAATGATCACTTAATTTACTAAAGGCATCTTCTACCTTTCCTGTGAGCACTGGGGTTAAAGCGCTCACTGAATGCACTGGTTAAACACATACATTCAAATTCCTTAATAAAGCTGCCAAAGTCATTTCCTCTTTAAACTGAGAGAACAGCTGAATAACAACTTTGGCCTGCAGGCCTGGATTTTCACCCCCACTACTTGTGTACAGCCGCTGATAAATGAGCATCTCCTCCTCACGCTGATACTGATTCTCTCTCTTTGCAACTATAACCTCCTTCTGCTGTTATTTCTTTTCTATCTCAAGTTGTTTTGTTCTCTCAGCTGCTTTGAGGTATTTCATTTCCAACTCCAGCAATGGTTTCCATAGTTCAGTCAGTATTTTGAAATCATCTAGTACCATGTTGCCATTTTTTTGCATGCTGCACACCATTGGCTTCAGTGAGGCTGTCTCAGGGTTTACACAAGCTTTCAAAACTAAATAAATAAATAATTTTTAAAGAAATTAAGCAACAGAGTTTTAAATTATTTAAAAATACTATATATATATATATATATATATATATATATATATATATATATATATATATATATATATATATATATATACACACACAAACATATATATATATATATATATATACACACACACACACACAAACATATATATATATATATATATATATATATATATATATATATATATATATATATATATATATATATATATATATAATTGCACATAGAAATATAACAAAATGTTTTGAGCACACTGACTATGAGATGGCTAGTTCCTCTATAAATGCCATATATGCATCAGCCAAAATGGCTTTTAAAAAGGCATTAAGCTGGAGCAATGTTACAATAAGATGTTCAAATGGGGTTCCTATCAGTTCGTCGAAACGTCAACAGTTTGAAAACTGATTATCGCGAAGCCGCAGAACACCAAATTCTTTCCCAGGGAAAGAATTTGGTGGGCCGCTTCTGTGGCTTCACTATAGTCAGTGCTGTGGTGGAAAGTTACGGGTTGGGTTCAGGTAAGTGTGCGGACGTTAGGGTTAGGGCACGGGTTAGGTGAGTTAGGGTTAGGGCGCGGGTGAGGTGGGTGTGTGATAGTGACAGACTTTAGGGTTAGGGCGGGATAGGCGAGTTAGGGTTAGGGCGTGGGTGTTGGGTGTGCGATAGTGACAGACTTTAGGGTTAGGGCGGGATAGGTGAGTTAGGGTTAGGGCGCGGGTGGTGGGTGTGCGATAGTGACAGACTTTAAGGTTAGGGTGGGATAAGTGAGTTAGGGTTAGGGTGCGTGTCAGGTGAGTGCGATAGTAACGGACCTTAGGGTTAGGGTTTGGGTTAATGTAAGTGGATAGATAGTAGTGTATGTACAGTTTAGTGTAGGGTTAGATGTAGGATTTTAAGTGTATGTGTGTGGATTGCTGTTTTTTTGGTGTGCTTGTGTTGTGTGTGTGTTTCTTGGAACACCGATTTTTTTCCCTGGGAAGTTTTTGCACTTCGAGGTTAGAAGTTCGAACATATGGTGTTTGAACTTCAGTCGTTTCGTTGAAGTGATATAGACCCTTCAAATGTGTTATAGAAGCAGTCAATTGAGGTACATAAATTCATTTTAGAGGAAAAAAACACCTCTGCATCCAACTAAGTACCTCTGTATTTAATTAGTAGTTGGCCATGAGTACAATGATATGAAACATGAATTCATAGATTAAAACGTGAAGGTTTAGGTAGTCCAAAACAATATAAAATTCAGAGGTATAAAACCTACCATCCAGTTATAACTAACCTCCAGATGCACACATAAAACATTTGATTTCCTGCTTTTTCTGAGCCTTGAGTTCCTTCCTGACTGACTTCCTTTCTATCTTCACCACCTATTTATCTTCTATATCTATTAGTCCTTGTCTACATCTGCTCTGTCTTCCTATGGTGGCACGATACCCTTTTTTGCTCTTGTGTAAAAACAGATTTGGAGAATGAACTCAGTGACTTTTTTCAAATATTACCCTATAAAGTAGTAAACCTCCAAAGCTGGGTTTTGAATTGATACATCATTTTTCACAACAAAACAGAAAATAAATGATATAAAAGGAAACAAACTGAATAAAGCTGGCAAGAATGATTACTTAAAGAGGTTTACTTCTAAGAGCTTTCATCTCAAACTCAAATTATTAACTGGAAGAAAGACCTATCCAATCTAGAATGTTCAGTATGTATTACCTTAAATTTCTTGTAATGGATGCCCATGGGATATATGTTAATTGAATTTTTTAGTTGTGTTAATGAGCTGGGAGAAGTTATAGACATTTGTTGTGTAGTTGGCAGTGGTTGTACTGGAGAGCTTTTAGCCTATGGTAAGATCAAGTTTTATGTCTTCACTTTGTATGTTTTCAGATATTCAAGCAGATGATATCTTCAGCTGTACCAGTATTATCTGCTGGTAACATATATACTGCTGCAATACATATGCTTTTATAATTATTGATTTTTAGCACTGAGATGAGAAGCCCTGCATTGTTAAACTCATTGAGGGTGTGGGGTTATATCTGGAGAATGTATTCTCTAGAATATTATAGCTATACCACCTTCTCTTTTATTTACCTTGTCCTTTCTGAGAATATTCTAGACTGCAGGGATAAGTTCCTCATCATTTATTTCTGGCTTTAGCCAGTTTTCAATAGCGATGAGTACTGTGGTTACAACAGGTTATAAAAGTGACACACGGATGCCCCAATCAGCAGTTTAGACAGGGAGACGATAATGTTAGTTGCCTATCTGGAACCATGATCCACAATATCACAGATGCAGTCAAGTCACTACGCCCCAGATACTAAAATGATTCTATCATAGTTCACATGGGTGTAAATGACTTGAGACATACTTCACTGGACTATATGAAAAAAGACTTACTGGATCACTCAGAATATGTGTCACAGATAGGTATGAGTCTTGCATTGAGCAGCAGTCTACCTTCACCAAGGATGATGCCACAGTTGTTGTTGTTTGTCTTTTCGGCTTTTCCCGGTTAGGGGTCGCCACAGTGGAACTCAGGTCCGCTAATGCTTGGCAGTAGATTTTTATGGTGCCAAGTTGCCAGCCCAATGCCCAACCTTCAGCGAAGGGACGCCCATTCACGCATGTCTTTCGAACGCCACTCGATCGCGGGGAGGACATGCAGACTCCACACAGAAGACACTCCAGTTGAGGATGATGCCACAATATGAACATAAAATGACTGATTTTAATAATTGGCTTAGTTTCTGGAGTCACTTCAGGGGGATCCAATATCTGTCAGCATATGAGAACATGGTCAAAAGACCACATTGCTTTGCCATGGTTGGGTTGCATCCCCCCAGCTTTTGGATATTAGATAAAATTTTATCCACCCCCCCTTAGACCCTTTTTTAGGCAAGGCCAAAAAGAAAAAATTACCAACATAGTGAAAAACTCTACAAGGAATCTTAAGGTGTTACTACTCAATGCTCAGAGCCTAAACAAAAAAATCCACACCCTTCAATCCCTGCTCACTCTGGAGAATGTAGACATCAGTGCCATTACTGAAACTTGGTTTAAAGCCATGGAAAGTTTCTGGAATTTAAAGGCTATGGTGTCTTCCACACATTTAGACTAACAACAGCACAGACTAGGGACAAAGGCAGAGCGTCTCAATCTATGTTAGCAACAGACATAACACCAGGTTGGTTAAAAAGGATGACATCATGGAGCTCATCCACATGCAAGTCACCAGAGATAAGGTCCCTCACCATATCATGGTTAGTTACAGGTTGCCATCTATGACCCTAGATTCTCATGACTCATACCTAAAACGTCTAGAGGCACTCACCCTCACAAAAACACCCTATTCATAGGTGAATTTAACTACCCTCTGTAGACTGGGAAATGCACACTGCCTCAAACTCACAGGCACAATGATTGCTGGACTTTATTAACACAAATACCTTGGAATAGATAGTGTACGCTGCAACCAGGGGATCAGACATACTTGATCTGCTACTCAACAACACGTGAAGGTGTTGACAACCCCCCCCCCCCCATGTCTCGTCCTCATCATTAGTGAGGTTGAAACAGAAAGCTGTTTCATTTAAAGTAAAGGTCAACCCAGAAAATCCAGTAATAGTTAAGAACTATTTAAAGGCAAACTACATCCTACTGTCAGTTTGCCAAAATTCAAGGCTCCCCCAATCCTGAGATCTCGGCGACTAATGCAGAATTATCAACAGAGTCACTATACAAACATGTGAATGGCTGCATAGAGTCTACCATGCCTACCACAAATAAACCCAAAACAAACTCCACTGGTGGAATCCTCACTTAAACAAGGTATCTGATAAAAGAAGAAAACTCATGGCCAAAATCAGGAAAAGCAACTCCATTAAAGACAAGTGTTCTCTTACACAACAAATAAGAAACTAAGAGGTCTAATTAAGTCCAACAAGGCCAAATATGAGGTCAGAATAGCCTTGCAGGTTAAGAACATCCAGAAAGCCTTCTTCAGCTATGTCAAGAACATTAGGGGTAACACACAACAGCGTGATGAGCTGGTGGTGAATGGTACCCACCTACACAAATCAGAGTGACATAACAAATCTACTGGTTGATAAATTCAAAGCAAACTTCACCCCCCACTCCCTCCCAGCTCCATCAGGTGAAATCCCTCCAGCATACTTCTCCCAGCTATCAGCAGGGACCACTCGCTAAAGCCAGGAACACCTCCACCATGGGTCTTGACAACATCCCTGGTTGTCTCCTGAACAGTCTAAAACATGACCCATCGGGACCACTTAAGGAACTCTTGAGCTACAGCCTTGAAACAGGCTATGTTCCAAATGAATGGAGGACCGCAACAGTCATACCCCTTCACAAGAGTGGGTGATCAACTGACCCAGGAAACAACAGGCCCATCACTCTAACAAGCCTAATATGCAAAGACATGGAAGAAATTATCATGTAAATGATAAACAAGGAGATTGGCAACTTACAGACTCTAGACTCATCCCAATTTGGCAGACTTCTTTGAGAGGGTGAGAGGGTAACCAAAGAAATGGATCAGGACAAAACAGTACACACTGCATATCGTGTCCTGGCCAAGGCCAATAATAAAAATAATAATAATAATAATAATAATAATAATAATAATACAATATTCCACTCAGGCATTGTTGACAAGCTCCTTGAGCTAAGCGTAAACCCTTACATAACTCACCAGATTGATGGCTGTCTCACAGACAGGATCCAAGAAGTCAGGATCAGTAAGACCACCACCAGCAAGGGACTGGTCGTCAGTGGAGTTGCTCAGGGCTCTGTGCTGGACCAGCTTTTGTTTGGCATCTACTTCTTGGCAGTCAAAGCTAGCTTTAAAGGCCTCTGGCTCACCAAGTTTGCAGATGACTATAAATTGGGAGCTATTCGAGATCCCACCATGACACAAACATCTTGCAAGTGGGTTTAACACTGACAAATGACTGATGAAAAGTCATGGCCTAAAAGTCAATGCCAAAAAATGCATTTTAATGCCCTTTGGGAAACCGCCAACCCAAATTAATTACTCCATCAATAAAATACCCCAAATAGTGGACCTAGTAGTAAGGGATCTGGGAACATATGTAGACAGCAATCTGGCCTTTGACAAACATGTAGCTAAGATGATAATAAAATCATTCAATGTCACTTAACTTATAGGTATGTATGCTAAGCAGGTCCAAGGAAGTTACAGTACCATTCTACTCAGCCCTTATCAGATCTATCATTTAATACAATGTCCCTTTTGGCATGGCTCTAACCTGACACTTGCAACAGTTGGAACGCCAACAAAGGTTTCTCACTAGGATAATTTAGGGCATAAATACTGTGTCCTATACTAATCACCTAAAGGCTCTATCTCTGCATTCAGTGTCCTACTGGCTGCTGAGAGGGGATCTTTCTCAGGTTTACAGGGCTTCGTCAGACCCAACCTTGATGGACCTGTTGCACATGTGGAAAACAAACAGCACCAGAAGCACTATACCCAAGAATCTAAAGATCATTTGTGACAGAAAATGCTGGGGAGGCACAAATGTGTGCAAAAGGATTCCCACACTATGGAATAGGCTTCCTATCCATGTAAAGAGAGTTCATCCCTGATTTTATTCAAACAAAACCTTGACAATTGTATGGGAAATTGTAAATTTACCCCAGTTTGGCATCCACGTCCCTTATGGACAGAGGCCATCAATAAGAAAAGTATTATCCTAACTAACATGCCCTCTACAAATCCTTAACTACCTGCCTACTAACATGTCAACCCCCCCCCATGATACTTGGGACTCAAATACTTTGGGGTGTGTTGCTAGGCTTGTAAGGGCCCTAGTGGCCGTTAGCGTAGTAACAACCTATGTACTTTGCACTTTCTTCAGCTGCTTCTAAAATTAATATTTAGTAGCAGCAGAGCACTACTGTGGATTTGGGGAAGAGATAGCTTTAGGTCTTGTCATTCGGGGGTAACTGTGGGTATGTAGGTAATGTAGTTGGACCTGGTCCTACCTGATCACCAAAGAGTGAGTAAATAAATAAACTAGACAGCATACCTAGCACATGGTTCATTTAGGCCTCAATAGTCTCAAAGGCATCCTTTACATTTGCTCCCTTCATAGCACCAAGGTATGGTACACATAAATGTGTTTTAACATAAAAGTGAAGTTAGTAACCCAAACAACATGAAATATAAGTGTGTTGTTTTTGCTACCTTAATCTATTTTTTAAGGAAGACTTGATCATTATAATTTCCACAGTCAAGCCTTCCAAAATGATTGTCTCCCTGTTTGAAAATGCTTTCAGTCCAAAATGAGAAGTTATGTACCTACCATAACGTTCCATGTTAGTTGTCTTCTTCTCGTCTTCTTTCTTGCTGGATGGGTTCAGAGCCGATCCTCGGCTCTGACTCGGCCTATACTAAAGCTCGAGAGCTATTTTTACTGGCTCGAGGCTACCCTGTATCCCACAATGCTAGGCGCTAACTACCCAGATCTTGTTTGCCGCTTCAGCTGCGAGGTTGCGTTTTTGCCGGCTCTCAGGTTAGATTTGTAAAAATCTTTTCTGGTAAGGTTTTTCCTATCTTTTTTCAGTATTAGTTTTACTGATAGATCCTGCTTACCCCTCTAGTGTATCCCCACCTTAGATAGTTCCCTTTTGGGTTTATTTCTATCTCGTTCCCTACCCTCCACTCCGTAGATTACTAGGCCTTTGGGCTAATTTTTAGTTTAATTTATAGTTAATTTTAGTTTAAATTACTTCTTTTTGTCAGTTAAAATAATCTTAGTCTTTGTGTGTGTGTGTGTGTGTGTGTGTGTGTGTGTGTGTGTGTGTGTGTGTGTGTGTGTGTGTGTGTGTGTGTGTGTGTGTGTGACTAGACTAAGTAAGTTTGAGTGTGGGTGTTTGTTGTGTGTTACTTGTCATCCCTGTCAGGAAGTCTAAAGATTCCAGGGTTTCAGGCTTCAAGAAGTGTGACTCGTGCTGTCAGAAGATGTCTCTGACAGACGCTCACACTTCTTGTGTTTATTGCCTGGGCCCTCTGCACCTGCAGGACTCTTGTTCTGTCTGCCATGCATTCAGTCCAAGAGTCCTGCAGGAGCGCAGAAACAAGCTTATCTTGAGAGACTTGTTGAAGCCCGAAGGTTCCCCGACCAAGTCTTCATCGGGTAAACCTTCGTAGCCTACTAAGCTGTCGGCTCCATGTTCAGAGCCTTCGGCTAGTGGTGCTCTTAGTGCTCCTACGTCGGCTCCGGCCGGAGCCGATGCTCCCAAGACTCAGTCGGCTCCGATTGTTGTGTCGGAACCATCTGTGAGCCGTAAGCGCTCCAGGTCTCCTTCTTTGGAGTCAGTCAGTCAAGACGAGATTGACAACTTAACATCAGATGATATTTGAGCTAGATATATTGCAAATAATCCAGCAAAACTTCACAAGTATGCCATAATGACCCCATGGTATGGTGTTGTCTGTCACTCTTTGCAAAATACCAGCATAGAGCATAGTCATGGAGATTTGGACAGCGGCCATCATTTCTTTCACAATTATATGCTTGCTGATTATTTTCCAGGGCGATGTCTTCTGCATTCTCAGACTTCAAGTATGGGCCCTCCATTTGAAGTCTGGGGCATCACTAGTAAGTGACTGGATAGGTTCCACATGGAAAAGACCATCTCTGAGTTGGTCTTGACTTACTCTACCCATCAGAGGAGCTCCCTTATGATGGCTCAGGTAAGAGGAATTTTCTGTTCCAATGGCAGGCTTCCACAGACTCTTGAGGTCCCCTGGATTCTCCTCATGTAGAGTCTGCCCTGGAGAGACATCAAGATAGCAGCTGAAATGTAATCCAGTGGCTTCAGAAAGGTTTTGTCATCAGTTTGTTACTTTGAGTGAACTAGATGAAGAAAATGATAGGAATTGAATACTCGTTTGGAGGATAAACACGCTACCTACCTTGGTGTTGTGTACTGCCAACACAGCCATCGTGCCATATGCTGAAGAAGTTACTTTCTCACCTGGAAGGAATACTCTACTCTTTTCTAGAAATGAACAATAACCTCTGATTTGGAGGTATTGATTTTTATCCATGTCTCTTTGCACTCAGGATAAATTTTCTTCACTTATGCTGGATATCACAGTCACATGAGGCTAGCAGGACATTACCTGCAAGTAAAAAATGGAATCTTTATGTAGTGCCGGAAATGACCCCCTGAAATGCAGGATGGAACATATCTGCAATTACAGAACCTTGTACACTGTACTTACTAGCAGTTAGTGCCTCATA
Organism: Protopterus annectens; assembly: GCF_019279795.1. NCBI lineage: Eukaryota > Metazoa > Chordata > Ceratodontiformes > Protopteridae > Protopterus > Protopterus annectens. The sequence continues at coordinate 735,021,836 of NC_056725.1, forward strand.
CAGTTACACATTACAAGCTAGTGATATACTCAGCTGTTATATTAATTTGAAATGAAAATGTCATTGTAGTACACAGCACATGCCATCCTCTTTTGGATATGAGAACTGTATATTAAGAACTTGGTGATTTCACATGGTTAAATGCATGGGCATACACACACACACACACACACACACACACACACACACACACACACACACACACACACACACACACTCACACACACACACACACACACACACACACACACACACACACACACACACACACACACCCACACACCCACACACACCCACACACACATACACACACAGACATACACACACAGACATACACACACAGACACACACACACTCAGACACACACACACACACACACACACACACACACACACACACACACACACACACACACACACACACACACACACACACACACACACTCTCTCACACTTAAAATATTTGTTCACTGTAGAAGATTAAATACTGCAAAATAAATGTGTTGGTGGATAGTCCAAGGGTCATTAATACAGGAAAAGGGGAATACCTACAAAGTTTAGGGCTGTGGTCTGTTACAGTATACCCCTTACTTTGAGTTACAGTGATCTCAGAATTTACCATATACCAGTAGCAGTAGTGGGAGTCCAAGGGCACCTTCTTATATATTAGGGTATGAAGTCCCCCTGGAAAAATGCTTTAAAGGCATTACAGCAAGTTTACAAACTGACTGTATTTAGTTGATAATCATTACTTATTTATTATAATAACTTTCTTGGGTGGCTTAAGCCATAGAACCTTGCTGGCTAGGCTTACGTAGGCCCTTGGGCCGATAGCCTAGTACCTACTTATGAACGTATGAACCTATTATTTACTGACATTTGGTAACCAGGAAAGTCCCCTGGGCCACAGACTCATTTTCAGTGGAAGCCCGGGGAGAAAATCTCCAACTACAGTCAATAATAAATAAATATTTATTTATTTATTTGCAGTTTGTTTACCGGGATAGTCCATTGGGCTGAGAAGAGACCCGGGGAGAAAAGCTCCATAAAAACATTATGCAATGTAAACAAATCATTGTCATTAAGTAATACAGTAAAACAGGAGAAGAACATACTACAGTTTACAGTAGAAATTTTAAAAAGAAAATTAATAAAAACACTAGTAAATATTCATAAATACATTTGATTAAACAATGGAAATGTAACAGTAGAGGCAAAAGCTTGTATCTGAGTTATAGTAGGGTAGGGGATAAGAGGAATTACTTGTAGAAGTAACAAAGGAGGGTATAGTAAGGAGAAGTAGTATAAGAGGCAGAGAGAAAGGTGGCTACGAGGCAGTGTACCTGCAGTATGAAGAATGACAAGAGAGAGTGAGGAAGAGAGAGGAAAAAGCACAGTTTTTTACCTACCATAAATGTAGATGTTCGAGTGTATACACTGCTGCAGTCATTACACTTGGGTTATCCTGCTGTCAGGCGGTTCCCCAGTAGGCCTGAATTCCAAAGTCTTGGACTGGCGTCGGTTGCTGTTGCTTCTTCCCTGACGTCAGTGCGACAGGGGTATATAAGATGCGGCCGACGCCATTTTCTTCAGTTTTTCTTGCCCCAGATGTCAGGTGCCCCCAAAAAGGTAGGCAATTCAAACTGCTAATAAAACATACATAAGAAAAGCAATCAACAACTTTCAGTTACCAGCAAATACTCCCCATAGGTAGTAAAGGGTAGAAGACATAGGTACGTAACAGCAAGTAAGAGGGGAACGAGGGAGGGTAACCTGGACTGCAGCAGTGTATACACTCGAACATCTACATTTATGGTAGGTACAAAACTGTACTATGTTCATGTTACACTGCTGCAGTCATTACACTTGGGTAGAATCCCAAAGCTGAGGTAGGGTGGCTGGTTCTATAAGGCATTAGGGGTGGCTATAAGGCCATGCAGCACTGCAGTGGCAAAGCCAGCTCTGGATTTAGAGTATAGAGGCAGATGGTAATGCTTGGTGAAGGTATGTACAGAACTCCAAGTTGCTGCTTCCAAAATGTCCTTGGTAGGTACTCCTCTGAGGTAGGCAGTTGAAGTGGCTGTTGCCCTGGTGGAGTGAGATCTAATGCTGTTAGGTACAGGTTTCCCATGGTGTATATAGCAGAAACGTATACAGTGTCCTATCCATTTTGAAATAGTCTGTTTTGAAATGGCTTTTCCATGTGCTCCTGCAGCATATGCTACCAATAATTGCTCAGTTTTTCTGAAAGCTTTGGTTTTGTCCAAGTAAAAGCGTAACTGCCTGTGCATGTCCAAAGAATGCAGTAGTCTTTCCCCTTTATTCTGTGGATTTGGATAAAAAGTTGGCAAGTGAATAGTTTGGTTTAGAGCCACACTTGATACCACCTTTGGCATAAAAGTAGGGTTTGTTCTTAAAGACACCGTCTTGGTGGAAAATGATGAAAGGTTCCACTGCCATTAGTGCCTGTAATTCTGAAACTCTTCGTGCTGATGTTATTGCCAGGAGCAGAGTAGTTTTCCAAGGGATATATTTTAAATCTGCTGTGTTAGCTGGCTCAAAAGGAGGTAAAGTTATTTTTTCCAATACGAAGTCGAGGTCCCAAGTTAGAGTAGGTGCTCTATGGGGCGGTCTTATGTTTTTAGCCCCTCTGAGGTACTGTTTTAGCAAGGGATTAGAGAAAATTGGTGGATCCGTGTTGTAATGAGCAGAGATGGCAGAGGCGTGGATCTTGATGGATGAAAAGGAGAGGCCTTTGTCCAGCATCTCAGTTAAATATTGTAGTATTTGAGGAATATTTGGGACAAGAGGGTCAAGGCTGTGAGCCTGGTTCCAGGCACAGAATCTCTTCCATTTATCTGAATAGGCTTTCCTGGTACTAGCCCTTCTGGCCTCCAGAATGACATCCATAACAGCTTTGGAGAGAGGCATTGCTTCCTTGACTAAGGAATCTTCCATGCAGCCAGGTTTAAAGTCTTTAGCTGGCTGTGAAGTATCTGATTGTTGTGCTGAGTCAGAAGATGTGGGATTTGAAGCAAAATCCAGGGTGGTCCTTGTGCTACGAGTACCTTTGGAAGGAGAGGTAGTGGTGGGAACGCATACACTTGTAGGTTTTTCCAGCTGAATGAGACGGCATCCAATTTCCATGCTTGTGGATTGTAAGTCCTTATGCAGAATTTCTGTAGCTGGCAGTTCATTGGGGATGCAAACAGATCTATGTCTGGGCTCCACCATTTTTTTGTTATCATTCTGAATATTTGTGGATTCAATTCCCATTCGTGGGGATCCATGATGTTTCTGCTTAAGTCGTCTGCCAGTGTGTTTTTCTCTCCTGGCAGGAATTGTGCTTGCAGATGAACTTGATAGGTTAGTGCTGTGTTCCACAAGGTCATGGCTTGTCTGCAGAGGGGATCAGAGTGAGTGCCCCCTTGCTTGTTTATGTACCACATAACTGTGGTGTTGTGTGTCTTTAGTAGTGGTTGTCCTGGATGCAGAAGGTCCTTGAAAGCTATAAGGGCATTTTGTACAGCTAGCATCTCTTTTTGATTGATGTGAAGATGCCTTTGTTCTGTGGACCACTTGCCCTGAATACATTTTCCTGCCATGTGTGCTCCCCAGGCATAATCCGATGCATCTGTTGTCAGTGTTTGCCTGGCTGTGGGTTGAGTGAAAGGCTGTCCCTTGTTGAGGTGACAAGCTTGAGCCCACCATCGAAACTCCTGTTGAAGGCAAGGAATTAGTGGTATTACTGTTTCCAAACTTTGACAGTGTTGAGACCAGACACTCTTTAGGTACCATTGTAGTTTCCTCATATGCAGTCTGGCATTAGGAATTAGTAGTATGCAAGATGCCATGTAACCCAAGGCCTGCAGAATTTTTCTTGCAGGGAGTTGGGTTCTTGTTGCCATCAATTGAAAATATTGAGTTAGTTGTCCTTGCTTGTCTGGTGTCAGATAAGCCATCTGGGCCGTTGTATTCAAGCTGGCACCCAGGAATATTATCCCTTGTGAGGGCACTAGTTTTGATTTCTTTTCATTTACTGTGTACCCTAGGCAACTTAATTTTTTTAGAAACGCCAGATGCTTTAGAAGAATGTCCTTGCTCTCTGCTTGAATCAAGCAGTCGCCAGGTATGGATAAATTTGAATTCCTTTCTGTCTGCAAAATGCAATTACTGGTGCCAGGCACTTTGTGAAGACCCTGGGTGCAGTAGATAAGCCAAAGGGCAGTGCAGAGAATTGGTAGTGCATTGAACCAGCTATGAATCTGAGGTATCTTCTGCAGGTTTGTCTGATAGGGACATGCAGGTATGCCTCCTTGAGGTCCAAGGTTACGAGCCAAGCTTTCTTGCCCAGCATGGGAAGAAGCTGCTGTAGTGTCAACATTTTGAATTTTGGAACATCCAGCTAAGTGTTTAGAGAAGAAAGATCCAGAATGGGCCTCCAGGCTTGGAACCAGAAAGAGTCTTGAGTAAAATCCTTGTCCTTGCTCCTGTGGTGGTACCTTTTGAATAGCTCTCATGTCCATGAGTGCTGTAATTTGTTTTTGAGCCTCTGCCCATTGATTTGGTGGCAGATTTGGCATTCCTTTTAACCTTGGCAGAGTGTGAAAGTGGAACCTGTAACCTTGAGATACAATGTTGAGAACCCATTTGTCTTTGGTGATCATATGCCAATTGTGATAGAAAAGTGCCAGTTTTCCTCCCAAGGGGGCTGCCAAGAGAGAACTGTTTGGCAGCTGTAGTGGGAAGTCATTGGGGCTGTTTTTTATATGGTTGGGGCCTGTCTTCCCCTTCTTTCTGGGCTGATGCACCCCATTGTCGAGGCCTGTAAGGACCTTGTGGTTGACTTCTACCTCTTGGACATCTGTATCTGCCCCTTTGAGGTCTGTCTGTAACTGGAAAGGACCAATTCTTTGTTGGCCAATTTCTGCTAAATCAAGGAGGCTGAACCTGTAAGAAACCCTACACCGTTTGTATAGATTTTGTCTTATCCTCCATTTTCTTTAATACCTCTTCTGCCTTAACTCCAAATAACACATCCTGCTGCAAAGGTGCATCCAATAGTTTTGCTTTAACATGATCTGGTAATGTATGTTCTTTTAACCAAGCATGTCTTCTGATGACTGAACCTGTAACTGCTGCTCTACAGGATGCCTCTAAAGAATCAAATCCACATTGCAAAGCATGTTTTCCCACTTGCTCAGCTGCATGCAATAAATCCTGCATTTCCTTAAAATTAGGATGATCTGAGTCTGGAAGCATTTTTTTGTTTCAACTGAAACATGAAATATTGCTGATGTTTTAGCACGTGAAACTGGCAATTTAAGGCCCTCATTGCTAAAGTTGCAGATGTATATACTTTCTTCCCCCATCTGTCTAATGCTCTGGAATCTCTGTCAGAGGGGACTGGATTCTTTGCTGATGAGGCACATTCTGGCTCGAAAGCCAAACACATTCTGGCTCGAAAACCAAACACATTCTGGCTAGGCTTATAAATGCCCTAGGGCAGATAGCCTAGTATGAACCTATGAACCTATAAATAAATTTAAAATGGGTGGCGAAAGCCAAACACATTCTGGCTAGGCTTATAAATGCCCTAGGGCAGATAGCCTAGTATGAACCTATGAACCTATAAATAAATTTAACCCCTTTGGGGCCCTGAGAAATAGTTTCAGGGTCAGCAACAGGGCTTTTATAAAGAAATTTGTGAGAGTCAGGGACTTTGTAGTATCTGTCAGGCTTAACTGGGGCTGGAGGTAAAGAATCAGGATTTAAGCTGGATTCAGTATACACATCATCCACAATATCCAACACTGGCAGAATTGCTGGCCCTCCCAATGGAAATGCTCTCTCATGGTATGTAAGGTTTCCCCCAAAGGAGTATTCCTCAGGCGGAGAAGCTGATGGAATTGATTCCTCAGCATCAGAATCCTCATAGGGGGGTAAAGAGTATCCTAGGTCTGAGGATGAATCTGAAGAGATGGATACCTGGTCGGATGAGTCATAGTCTGCATCCTGTCTAGGCCTTTTATCAGGAGGGGGATGGGACTCCCTGATCAGAGTGATTAGGTCTTCGGACATTTTGAGCATTTGTTTCTTAGGCATGGAGGCCTGCCCTGGAGAATGTTGTATTTGTTTCTTTGTTTTTAAAGGAGGTTTAGACTTAGCAGAAGGTTTAATGCTTAACTGAGTAGGTCTGAAAACACCCTCTGAAGATACGGGTAGTTCAGCTACTCCAGATCCCTCTGAAGGGTTAGTTTCGGTAGGCTGAAAATCTTGTGCGTCCGAAGGCCCAGCCATCTCCACGTGGGAGTCAGAGGCGGCCAGTGCTTCTAAAGAAGAGGTCGTCAGGGGCTGCGAAGGCGCCTCGCTGAAAACCGGAGAACCGGTGACTGGCCTAGAAGAGGCTTTGTCGTCAGTTTTGGGCCTTGGATGCCTGTCCTTGTCTTTGGCTTTTTATGTATTCCGGTCGTCGGAAGTTCCGACGGCATGGTGTAATTGAATTTTCTGCCAAAATAATGTTGGGCAAAATCAAACCGATGTTTAATAGTACGCTTGTTAAACCTAGCACAAAACCGACAACCAGTGACGTCGTGGTCTGGGCCTAGACATGGGATACAATAAGAATGGAAATCCTTATGAGGTATTTGCTTCCCACAAGAAATACAGTTATTAACTTTTACTGACATCGGTCTGAGGCAAGAAAAAGTTTCCCCAACGGGGTACTTAGCTTTGTAGAAGACTTCGGTTCTGGATTCGGAATGAAAATCTCAGGAGGCAGCCGACCGGCACTTGCGAACTGCTTTTGCTTCGGGCACTGCGCGGCAAGAAAGACTGAAGAAAATGGCATCGGCTGCATCTTATATACCCCTGTCACACTGACGTCAGGGAAGAAGCGACAGCAACCGATGCCAGACCAAGACTTTGGAACTCAGGCCGACTGGGGAACCGCCTGACGGCAGGATAACCCAAGTGTAATGACTGCAGCAGTGTAACACGATGAACATCAGGGTATAACGCAGACAGCAGTTATGAGGGGAGAGAGCAGGAACGTTCCCAGAGGTATATGAGATGGAAATGAAGCAAGATCTAGAGGTAAAGTGAGATTGAAAAAACATCATATAAACAGTATTAACAAAAATATATAACAAGAATCATAATTAAAGTAAAAAAAGACATTACTGTAAAAGAAACAAAATATAAACAAGAGTCAACATGAATGAAAACGGCATTAGCATTAATTCAAAACATTCATTTCCATTTCATAGCTTCACGTCTTGCAGTTACAGATGTCCCACTTTTCACTACGGAGCCAGAATGAATGACAGACTGTCTTATTCTTGCTATTTAAGAGTTTCAGGAGCAGTTTCCTTGAAACACCGTGCTGACCTCAACACTAGAAACAAAGTGAGTCCCACAGCATCTGAATTCAAGTACAACAGAGATGAAAGTAATCACTGTGACAAGTAAGCAACCTCACAATACTGCCTGTACTTCCAAAGTTATAGTTACCTTGTGGAAGCAACTCACTCCAGGGTTACTATAAATTACACACTGCAAATCAAGGCCTGAGCGCACACAAAGTAAAATATACAAAGAGCTCACCAACTTAAAAACATGACTTCGTCTTGGAATACTGTGTTTATAACATGGCTCTATGAGGTAATAAATGATGCAAGCAAATCTACATTTTCAACTCCTGATATCAACTAATTAGCCAATAAATCATTCTGTTGCGACACAGGCAAATAAACTATTTTAAAAACAGACATGATACTGGCAGCAGAAAAGTCCTTCATTAACCCACACCCTCGTACTGATTCTCCCACTCACACACACACACACACACACACACACACACACACACACACACACACACACACACACACACAGACATATACACATTTATAAAAAAAATATGTATAACCTATCTGAATGTTGCCCCTAAGTACTCCAGTTTATACATTTTAGTCAGTACTTGTTCACTAGAGATATAAAAACAGTTTCTCATTTAAAAAAATCTCAATGCAACTTATGTATAGTTCGGGATTAAAGCATTGGTTCAGAGGGATTCTACCTTCAATAGTGCATGTCTCTGACTGATGCTCAGATTTAAGTACATACAATATGCCAAACTGGACCTTTGGACACAGTAGGATATCTGCTGTCGTTCCAAACTGCATCAAAGCTATAACAGATTTTCATTTTGATACACTGTCACTTGTTGAGCTCTCTAAAATCATCTATACATAAAAGTCAATAATACAGCAACATGATGTATCCAACTCAAAAGGGCAAGGGAATACCTAGATAATAGCTAATCAAGTAAATGTTTGATAAAATACCAGTACAAATAAATAAATAAATAAATGCATGCATGAATACATAAATAGCTAAATACAACATAACCTGAAGGCATAGACATACATGACCTTGAAACAAGAGTTAGGCAAACCGAGCTACATTTTCAGAAATAGCAAACTGCAAAGTAAAGAGACTTAAATAGATGTACCACAAACTGCTTCCAATGAACTCTTTTCAAATGCTTAAACACTCAAACAAAATACAAATGAATGAGTAAACCCCTCTGTAACTTCCATAGGCATCTTGCCATAAAAGGGAAATCAGTGCTGACTCTTGCTTACAGAACATATTTATTAGCATGTAATGGTAGAAAATGCTCTATGGAGTATTTTGATCCTCATTGTTTACTTAATGGCTCTGTGGTTGAGCTAAAACTGAAAAAGGATACAATGATGTAGTGCAATAATTAAAAAAATGTAAGAAAGGCAGCAATCCTTTGCACCGGTGGAAATGGCTGAATTCAGAGCACAAGGGACTCAGTTTAATATGGGCATGAGATGCCCTTCATTGTGCAGCTGAAGACCATTATATCCTCTTTAATAACGACACAGGATACCCAACTTTGTGTGGCTGGACATTACAAAACTCAGTTTAATGTAGCCATGTGATGTCCTACTTTGCATGATTAATTTGTAGATGATTGCATTCAGTTTATTGGGACACATACTGCCCTAGATTAGACCACTGAATCTATAATGCTCTAAAATCAGCAGTGATTACTTCACTGGAAACAAAACAGAAATCACTGCAGTGCTATAAAAATGCCCAAAATACAGATGAGTGTGGTTACAAAATAATCAGATATAGCCAACTGCTCTTATACTTGTTTTTGTGTATCAAATCTAACAATCAAATGTTTCACAAGCTAAATGAAGAAATGGTCAGGACATGCTAGAGTGAGTCCAGAAACACAGAGACTGACATAAAGAATTGACTTAAATATATGTTTGAAATTTTTCAGAATATTCCCTTTTCTTCGAGACATAGTGATCTTGGAGTTAGTATATGCAAGTATGGTGGAGTGGGGATTTTCCCACGTTGAGGTATGGGGGTGTAGGGACTTGCACCCCCCTGCAAAAAAGAAGTTTAAAAGAGAAGAGTGATGTTGAAAATTTGCTGTTCTCATATTTTTGATCTTTTCTCCTTGGTGTGTCAGCACTGTGCATTTTGAATAATGACATTTCAATGTGGAGCCAAAGAAATGCAGAAGCAATGCTCAAGCAACAGATCAGTAAAGTTTTCTGCAACAGCAATGATGACAGATAAAAAATATCAATACAAATATGTCTCTACAGCATGCGTCTAATGAGCTAAAGATCGCATCAAACAGTGAAAGGGTAGGGCAATGAAGCCAGGCATTTAAAATAGGTGCTTGCGGGACAAGCAGGTCTAGAAGCAAAAGCCAAAATACAGTAAAAAAAACATAATGACAGTCTTAAGGGAAAAGACAGAAATGTACATGTTGATTAAGAAGCAAAAATGTGATATTTAGGAGGAGGGGAGGAGCAGAGAATGATCATTAAACCTAGTAAACACTGCCCTATGATATGCACCTACAGACTACAAGTATTACATTTCCTGATTTTCACAATGATACTTCAACATGCTCTTTAAAGTGATGCCAACCACTACACCACTGTTATTAGTGTACTATACAGAGTACTGTATGACTATGTTGAAATGCTATTTATAATAGGTATAAATATGTGCAAATGAACATCTCTTTATAAGGAACAGTATGCATAAAACCATATGCAAATGCATATGATCCTACAAATGTCTTGGCAAAACATGTCAATATTTGCCCCGGGATTTGATAATGCCTACACTAAGTGTACACCTTTCTAAGTGAATAGATAACACAGACATAACTCAAACCTTCTTCCTCCTGTTAATTTTCCTACTGATATTCTTGCAGCTTTAAATATTGACAGGGATTCATAAAGGTTATCACAAAGTGTACACTTGTGTAATCTTTCTGAGTGACTAGAAAGCACAAAAATGTGATAAGAAATTCCTCTTCATCTTCAGCTTTCTAGTGGATGCCTAAAGGTTTTGGGCCCAAAGTGACTGGTATTTGGAACTGTTCCTAATTCCCTCCACCTTGACTAAAGCCCCAGTTCCAGCTGACGAAAAGCCAAACGTACCTTTTGGAACTGTGGCCAAAAAGTTCAACCTTGGTCTCATCAGACCATAACACATTTTCCCACATGCTTTTGGGAGAGTTGATGTATTGTTTTGCAAATTTTAGCTGGGCCTGGATGTTTTTCTGTGTAAGAAAAGGCTTCCATCTTGCAACTGTACCCCATAGGCCAGACATATAGAGAGTACGGGAGATTGTTGTCACATGTAGTACACAGCCAGTGCTTGCTAGAAATTCCTGCAGCTCCTTCAGTGTTGCTGTAGGTCTCTTAGCAGCCTCCCTGACCAGTTTTTGTCTCGTCTTTAAATCAATTTTGGAGGGATGTCCAGTTCTTTGCAACATCACTGTTGTCCCATATTTTCTCCACTTTTTGATGACTGCCTTCACTGTGTTCCAAGGTATATCCAATGCTGTGGACATTATTTGTACCCTTCTCCTGACTGATACCTTTCAACAATGAGATCCCTTTGATACTTTGTAAGCTTTCTGCGAACCATGGCTTTTGCTGTAGCAAGCAACTGAGTAAATGTCGGGAAAATCCTACTAGGACAGCTGAACTTTATTTGCGGTTAATCAGTCTCTTTAATTGATAGCAGGTGTGTACCCAAGAAGACTGAATGCTGTAATTAAATCAAAAGGTGCTTCAACAAAATATTAGTTTATAGATGTACGCATTTATGCAACCAGCTTATTGTACATTTTTATTTTTTATAGTTTTTCCCCTAACAGATTTGTTTTTCAATTGCTTTGTGGTCTCCTTTTTTCATATCACAAAAAACTGGCATTTTAACAGGTGTGTGCACACTTTTAATATCCACTGTAGGCGTAAGGCTTTATTGAATCTGGCCCTTGTCCTATTTTCAAGAAATTTGTTTTCTTTATACTAGAAAAGGTACATCATCAGGAGCAAGGAGGTAATTTTAAAATGAGTTAGTAGTTAGAGAATTACATCTGCAGTTGAAAACAGAATCAGACCTAAGTCTGGGTTTGAATGATCATGTGTTAATTAGCCTCATTTTAAAATAAAAGCATGACCAGATTACTAATTTATAAATGATGCTTTCAATAATTGGGATTGTTTTTCAGTATGATAGGTTGTATGCAATCATATGGTTTATGAAAGCATTTATAGGGTTGAATATACTGTTTGTGTTTGTTCTGAAGTTTTTATTTGAAATGAAAGTGCTAAACAAAATTAAAAGATTACACATGGATTTACTTGTGCATTTTTCATTGTTTCTGTATTCAAATCTCCTGTTTCTGAAAAAAGGTACATAAGAAGAATATCCTTGTTACAACTCTCTTAAGTGGACACTGACGTTACTGATAGAATCCTGTAAACCAACTAATATCTGTAATAGAATCCTGTAAACCAACTAATATCTGCGATAAAATCCTATAAACCAACTAATATCTGCTGTAAATTCCCAAAAAACAACCTGTTGCTGCCAGGAATGTTGTGTAGAGTTAAGCCCATCAACGATGGTTCAGTACCGCTGGACATCAGGTAGGTCTGATTAAAACCAAATAAGAAAAAGCAAATCCAATTCCTGATCCAGGTGTTAAATCAAAACAAAGACCATATAAAACACTAGGTCAATTGATATCAATAAAATATTTCATTTAGCACAGAAAACTGTATTATCATGCACTTATCCAGTAAGGAGTGGAAAAGAAATTTACTGCTACCGTTTTTTTTAAGAATAAGGGTGATGTGCATTGCTGTAGTAACTACAGAGGGATAAAACTGATCAGTCACAGTATGAAGTTATGGGAAAGAGTAGTGGAAGCTAGGATTAAGAAGGGAGGTGATGATTAGTGATCAGCAGTATGGTTTCATGCTGGGAAAGAGCACTACAGATGTGATGTTTGCTCTGAGGGTGTTGATGGAGAACTATAGAGAAGGTCAGAAGTATCTACATTGTGACTTCGTGGACTTACAGAAAGCATATGACAGGGTGCTTAGAAAGGAGTTGTGGCATTGTATGAGGAAGTCAGGAGTGTCAGAGAAGTATGTAAGAGTGGTACAGGATATGTATGAGGGTAGTATGACAGTGGTGAGGTCTGAGGTAGTAGTAACGGATGCGTTCAAGGTGAAGGTGAGATTACATCAAGGATCAGCTCTGAGCCCTTTCTTATTTGCAATGGTGATGGACAGGTTGACAGATGAGATCAGACAGGAGTCCCGGTGGATTATGTTGTTTGCGGATGACATTGTACTCGGTAGTGAGAGTAAGGAACAAGTCAAGGAGATGACAGACAATTTTAATGCGAAATAAAAATAAAAAACAACCATGGAGCAGAAAAATGCAGGAAAAAAGCTATTTAATGTGTTTTAATTAAGCACACACACTGGTACCTCGGCTTTTTGCCTTCAACGGAAAATAAACATTTCCAACAGCCATCTTTTTATGCAAATTTAAACCCCTGATTAACCAATAAATCTATTAAGAATTTAAAAGTACAAAACAATACTTGTTTACATTCCTCTCAAGTGAATATAATATACAAATACACTATAAACATCAACATTTTAAAGTGCAGCATATTTTAAAGTGCAACATATTTTACAATTATCAAAATATTTTAGAAATACTTTTTAATTTTTTAACTACTAGACCTTTTTTAACATTTAAACTTTCAAGATAAGTTTTCCTACAAAATAGGCTTATCTAATTCACCAAATTCACTTCCAAATTAAGACCCCTAGGGAACAATGTTCTATAGTTCAAAATAAACTTACTTTCTAACTCTAGCAACTTTCTAATAATATCCCCCCCCCCCATATAAAACAGGTTGGACAAGTACATTAAAGAAAAATGAAGCCACATTCCCCTCATATTTGTTAACAAAATGTTCTGCAACTGGGCTCTTCATATTTCTATTGCGGATGTCCCTCGAATGTTCCATAATCCTAGTCTTAACAGTTCTCTTGGTTTGACCAATACACCATTTAGTATTAACACAACCACAACCCACTGCATAGACTACACCACACAAATTAAAACTAAACCTACCTCTACACACAAATTTTTTACCATTAATAAATTTGCCCAAAATATTTCTTATATACAGACAAACATTACAATGCCTACAAGCAAAAACACCACTAAATTCCTGTGAACCATTAGAATAACCATATTTAACAACTCTTTCAAATTGGCATAACACCCATAAGAGAATTTTAGAAATCTAGGAAATAAATCCCCCAAAATTTCATCTTCACACACAACATAACACAAATCCAAAATAGCTTTTCTCATGATATCTGAAAATCCAGAATACTTAGAAACAAAGTATAAATCATTTTAATTAAAAATTAAACAGCTTTTTTTCCTGCATTTTTCTGCACCAGTTTTTTTTTTTATTTTAACAAGTTAAGGAGACCCTGCAGAGGTGCAGATATGCTCTAGAGAGGAGAGGAATGAAGGTCATCAGGATTAAGACAGAATATATGTGTGTGAATGAGAGGGAGCATAGAGGAATGATGAGGATGCAGGGAGTACAGTTGGCGAAGATGGATGAGTTTAAATACTTGGGATCAATAGTTCAGAGTAATGGCGAGTGTGGAAGAGAGGTGAAGAAGAGAGTACAGGCAGGATAGAGTGGGTGATAAGAGTGCCAGGAGTGACTTGTGACAGACGGGTACCAGTAAAAGTGAAAGGGAAGGTCTACAAGAGGTTAAGAAGACTAGCTATGTTATATGGGTTGGAGACAGTAGCACCGAAGAAAAAACAGGAGTCAGAGCTGGAGGTGGCAGAGTTAAAGATGTTAAGATTTGCATTGGGTGTGATGAGGATGGACAGGATTAGGAATCAGTATATTAGAGGGTCACCTCAGGTTGGATGGTTTGGAGACAAAGCCAGAGAGGCAGGATTGTGTTGGTTTGGACATGTGCTGAGGAAGGATGCTGGGTATATTGGGAAAAGGATGCTAAGGATGGAGCTGCCAGGTAAGAGCAAAAGAGGAAGGCCTAAGATAAGGTTTATGGATGTGGTGAGAGAGGACATACAGGTGGTTGGTGTCACAAAGCAAGATGCAGAGGACAGGAAGAAAGAGGAAACAGATGATCCGCTGTGGTGACCCCAAACGAGAACAGCCAAAAGAAGAAGAGGACAGTAACACCCACCAGGCTAGTACAGAAAGAAATTAAGCACAACATCACTTCCTTAAATAATGCCCAAGTCACATGATATTTAAAACCTTATTTTAAGTTACAGTTAAAAAATAAATTAAAAAAAAACAAGTAGTCCACTTTAAAATTAAACATATAAGGTCATAAAAAGCTCTTTTAACCAAGCAATAATTGCACATTTACATTTATTAAAAAATGTTATTTCTACCTTTACTTAGCCTCCTCCCTTTTAATGCACACACAATATTAATGGGTGCATTTATCCCAAGATTTCTAGCATCCTCTAACCTTAGCTGCCATACTGGCTCTTGTTGTTACTTCCTCTAAAATCTAATGATAAATTATCCAAAACAAAGAATAAAAATATTTTAAAAATGGTACATTTCAGGGTGCGCTTGTGTAGGTAATTATTTAAACTGCCTGTTTTAACAGAATAAAAGTTTCCTTAATTCTTTTAGCTAACCTTCTTATAGTCATTCCTCCATCGAAAGCCAAACAATCAGTACATTGAGCCACTTGTATGTTAGGCGATCTCTGCCTAACATACAAGGCCATGTCAAACTCAGAGCTGTTGGACATGCTCCACTTAAAGAAATCCCAATCTCTCCGAGCTACACGCCCTAGGGACCTAAACCTTGTCACCACAATAAACACAGCATGCTGGAGGGATAGATTCCTGTCCCAGAGACTTCCCATACTCTGGAACAAACTACCTATCTATATCAAACAAAACTCCTCATTAGCACTCTTCAAGAAAATTCTTGATGATTGGATGGGAAATAGGAAATTCTCCCTGGGGATCACTTCTGTTGCTCTGCTCGACAGGGGCACAGGAAAATAATTTTCATGGGTGGCTAAAGCCAGGGTACCTTTTTGGCTAGGCTTGTATAGGCCCTAAGGCCAATAGCCTAGTACCTACCTATGAACCTATGAAGATATACCCATCAGAAGGGATACAGTCATACCAGTTGTTACTACCACAGGATTTCCCCACGTCTTCAACATAAACATTGGGTCCATCCAAAATAAACTGGCAAACTTTATAACTTCTACTCCTAAAAGTGCTTTTGTCTTTTTGTGTCTTGAAAGGAGTGGCTTTAGTGCTATCAGTTTGTAAAATTCCCTTTATACTTAGATTTAGATCATGTCATATTTCTATCAAAAGACATAACCAAAGAAAAGGTGAAATAATAATTATGCAATTCTTTCCTGTTGGTGCTAGACACTATACTTTCTTTCAATAGTAGGGAAACTCCTATCAATAACCGAAAAGACAAAGGCACTTACAAATGTGGCTTTGTGATGTTTGCACCTATATTTTGGACAGACCCACTATTTATTTTACACATTGTATGCCTGTACATGTGACTTCGGCATTACTTAAGGAAGTGAAATTGTGCTTGTTTAAATAAGGATTTAAATATCATGTGACTGTACATATTACTTGGGTATTATCTGTAGAAGTGATGTTGCGCTTGTTATCATTCTGAAGAAGTCTGGTGATTGTTACTGGACAAAAGCAATGGTTCTGCGTGCTAAATTAAAAGATTTTATTGATAGCACTGGATCCTGGTGAGTGATGTGTTTTGTCATCATGCTGCTGTTAAACTCTGCAGTAGTTGTATGCAGTGTATTATTGTCCTTTAAGGTTTTCTAGTCAGCAAGAGATGTATCCTCAAGTATCAGCCAGTGCCAGTACATGTCAGATGGTTCCACCAATCTTTATCCAGCTTCCAGTGGAGATTGAGTATTCAGGCAATGAATCACTAATGCTGTAAAGACTGTTCTACAATTGCCAGTGAAGTTAAAAAGTCATGTCATCACTGCTGTAGATTCAGTAATGGATAATGAATCTGACTGTTCATTTTTCAAAGTTATACTTTCCAGCTGCCACCAGCTCTGCTTGTTTAGAATATTCACCTATCCCTGCTCACATAACATGGTGCTTGGCTTTGGCTCTTATTGATATTGCAGGGCTGAGCAATAAAGCAAGCACACAGTTTGAAAATGCAGTTGTGTAAGATCTTAGCATAACAGCAGATGTCCTCCTTCTCACTGTTGCAGAATTCTTTCCTCTTGGTATATCCTGCCAAGGATAGCCTATTGTCCGGACAGCATACCAAAGCCTTTACAACTTCCATGCATCATGCATAAGATGTTTGTCCTACATGCAAGGTACATGGTACACATAATGTACATGTGCCTAATTGTCAGAACTAAAATGCCCTGAAGAATGAGACTCAACACCAGAGAAATAGCATGCAGATCCAGGAAGGGAATAAAAAGAAAATAAGGATGGAAGAAAGACCCCTCATCCAAAAGGAAGGCAACAGAAAGTAATAGAGGGCAGGAAGGAGGGGCAGAAAACTGCAACAGTGAGAAGTAGGACATTTACTGTCATGATAAGATCTCACACAACTGTACGATGTCCTTCCTTACTACTGCTGCAGTATTCTTTACTCTTGGGAGAGTACAAGGGCTACTGGAAAGTATGGCAGGAGGAAGGCAGAGAAGAGCCCTCCAAAAACCCATGAAGGATGGCCCTGGTCCTAGAAATGACATCCAAGTTGTAATGTTTGGTGAAAATGGAAACAGAAGACCAAGCAGTAGCTTCCAGAATAGATCTAGTTTCCAGACCCTTGGAAATTGCACCAGAAGAGGCCACTGCCTGGTACAATGAGCACAAACAGAAGAGGAAAGCTGCTTGTCATGAAAAGAATAACAAAAAGAAATGGCCTTAGAAATGCAGGGGGACATGGTTTGCATAGACACTGCCAAACCCAAAGTCCTGATATGCAAGGAAATAAAAAGTTTCTCAGATTTTCTGATTTGTTTTGTCTTGCCCAAGTAATATCTCAGCTGTCCATGTAAATCCAAGGTATGCAGAGCCATCTTACTAGAAGTCTGTGGAGAAGGGAAAAAAGAAAGAACATGAATGGACTAATTCATGGACAAATCATTAACCACTTTGGGCATAAAAGAAGGCTTGGTACAAAGAGACACCTTGTCCCTGTGAAAAGCCAAAACAGAAGGAACTGCCATGAGTGCTTAAAGTTCAGAGACTCTATTCAAAAAAATAAAGGTCACTAACAATACAGCCTTCCAACTACAATGTTGTATGGAAGAAGAAAAAGCAGGTTCAAAAAGGGAATTTAAAAGTTTGGCCTTAATGTCCTCAGGTAAGGCTTGAAGGCACAATCATGAGTATCTCCTCATGAGAGAACAAGATGCACTTGCCCTAGAGGAGGCATCAGCAGCATCATAACTACATTTAATGGAATGGCAGACCACGTGAGGGGCAGAACTTAGAAAAGAAAGGGCAGATGTCTTACTATGTGAATCTGGCATATCAGCCATCCCCCAAACTGGGGGTGGAGCCATGACATACCTAGTCATTTGGGCCTTATATTTCATAGCCATACAGACCAAAGTAGCAAATGTATACATCTTTTCCCCTTACCTCTCCATAGCACAGCTTCCTTGTCAGAAGGTAGAAACCTGGAAGAGAATACCAGCTTGGACGGCTTATCTGTAGAACACAGATATAACAGCCAGATCAGAAGAAGGACTTTTATACAAATACTTATGATCCTCATGGACTTTATAAAATCTGTCTGGCTTCTTAGGGGCCAGAGGCTGATAGTCAAAAGCCTGAGAAGCTGCTGCAAAGGTATCCAAAGGGGCAACTAAAACAGGAGGGACTGCAGAAGGTCTGGGTGAGTTAATCTGGAAGAGTTCATAATATCTCTTTGGAACCTGAGAATCATGAGAACAGTCGCACTTAAAGTGTCTCATCATATGAACCACTGTATCCCTAAAGGATAATTCTTCAAAAGTAGAATCAGGGAACAGTGAATCTTCTTCATCAGACCCTGCCCGGGGCAAGAGGAAAGTGGATCTGGGTGGAATATGCCAAAGATTCTTCACCAGAATCCAACTCTTCATCATTAAAATCAGAATCCCTAGGCCTCTTAGAAGGCATGGAAGTCAAGGGAGCAGAGACAGGAACAGACAACCTTTGTGGGGGTTTCAGAACTGTAAGGGCATTAAACAGTCCCTGAGTAAAAGTCCTGCCTCTCTTTGTAAGGCTCCTTAGTTACAGAAGCCACATTTGTTTTTGTCTTTCTTGTTTTAAAGAAACATCTGACTTAACAAATCTAGGAGGTTCAGACTCCTGCCTACATTTTATGAGGTTACCAGGTTCCTCTTCTCCGATATTGATATTTGCAGAATCTCCCTGGCCCCCTGGGATATAATCAGACATGGTTCATCCTCTACATCTGCACCAGATGTATGTACAGCCTCGGTGGATGTGTGGGTAAACAGCTCTTTGTCAGCTTCTAACTGGGTTGCAGAAGAGGGAACAGGTGTCAGCACCGGACGGTCCTCACCTAACCTGAGGGAGATGTCCAGTGGCAGCAGCAAGCTCAGTACATGCCTTTTTAAATTTTTTTCTTATGTGGCATCTAAACTTCTGGGCAGGTAGAGTCAGCCATGGTACCCTGAACCAAAAGCTTCAGACATTGTTTTTTCCAAATAAATTGAAAGAGACAATAGGTGACTGTGTAGTGCCTTAGAGACAAATGCCTGACAAATCTCATAATGTGCATCAGGTGTGTAGTACTTAAACAAAAAAAGCACTTCTTTTGTCTATATTTATGGGGAATTTGCCTCCCCCACTCACATTTTCCCTTCCTGGATAACATGTAAATAAACTACAAGGATGAAAAAAGAAAAGAAGGAACCCCAATGTGGCATTTAACTTTAGAGGGCTTGGTAGATGAGCCAGCTTGGAGAATGGTGAGCAGACCAAATTTAGAGGTACTGTTCGGACTGGTGGCAAAGAAGTTTTGAGGATTAGGCTTCTGTACATCACATACGAAACTTACAACTTGCATGTAAGATGTGTCTGATGTATGATGCCTGGAGGGTGAAAAGGCTTTGGTATACTAACCAAACACTGGACTATCCCTGGCAAGCTATAACAAGAGTAACAAATACTGTAACAGTGATAAGGAGGGACATTTGCTATCTCTAGTACAACCTGCTAAATTTTCTATAAATGAATCTGCCAACAACCCAGACTGCTCTCCCTTTCTACAATCAAATGTAAAGTCTGTGAAGCTGCTGTTATAAGCTGCACAACAAAACAGCAAGGCAAACACATGCGATCTTTACATGAAGAGAAGGTAAACAAGTGTGATCTTTTAAAACTAAGTGTATCTTATTTATGGAGGAACTTTGTCTCATCTTACTAATACTGGTTAGTCCATGCTCTCTCAAGTGCCACATAAAAGTTGTCAGTTTTTTAGGAATAAGTAGCTTTAAATCCAAATCTAATGATGCAGGGACCCACTGCAATTAAGATTAGTTGCTGATTTGCATCTCAGGGGTAAATGGATTTAATTGAAGTATGTCAGAACTACTGCTACTTCTTCCATATCAAACTCCAATTACCACTCCAGTGAAAAATCCTGTTTTTAATAGCTGGAGGCTAACACCTAAAGTAGAAGAAGCTGGGACTTGGACAAGTGAGGAAGCTGTACATTTTGTCAAACACAGTGGGAATTAGGGTACACATCTATGGCATGGGTGTCTGATACTCAAGTGTCAGTATGGCTAAGACTCGGAAAAGTAATAGAAATGGTTTCAAAACTAGGATCAAGCCTACCTCAGAAGGCAAACTGACCAAACTGGCAGTCAGAAGGAAGGAAGGTTCCGGTGAACAGTTGATGATTCTAATGAATGTTTATCTGTCAGCTTCAAGTTTTGCAGCAACAACAGTGGCAACAGAGGACTGGCTCACTTTTGCATTTGCTAGACAGGGGTCCAGGGAAGTAAATACTGTGGGAAGAAATAGCCAGGGAATTGTTATGTCTAGGGTTGTATAGGCCCTAGGGCCGATAGCCTAGTACTAACGTATGAGCCTATAATCAGTCCTATTGTCTCCCTCTGAAGGAGATATCACAGGTAGGGACACTGCCTGAACAGGAGCCTGGACATGGAACAGGCAAAGCTGTTCCGTCAGTGTCCAGCACTTTCAGGCCTATGTGGAAATGTGATAACTGCCATGGTCATGAACTCCACCACTGCTGCCTGTTTAACCTCCTTCCTCCTAAGTTTTTCCATTATTCTTTGCATATGTTTTCTCTGTACTTTGACTTGTCCTTGAAGCTTAAGAACATCTTTCTGAGGGGCAGAGATGGACATTCCTTATACCAGCTCAAAGACCTTCTTGTGCTTCATGGAGATCTTCAGATTTCTGACCCTAAAGATAAGACCTTTCTTGTCTTTTGTTTTAAAGTACTCACAAAGTCAACCTTGTGAATCTTTGACACATGAAAAAGATACTGCAACTAAAAGTTTTTTTGGGAGAATATGTCTCCAGCAGGTATACTTGGTGACATCATAGGTCCCAGAAATCTCAAATTACAAAAAATAAATAAATAAATAAAAATTCAAACATCAGTAATACGTACAAAAATAAAATGTTAAAAAAAGAAGTTCCAGACTGGGTTACTTACCAGGCTTTGAATTTGCCAGTATAAAATGATGGACTTGTATGAAATAAACATTGACATCATGTTCTGGAAGCAATGCAGAATTGAAAATGGTGTGTGTTAGTTCCTTTTTATAGTCAAGACTTTCTTATGATGTCCTCGGTGAATGAATGAGACCAGCTCTGTTCTCAGGATGTCTGACCACTTTGAAGTCAAATCAGTAAAAAAATTACATCTGCCTAAAATATTTGAAATGTTAATACAGTGCTGAATGTTATGGAGAACACTGACAGATAACCACTATAGGTGCTCACAATATAAAACATTATCTGCATAGCAGTTCTTCAGACCAGTAAAGTTTCTATTCGCCTTTCAGATGTGAACTCCTCTTAAAATCCCTGGCCCACACTTCATGTAACACTGGCCATGCAACTCATGTTCAAGACAAGATCTTTGTCTAGTCATGATACAAGCAGACAGCAGAGTCCTGCTGAAGCAAACTTAACAGAATAAGTGGAAAGACAAAGCACTTACTGTACCATCTTCTCTTAGCTTCAGGCAGGATCCAAAGTCTCCCAAGCGAATATGCCCATGCGCATCTAACAGAATGTTGTCTGGTTTGATATCCCTAAGGAAAAGAAAGAACAACAGTAAGCAAGAAACACTACTGATATGCAACAAGCAATCGTTTGATGAACATAAAGAGATACACCTATCATTCCATGTATGTTGTATCTGTATATTAAAAAGTCAGACCAGAGCAATGCAGAGAGAAAGACAGAATATTACCTAAAATGAGGAACTGTATACCAAGACGTGTTAAGGTATATGATGCATAGTAGTGTCTATACAGACAGCCAATCACACCTTTTCATTGACTCCCATGTCATAGAATGTAATGCTAATAATCCAACTGACTGCTGCTTGTTCAAAAAGCCCAGTAACTGACACAGTATAATACATGTGAGTCATGTATGAAGGCTGGGCAGCATGCTATTTTATCTCTACTGGCTGAGCATTGGATAAAACGTGCTGCTGCTGAGATCATTTTACAAAATGACCAGGCTCTTCAAAGAGTCTCGTACCACAAAGAATATTAAAATATGCTGTTGACATTTAAGGTACTTCTAATTGTAGTCTATTCCTTATGGGATAGAAAACGTTGTCATCACTGTTTCAATTTAACTACAGTGATTAGCTTACTCTCTGACGAAGTTTATCAGGGATAATTGTGCCATGGTTTTAAAAGACACATAAAATTCAAATAGGGCTAATGAAAGCACAAATATTTACTGCAAGTAATTTTCTTTACTTCTGATAACTGAGTTAGGGTTCTCTGGAGTGGACCCTCTTTAGTTTATTGAAAGGGCTTTATAATGTAGGTTCACACAAACCAAAATAGAGTTAACTACATTATCTGCCCCAACTATTCAAAGAATGAGGTAATAACCTTTATTTGGGAAACGTTTTTATGACTCATGGAGTGTTCCCTTTAGTCATATGTGTTAAACTCTTATAAGAAGAATTCTGGATAAAGCTAAAAATAACAGGGGTCAAAGGCCCAAAACTGAGAACAGATTTTAAATATTGCTGTTGTTGTGTCTTTCGGCTTTTCCCGGTTAGGGGTCGCTACAGCGGAACTCCGGTCCGCTAATGATTGGCAGTAGATTTTTACGTGCCGAGTTGCCAGCTCTGATGCACAGCCTTCAATGAAGGTACGCCCATTCACGCATGTCTCCACACAGAAGACGCTCTAGCTGAGAATCGAACAGGACAACGTCTTACTGTGAGGTGACAATGCTACCGCAGCACCACCAATGCAGTATTTTAAATATTGCTGTTATAAACTTAAAACGTTGACTGAATAACAGGTTTTGCTTTAACACACACTTTCTGAAGGATATGAAGTCTGAAACGCAAATGTTTGTCATTATTTAGTGACTTCAATCCATAGTGATTTGCCAAAAAAAAAACACAAATTTATGGGGAACAGACCAGAAAATATGAAGCAAAACTGGACATTCTGTGAAATTCTGGGCAGTTGAGAGGTATGCCTTCATGACACCAAACAACATATACTCTAAAGATCAGTTTTCCTTTATTACTCCAAGGAGCTAACCCTTTCCATCCAGTGTCTTCATCTACTAGTATCCACTGTTAAGATATCTACCATGTTTTATGGATAACCCAGCTGTGTCAATAATTTTATGTATATTTATACTGTCCAAGGAATGCACAGCAGTGAAGCTGTTAGCATTACTGCCTCAAAGTCTTTGGACTGCTGTTTTTATTCTTAGCTCTGTTGTACTCTTTTTGGACTCTGTATGTTTTCTCCTGTTTTCTACTGGACATTCACTTTCCTGTCAGAGTCCAAAACACATGCTGGTGATAAAGGATTTTTGACTGGAAACAGACTGTCTACCCTGCTTGGATTACTTTTGAATACTTAGTAATTCTGTATAATATTTCAAATTATATTTTTTTATTATTTTTTTGGCTTAGGATGAGGTTAAGTTCGCTACTTCTACTACCATTATCTGATCTGATTAAGATACAGTGATTAACTTGATATATATGGATTAAAAATCTTCCACATAGAGAATTTTCTTACACTGTTTTGAAAAAAAAATGTTTCTAGTCGATCCTTGACTATACATGTGTGAGAGTATGTGTTCTATGAAGGGATCCAATTCAGGACAGGCTCTTGTCTTGAAGCCAGAGCTTGCTGACTTAGTCTTTGGATCCTGCAAACCTGAAATGGATCAAGTATTGAAAAAGATGGATGGATAAACAGATGAAAACGGTACTACCCCATAATCATTTTTGTTCTTTTAAAATGATGCCTTGTACAGTTTAATGAGTGAAATATTGGAGACCATTTGAATTGGTTCAATACTACAGCAATACTTACTCTCTCTATAAACACATTCTATTTATTTACATTCCTTAATAGAATACTTAAATATATAAACTCTCACCTCAAATACATATAGTTGCATGTAGGTTTTGTTTAAAAGAACTTTTCTGAATAGAAGCAGATTGTCCACATGGTAAAGGCATTCTGAATTATAACAAATCGTGACTTTTAATGTACAGGTATAGATTATACTATTACATGCCATTAGCTCCCAACACACTTGCTCACTGTTACTTGTTGTAAATGGCATGTGCCTAACTCCCACTAATAAAACAAAAGAACATGTTGAGAAAACCACTTTATGACACAACAGCAAAGCTTTCAGGTAAAAACCCTTCTTCAGTGCATAACATACAACTACAAACCACTATTGGTTTAAATACAGGTCAAAATCACATGACCAGCAGTCCAATGGTCATATGACAAGAATTAAAACTTAAAGAATTTAAAAAAAATTAAAAAAAAATATTTTTATATAATATAATATAAATTATACATGAAATTATTAAAACATTCAACGCAATTTAGTGCGTTGTAGCCTAATGAGGACAGGTTTTAATGTAACCACATCATTCAAGCCTGGGGGGTGGTCTGAGGCCAACTTAAGTATCCATTCATACTCTTTCATTTCAAGTATATTATTAATGTCCCCACCCCTAGAAGTTAACCGTGCAATATCAATAACCCTAAAATGAAATCTATGTTCCATCCCATACTCAGCTGTATGCTTATATAATGCATTTGTATCAACAGATCTTCTAATTTCTGATTTATGTTCAATAATTCTATCTTTTAATTTTCTAGTGGTTTTCCCTATATAAAATGAGGGACATTTGGCACAAGTAGCCATATAAACCACAGAAGTTGTAACACAAGTTGCTAATAAATCAAAACAATATAATATATCAATTATAGGATGTCTAAACTGGTGACTACCTACACCAAAAATATCCATACAACAAGTACAATTCATGCACTTAAGTGCCTGGTTTGACGGCAGTAGGACTTGAAAAAGTATGGAAATCTTTATAACACAATCTCTGTTTTAGCGTTTTCATATTTCTATAAAAAAAATACGGTCTTTCACCCAAAACATTCTTAACATCCGTTGATGCCATCAGGGTTGTCCAGTTTTTCTGTATAATTTGTCTAACTAAATATGTCTTAACATTAAAAGAAGTAATATATCTGGTCACTGACTTTTGTTGTCCATTATTGCCAGTTTCAAAGTTTCCATCTAAGTAGATAGGTTTTAGTATAGTTTTTCTGTCAGCTATCACTTTAGTTTTCAAGTCAGATAATAACTTTTCATCATAACCACTAAGTCAAAATTCATTAAACATTTCATTCAATTGAATACTAAAATTAGCATCATCAGTATTCAACCTACTGACTCTGTTAAATTGAGAAGTCACTACACCTTTAAATACATGCGAAGCATGCATACTGGTAGAATGTATGTATCTACCAGAATATACTTCCTTCTTATAAATACTAGTGTGAATAGAACCATCTAGAAGTCTTAATCTAACATCCAAAAATACAATCATGTTATCCGAAACATCCATCTTAAATTTCAAAAATTCAGTTGTTCTATTTAAATATTGTATAAATTCACCAAGTTGAATTAGAGATCCATTCCATATCATAAAACAGTTAGAAGATCTGTTGATACAAATGCATTATATAAGCATACAGCTGAGTATGGGATGGAACATAGATTTCATTTTAGGGTTATTGATATTGCACGGTTAACTTCTAGGGGTGGGGACATTAATAATATATTTGAAATGAAAGAGTATGAATGGATACTTAAGTTGGCCTCAGACCACCCCCCAGGCTTGAATGATATGGTTACATTAAAACCTGTCCTCATTAGGCTACAACGCACTAAATTGCATTGAATGTTTTAATAATTTCATGTATAATTTATATTATATTATATAAAAAATAATTTTTTTAAATTTTTTAAAAATTCTTTAAGTTTTAATTCTTGTCATATGACCATTGGACTGCTGGTCATGTGATTTTGACCTGTATTTAAACCAATAGTGGTTTGTAGTTGTATGTTATGCACTGAAGAAGGGTTTTTACCTGAAAGCTTTGCTGTTGTGTCATAAAGTGGTTTTCTCAATAAGTTCTTTTGTTTTATTTTGATATATTTATCTACAGCTTGTTTTATTCCTAACTCCCACTAATCCAGTCCCACAGATTACCTAGCCCTCCCTTTACCCAACTGTAGTAAACTGCATAGACCTCTCACAGCCCTAACGCTAACCCAGTTTTTCAAGTTTGTACTCTAAGGTCGAGTGCTGCTGCCCCCCCCATTATCCATGCTGTCCCTCCTCCTGCCATGTTACTCCACCCAGAAATAATGAGTACACTATCCCCAGACCTCAACAAAAACTATAGTAACCTTCTGTGCTCACCTCTAAAGGTGTGATGAGACAGGAAAGTTAAAAAAAAATAACTTGTGTACACCTCTGAGTGTGGTCTGTTTTACACTAGCTGGGGTCCAAGGCAAAGGCGTGTGCTAAATTTGTGTCAAAATCCATTTATACAACCTGTGGTATATGAGCTGCCATGCCTCCATTAGCTGTAGATGTTATATGGTGCCTTTTATGCCTTATTTTTGAAAGGATACACAGTTAATTGTTGGGTGTGTTTGTGTATGTTACTAATAACAAGAAGAGCTACATATATGTCCAGCAATACTGTGTGTACCCACAGAAAGATCAGTGATATTTTTTTTCTCTAACCCTCATACTCACATTGCCCCATCAGGCAAGATCTACAGCAAGGTGCGTTGCTTTTTCACATATGCAAACATAATGACTCTGAACCTGACAAGCCAGGTCTGTCATCTGATTTGCACACACACACACACACACACACACACACACACACACACACACACACACACACACACACACACACACACACACACACACACTGCACACGTATCTACCCAACATTAGAAAGATATTCAGGTACTACTGAGATAACCAAAGACATCTCATCATGATGACATTAAGAAACTGCAAAAGTCATGACAGATACACTACACAAGCATGCACAGAAAAAAAATGGCTGCTACGGAGACTGAATTCATGATGACCCTAAGGTGTAGAAGGCTTATTTTGTGCTGATACCCCCACCAAACAACCATTATAAAAATGTCTTTCCAGAAAAATAACCAAAGGAATTCCAATAACTATTATTATCAGGTAAAGAAAGTGAAGAATATAGATGCTCAACACTGTAGCACCTCAGAAAGAAGAAATAGGTGGCGTTGAAGAAGAATGGCATCTTCTCAAAACAGCATGTGTGAAGTCAGTAGAACAGATGCGCAGTTGAGCCAGTATGGAAATAAAATATATAAGGAAAGCTAGTGGTGGGATATCAAAAGTCCAGGAAGCAGACATCTTAACTGTCAAGATTTTTGCACAATATCCAAATTTTTACCTTAAATTTTGGGTCTTTTCCTCACAAAATTTGGGTTTTTCTGGCAAATATATATGCAAATTCCACAGCTGCAAGAATGAGGATAAATTCTATAGTCAAGGGAAGCACTGCTGCAGTGGAAATGCAAACAAAAATAACTATATTTGCATAATAACAGAAATAATAAGGTAAGAGGTTTATTATTTTTTTTTTGCCAAAAAGGAAAGGAACTGAAGCATTCTTGAAGTTAGATATAATACTTACTATACGGACATTCTTGGACTTTGCACCCCAGTGGATTGACAATGGTACAAGAGTAACCCTGAAGCATTCTTGACGTTAGATATAATACTTACAATACGGACATTCTTGGACTTTGCACCCCAGTGGATTGACAATGGTACAAGAGTAACCCTGTTTACATTGCCCTCTAGTACTGTCTTACACATACAAGCAGAGCTGATGATTGCTGTTACATCTTTCATTGTCTCATGAAAACCTTTATTTTCATCCATCTTTCTTGTGTTCTGCCATCCAGTGTGGTGCTGTGTAATGGGTGCAAGATTATTCTAGCTGTTAATCCATTCTTTGATCCTTGTACATGGATCTCCATAACTATACATTCAAAAAATGAATGAATACCTTATCCAACATTGGTACGTGCAGAACACTGCTTCTACTCTATGGCTACTTTCTGCCTTTTTGGTAGCATTGCTGCTAAGTGCAGGAGAATGAGACAAAAAGTGCAGATGATTTTTTAGCACTGTCAGTGATGCAACAGGTAGCACATTCACCTTTGGTGCAGATGGTTTTGGGTTCTATTCCCACACCAATTGGATTGATTACTGACACTGCAATGTAACATAAAAGGGTACTGCAGTTCTGAGTGTGCTGTCCTTCATATATGACATTAAAACAAATTTCTATCTGTTTGAGTAGCTGATAGCTCAGGGAGATGTAAAAGATCCAACAAAATCTATCAAAAAGACTGAGAAGTTCCTGAATGTCCTGGGAAAAGGTCCCTAGTAGAGGAAAGGCCAACTCCGGTCTCTCCTGACAAAGTCTGCTATTCTATTGGGACTAACCCAGTCAACAAAGAATAAATAAAAGCAAATCATTTTCCCATCTGCTACTGCACATTGAATGCATATATATTACCTGGCATTAGAGAACGAATGCGTCTAATGTTCATGCTAAACTGTGGCTCAATATGTTGTTATCCTCATTTCTTGCTCAGTATTAGGCATTTGCAGACCTAACTCAGACAATAGAGAACATTCTGTATTTATTTTCTAGTTGAGCTAGTGCTTTTGGTTTTATTTGTGTAAAATGCACATTTTTATTTTATATTCATGTACTTAAATGTCATTTCATTATGCTAAACAGTATATGTGAGAAGTGTCTAATGAACATAGATGTATGTGTTTCTGCATTATGCATGTATGTGTGTATATACATACATTTTATATATATATATATATATATATATATATATATATATATATACATACACATATATATATATATAACACACACATATATATATATATATATATATATATATATATATATATATATATATACATACATATATATATAGATTTTTTTAACTGCCTTAGAATTTTTCCTTTCCTTGCCCATGATAATAATGCCGTCATTAACCTCCTGCTTAAAACAATGCCACAGATCCTTCCTTAGTTTTGTAGTTGTAGTAATCTGGCAAATAACTAGTTTGAAATAATGTTTATACCACACTTAGAAAACCACGGACTTTTACTGCAACTGCAAAACTAAAGGCAGAACCACCACACATACTAAAGAGTTTTACCACAGTTAAAGACTGATCAACAGCATTCTTACAAGCAGCAGGTTAATAGGAAAAGAACATTTTAACAGTTATGTAGCCTGGAAAGGTAATGTTTACTCTTTATACTTCTTACCTGCTTTATCTTATTCATGATTATACTACAGTCTTGATTAGGACACAGCACATAATTGGAGAATGAACAAATTAAGAATTTTTTTGTGCTTTGTTTTTCAGCAGTGAAACAGTAATATGACTATGCTTCCTGTATGCTACTAGGTTAAAATTTCTAAAATGAGCAGCTTTTGACTACAGTCATGGGCCTCTTTCTCTCTTACAAAACACACACACACACACACACACACACACACACACACACACACACACACACACACACTCGTGGTATTACTAGCATTTTATAAGTGCAGCAAGCTCTGAAATCACACTGTTAAAATATGCAATAAAGTCAGAGAGTAGCAGTTCTGCTGAACTGCCATTTTATAATTCATAGATTATATATATTTATGACGATACTCCAAGGTTTGCTGCATTTAAATATTTTAGCTAGGAGCAAAGGAGACCACATGGAACAAAGTATAAGGTTAAGTCCTGAGTGCCTTGGGTAAAATTCTGAGATTTCCAAAACCACATATTCTTGGTCCCTCACTGATTCCTAGAGAAGGATTGTTGAGGGGCTGAGTAATTGATCACGACAGCAGACAGAGTCCTCCCGTCCTTCTCACTCTGAGCTAGAGTCTCACGTACCAACTTCCAAAACAGAGAAGTACTGTCATACGGGGCATTGGTAAACAACATCTTGAAAGGTTCCGAAAACTGACAGAGCCGAAGTCAGGTGTGTCGCCTGATGGCAACGCCTGTACCGACTTGCTCTAGTGGCTCCTTCAGTTGCATGGGAGAGGAGGCGCATGGAGGTGTTTGGAACTGACTTTAGAGTGGCCATAAGAGTGGAGAAAATCTTGTCCTCCACTGACATGGACTCCAGGGTTGACTCAGCGATCTCCTTAACTAGGTCTCACTGCAGCCGAATCATGTGTACCATGTGATTCAGCACCCAAACCAAGAAGGTCGCTGAAGCATACACCCGCTTCCCGAAACAGTCCATTGTCCTTGACTCTCGGTCAGGAGGATGGACTGTAGAGCTCTCCTGAGCAAGCTCCTTTCTAGTGTGCACTGCCACCACCATGGCATAAGTGGGAGATCTGAGGAGGGCTCAAGACCTTATCTGGACATTTGGGAATGTGCTCCACTGTGTCAGGTTCCTTCCACGCCCAACATACAATGAGATCCACTAAAGGATCTGTGGGAGGGGGCACCCAGGTAGTACAGGGTCCTGGGCCAAATGCCTTGAGGAACACCGATTCGTCCGAGGAAGGTTTCTGTCAGACCACCCCCCTTGCTGGTAAAGGAGTTTCATGATGTTTCGGAAGGAGACATCCTTGGGAGGTGACCGAGGGGAACCTTCCCCTTCCTCCAAATCAGCGTCTTCAGTGAGAGGCTCTGGTGGGGAGTCTAAGTGCCTCCTCTTGCATGTACGTTTGCAGGGATCTCCTCAGTGGGGATCTCTGGGGAGGACTCGCCAAAATCTTGCTGCTCCTAAGCAGAAGCTTCCTGAAGCAAAGTGGCAGCAGGTTGCCCCTGAGATGGCAGGATGGCTGGAACTGTACCAGAATGGAGGTCTCGAGGAAATTGAGAGAACCATCTCCACTACATTGAAAGATGAAGGGGAATGGACATCCTGAGAAAGGGCAATAGGAGCCGTCACCTTCTGACCCAACAAGGGAGTCAGAGCTGAGCCTTCAGGAGCCGAGATACCAAGAGGAAGGCTGCGCTTCAACATACTTAGAGCCAACACCAACCCCTCAGATCTGACGCTGCGACTACGACTCCAAGAGCTTGTCAGATCTGTACCAGTCAGATCCAACCTTCTCAAGGTCATAGCCAGAGTCAAGGTACAAGGTACCATCAGTGCCAGACCATCGATACCGACAGTCCTCAAATTCAAGGGCTCCAAAACCGAAGGCCAGATAGAGGAGGAGTAATTGGGGTGAAAAAGGCTGCGTGCTCTCAGGTCTGGAGGGAGAGGGGGCAGGCAAGACTCCAATCTGTATCTGGGTGTGGATGAACTTCCGCATCATCCTATTCATCTCCACTTTGTTCAGGCTCCAGGTGGAGTGGGAGGAGGAGGCGACCAACACCAGCCTGGAGGGGCGATGGGGAGAAGCCTGAGCCAACAACCTGATCCGGGGCTCCTCTGGCTCCAGGGAGAATGGAGTCAGGGAGACTCCGGTCTCAGAGCTGACCTATCTTTAGGTGGGGGGCCGGCCAGAGCCGAGCGGTCCAAGGATCGCTTTCTTGGCCTATCCTTTTTAGCAGTTTTGTCCCCATCCACGGGCCTCTTGGCAAGCGTTTGAGTCCCACAGGCTGGGGAGTAGGCAGAGGCAGAACACTGGGGCACTGGGACTTAATTCCCCGAAGAGGAAAAAGGCTGCGCTCCAACATACTTGGAGCCAACACCAACCCCTCAGATCTGACGCTGAGACTATGGCTCCAACAACTTGTCAGATCTGTAACAGTCAGATCCGACCTTCTCAAGGTCATAGCCAGCGTCAAGGTACCATCAGTGCCAGACCCTCGATACCGAGAGTCCTCAAATTCAAGGGCTCCAAAACCAAAGGCCAGATTAGAGGAGGAGTAATTGGGGTGAAAAAGGCTGCGTGCTCTCAGGTCTGGAGGGAGAGGGGGCAGGCAAGACTCCAATCTGTATCTGGGTGTGGAAGAACTTCCGCATCATCCTATCCATCTCCACTTTGCTCAGGCTCCAGGTGGAGTGGGAGGAGGAGGCAAACAACACCAGCCTGGAGGGGTGATGGGGAAAAGCCTGACCCAGCAACCTGATCCGGGGCTCCTCTGGCTCTGGGGAGAATGGAGTTGGGGTGACTCCGGTCTCAGAGGCGACCTATCTTTAGGTGGGGGGCCGGCCAGAGCCGAGCGGTCCAAGGATCGCTTTCTTGGCCTATCCTTTTTAGCAGTTTTGTCCCCATCCATGGGCCTCTTGGCAGGAGTTTGAGTCCCACAGGCTGGGGAGTAGGCAGAGGCAGAAGCTTGGGGCACTGGGACTTGATTCCCCGAAGAGGAAAAAGGCCCTTAAGGATTAGTTTGTCCATCCGGTCCTTAAGTGCCCAGGGATTAAACCTAGTACAGACGGAACAGGAGGTCTGGAAATGGGCTGCCCCAAGACACACTACACACAGAGTGTGGCCATCGGCTGGGGAGAGTTTATGGTCACACTGTGTACACTTTCTGAAGCCGGGTTTGGGAGTGTCAGACATATAATGGGTAGCATTAATAGTCAATGCATATAAATTAGCAGGTATGTGTGGACTACAAACAAGCACAGCACAGGTGCAATTCAGAAACAGTAGCTGTGCTTAAATGCAGCTATTAGAACTAGTTTTAGAAAAATGTAAAAGCAGAAACAAAGTTACCAGGAAGTAAATACTCTCCGTGCAGAACAGCAAAATAATCCAAGTAAATAAACCACAGGAGAGTAAAACAAGGCTGTAAACCAGTTGTAGCATAAAATCAGCTCGGCAGTAAATAGTCTACAAATTCTGACAAACCGATGGACAATTGTGGTAAAATCCAAGAGTAAATCAATTTATTGAGAAAATAGGCAAGTGCTTTCACCCAAAAAGGGCTTTATCAAGCCATATACAAAACAAACAAAAAAGGCGCACTTATTAAATGCCTGAAAGTCCATTACTAGTAGTGGGGTTACCATCTATTGAACTAGAATCATTCCTTGGCCCTGGTGAGATAACAGGAACAGTGGGGGACTCATTCCTAGACATATTGCAATCATTCATAGTATTATGACCTGTGATCGAATCAGCATTGGGACATGTAGTGACATTATGAACATTCTCATTGTTAATAACATTCACATTCAAATCATTCTGTACACTGTGCGAAACAAAAACATTATTTGCATTATCCATAATATTATTAACACGTCTACCTGGTCTATCAGATCTATTATCTACTCAAGGCCAAGTGAAGACATGTCCATTTTTGAAGTCCAAAGTATCTCTCTGTATCTTATTTCATTGTTGTTCAATTAACTTTTTCTCAAATAAAAACACACTAACATTTTGTCCATCATAGTGTTAGCAATTGTCTCTGGATACGTGGCAAATATAAAGCGTTTCTGTTTTCTAATTTTATCACGTAACGCTACTTCCTCATGTGGAAAAAAGTCATTAAGAAGTTCCACATAACGGAGACAACCTCGATGTTTAGCTGCTGCCATCTAAACAGCAGCTCTGGGTTCAAATTCCCAGTTGTAGGTGATTGTGATGTGGACTTTCAGGCATTTAATAAGTGCGCCTTTTTTGTTTGTTTTGTATATGGCTTGATAAAGCCCTTTTTGGGTGAAAGCGCTTGCCTATTTTCTCAATAATTCAATTTACTCTTGGATTTTACCACAGTTGTCCATCTTTTTGTTAGAATTTGTGGACTATTTTCTGCCAAGCTGATTTTATGCTACAACTGGTTTACAGCCTTGTTTTACTCTCCTGTGGTTTATTTACTTAGTTTTAGAAAAAAGCTTATCCAAAGGAGGGAGTGATGAGATGCAGATGAAGAATTTGTGAAAAATCTGAGACTATCTGTGATGCCCGTACCCTGGCACAGCAATCAAGCAGCCTCAATCCTCACCACTAACACCAGTGAGGGGCATCTCATATAGGAGGAAAGGATAACAAATACACACAGTAAAGTGCAATTTCACTTAAGAGCACACAAAGATCACAGTCAGTCTGGGGCTGGTAGCTCCATTGCTCTCCAGGTCCCCAATAAGACTCCTCACTGGCACAGCTATAGGGTCCAGATCTCAGCCTAGTGGGCAAGCTAAAACCTCCATCACCCTCTCTGAACAACCAGTGCTTTGTGTCCCTGCCCAAGTATCTGACACACACACACACACACACACACACAATTTGAGAAGAGGTTATACAACCACACAGACACTCCTGGGGAAGGCTGACACAGGTCCTATAGCTGTGTCCCTTTTTCCCAGACTATATGGTAGTATCAGCTGCCACCACCCACTAATATTTATCAGCTACTCAAAGCCCTTAAAAGGGTGTCCAATTATTACTGCGCAATATTATTATCCAACTGGTAAGTGTGACTAAACAGTCAAGGCTTATTAGAGTGAATTGATACTGGATCACTAGATACATGCAATGTACTCTAGAGCTTAAATTATCTCTACACAAAACAGCCACAGTTAAAAGAGTTTAAAAATATTTAATAATAAATAATCAAAACACAAGACAATACTTTTTACTACACAGTGCTAGTCAGGAGTTCAAAGATCACAGAGAAATACTTAAAATAATTCAGTAGTACAGGTCTGACATCACAGAAAAACACTTAGTCTAATCTTTCTAGTTTCCAGCTATTTCTAAGCGAAAACACAGGTCTAAGATAAACTTACACATAGAGCAAAGGCAGAGTGCTGATGAGTTGGATGGTCAAGACAAATATGCTTAATGCTCTCTGATTCTCTCTGTTTAAAAAATCACATTCCTGGTTCACATTACATCATTCTTCACACTTCCCTGGGTTCCAGGCTAACAGAAACTACATTTACATTCTTCCCCTCTGGGCAGAAACCAGAGCAATAAAGGACATTTATGCATGCAAATTCTGGCCATTAGCTCTGGCCTTAAAACAATAGCAAGAATTCCTTCACCTAGACAGGCCAGAGCCGACTTTAGATCAAAGGGTCACAACATTCTTTACTTGGTCAGCAGAGTGCACTGTTGTTACATTTTTGTAACTGCATTTTTCCATTTAAGACAACAAGTCTGTTGCTTACATTAGTATTTACAAATGACAGAACTATCTATAAAATTCTATCTGGCTAACCTGGCAGCCTTCATCTATCTTCACCCAATCTTCACACTATCCTATACAAATAATGTGCTCTCCTGCCTTTATGCCATTTGTAGTTGTTTTCTGATATGCTAGTGCACCAGACGAAGATGAATAATAACAAACAAAGCAGCCCTTTTTATAGCTGCTTTGCATTCTGCTTTTGCTGCCAGTCTAGCTGTATACTAAAGTGAGTTGCTAACTTCAGTCATGACAAAACCCAATGCAAGCAGCAGCCCTCTACAACCTAGGAGGAGGAGATAAAGGCAAGGGATTACTCACCTCAGCCTTGCTGAGCAGGAATTTTTGGACAAGCTTAGAGTGACAGGGATATAATACAGGCTTTGGTAAATTTGTATGGCCCAAAGATGGAAACTGGGGGAATGTGTGCCCTTCTTGTATCCAAGGAGAACAATAGGGACATACTGAGTATAGTGGTGAATTGTGTAGTTTGTTCCTCAGCCTGTTTTCAAACCATGATGTGGTTGTAAATGTTGCTCTCATAAACTTAGAAGGCTGCTAGAATAACAAGATTTGTGTTACTGTGCATTGTCTGAAGGATATGAAGGATAGAGTATAAATGTTACTGTTATAAACTTAGAAAGCTGCTGGAATAACTGGATTGGTATTAGAGTGTATTGTCTGAAGGATAAGAAGTCTGAAACTCAAATGTCTGCCGTTATTTAGTGACTTCACTCCTCAGTGATTTGTTAGAAAATCACACATTTTATGAAGAACTGACCAAAAATCTGGACAGTTGAGAGGTATGACTCTATAACATATATCAATAGAAAGAAGTCTGTACACTCGATGGTACTTTAGAGGCCAGAATATTTTGCTATGGTTTATGCACTATGTACAAAGGGCACGCTGGTTGGTCTGTCCAGTCAGGGTGCATGTTTCTGAATAACAAAGACCCACCATTTTATAATTATGATTTATGTATTATGGCAAATATATAATATACTATGTTAAGGAAATGTGGAATGAACATATATATGAAGATAGTAAAAAACACAAACCAAGAAGAAAAACTGTGCAGAAACACGGAGGCACCAACAGCTAAAACAGCAATGTTTTATTTTGTAATTGTAAGCGCTTTCACACCCTTCGGTGCTTCCTCAGACAATATACAACTTGAAAAAAGCAACTTAAATAGATCCTATACAAATTCAAACAGACCAATAAAAATCACCTGTCATTAATGATACATACAGATTTAAAGAGATACTAGATAAAACAAGTATAAAATACAGAGTATCACTAAAACATATATATAGTAAACTCATTTCTTAGGCAGCTTACGCCCTTTTAATGCTGGTTTAATAGAAACAATATCATTAAGACCGGAGCCCAAATGCGCTCCCAGTCTAAATATCCATTTCATTTCCATTGTATCAGTATAAGCATAAATATCCCCCTGCCTAATGTTACTATGTATAACTTGTACTACTTGAAACAAAAATGAATGCGCAGCGCCTTCAGCAGCCGTATGCTTAGCTAAAGCACTATGCAATAATTCTTTCCTTGTACAGTAAACATGATCCCTTATACGTTCACGAAGTCTTCTATTTGCTTTTACAATTACAAAATAAAACATTGCTGTTTTAGCTGTTGGTGTCTCCGTGTTTCTGCACAGTTTTTCTTCTTGGTTCGTGTTTTTTTACTGTGCTCACTGTGCAGTTTATCGCTGAGTTCTATTCTTTTGGACAATATATATGAAAATGTCTATGTCAAATGGTATTGCTGAAAAGGTTTATTATCTATTGAACAAAAAAATGACAACATTTAAAAAATACAGCCACTTTACTATGTACACTTCACTTGTCTGATTGTAATAAAAAAATGGCCCAAGTAAAGTTTTCTAAGTTGCTTTACACAATTTAAAACTAGTCCTGCTAAGAAAATCTGACATTCAACTTTATCAATGTAGCAGGGTCCAATAATGTGTGAAAAAAATGAAATTAGACTTTATGTACTGATAATTTTACACAACTAATTTGTAGAGTTATAACCCCTTTACTATACAGGTCACCTGCACGCACTGCTGAGAAGTTGCTAGACACTGAGCACAGTAGTTTTAGTCTATACCACAAAATGAACATTAAGCAATAACACTGAACTGCTAATATTGTACATCTAGTTTTAAGGTCAATGATGGCAGGTACTAAGAGCCAATTGATAATGTTAATTACCACAGAAGGAGAACTAATCCTTAGTACAGAACTGTTAGCTTTATACACTAATTTGTCCAGTCACAGGTATTTGCACAACTCAGAATGTATTCACAAACCACAGAGCAGTCACTAGTCATGATAACTAGTACACTATGATGATTACAGCAACATTTCAATTTACCAAAATACCAGTGTTCAGCTATACAGGGTGATCTGATGCATTAAACACTGCAAAAGTCATGGCAGAAATTAAGCAAGGTTTGCTAAGAATGAAAAAGTTTGCTTACTGGCTAATACTAGCGGTAGTCTCGGCAAAGATGCAGGCAGCTAGAAACCAATATTCATTTGCTCCTCCTTGGACCGCAAAACAAAACAGTAGCACTAACTCCAAGCTAGTTCCTGAGAAGCAGGATGCATGCTGTCGCCAAACCTATGATTCCCTGTAGATCGTTTCATTCTGGCACAAACTTACAAAATATAATTTGAACAGCTCAAGCACTACAACAGTAGTATCAAAAAGCAATACTATTTTTAAGCATCTCTGAGGAGTTCTGACAGACAATCACCAAGATCATGCAAACATACATTATTTTTAATAAAATAAAAGCTTTTTATTGATGCAAATTCTCTAAGTTCTGACAACCCCATTACAAGCTGGCTCTGTCTTACTACTCGGAGTTAGTGGCTTCCTTCGCTCTCATTAGCATCAGTAAAGTGTATGCAATGCTGCTAATTCCAGAGGCAGAAATCAGTGCATCGTTTAAAGGTACTGTTCAAAAATAAACAAACCAAAACAAATGTTTAAACCATGTAAAAGGGAACGGAATGCAGACACTTCCAAGTAACATGATGGCTACTATGGACCAATAGGCACAGCTAAACCTCTGCATTTACTGCGGACCACTGCGTACAACCAAACCTCTGTATTTGATTTTTACCTGTGATAAAATTAATCTAATGTGATTAATTCAGTCTTCATTTTTTTTTTTTTAATTTTTCATTTGTTAAGCAGGGTTGAACTGTTCAGGTTCAGCCCAGGAAAAGTATAAAAAAAAAAATCCAAAACAGTAACTGCATTTCTGAAAAAGTAATCACAGAGAGCAGTAAATATAAAAGCACTAGGAATGCAATGTGGACATATTACAAACAGAAGTGAAAAAAGATCACCAGATCCACACCCCCACCAGGGGCAACAATATCCTAGACCTAGTCATTACCAACATGACTGACCGGTGTTCCACCTGAAGTCAACTCCACGTTGGTCCGATCCGACCATAAGCTTATCACCCTTGATATCCACATCCCGCCCCCACCCCCCATTAAGGAAACCACAGTAAAAAATTTCTCCAAAGCCAACTTCATGCTTCTTAAGACAGAAGTGGTGGACTTCATGACACCCATGCAGATGGACAACACAGTTACGACTGCTGAATCCTACACGAATGCACTCTATAAGCACTTACATGAGTGCATGGATCGTGCTATCCCAAACAAAACCAAGATGCTATCCTCCAAAAAAAGGAAGCCAATCTGGTGGTCCCCTACCATAAACAAACTGTACAACAAAAGGAAGAAACTGTTGCAAAAGAGAGTAAAATCCCATGAGTGGAGGAGCTCCCTGGTCAGCCTCAGTAAGAAGCTGAGATCCCTTATAAGATCCTCCAAAGCTAGCTATGAAAACAAAATCGCCACTAAATCCAGGGACAACCACAAAGCATTCTATAGCTATGTCAAGAATCTAGATGGCAGCACCCAGATCTGCTCTGAGTTACAGCACAAAGGCACGAAAATTACAGAACCAACTGATATCGACAACATCCTGGCAGATAGATTCAGTGCTAACTTTACCTCCCTCTCACCCCATAAAGGGCCCCTATCTATACAGGAAGAATGCAGAGTCCCTGTAATCACAACTACGCAGGTAAAAGCAAAAAACACAGCAGCCATGGGACCGGACAACATCCCAGGCTGCGTTTTACACAAACTTCAGAACAAACTGGCTCTCCACTTAAGCACCATGTTCAATAATAGCCTCACATCAGGCTTTGTGCCCACTGAATGGCGCACAGCAATAGTTATCCCACTCCACAAAAGGGGAGCCACCACTGATCCCGGGAACTATCGACCTATTAGCCTGACGAGCCTGGTCTGCAAGGCCATGGAACGTATCATCATGGAACTCATAAACAATGACATTGGTAACCTCCAAACTCTAGATCTCACCCAGTTCAGGTTTGTGAAAGGCAGATCATGCCTCCTGAACCTGATTGACTTCTTTCAGGCAGTCACCAAAGCCATGGATAAGGTGGCTCACACAGGCTATCTTGACCTCGCCAAGGCTTTCAACACCATCCCCCATTCTGGAATTATAGCTAAACTCACTAAACTAGGTATAAATCCCTATGTCACAAGATGGGTTGCCAACTGGCTCACTGACAGAACCCACGCTGTAAAAGTTGCAGACTCCAAATCTGACCTCAAAGCAGTGACAAGTGGAGTAACACAGGTTTCCATCCTGGGACCTCTCCTGTTTGGTATCTACTTCTCTGAAGTACAGGCTAACACAGAAGGCCTCTGGCTAATGAAGTTCTTAGATGACTGCAAACTAGGAGCCATAGTCAAGTCCACAAATGATGTGGACATTCTACAAAAGGGCCTCACTGAGACAGATGCCTGGTGTTAGAGCCATGGCCTCAAGCTCAATGCCAAAAAGTGCAGTGTCATCCCCTTTGGTAAAAACTCTGTACCCATGAACTACCACATAGGCAGCAATCAACTTAACACTGAATGTGTGATAAGAGACCTTTGGACCCAGGTAAACAGTAGTCTCTCCTTTGATAGTCACATCGCCACAGTAGTCAGGAAGTCCTTCTACGTGGCACATCTCATCATAAAAGGGTTCTCATCCAGGAAAAAAGAGGTCATTGTTCCCCTCTACTCGACACTCATTAGTCCCATTATAGAGTACAACGCCCCTTTTGGAATGTACCTCACAAGACATCTGCAGCAGCTGGAAAGGCCACAGAAGTACCTCACAAAGAGGATTACTAGCCTCAAACAAATGCCCTACACTGACCGCCTCAAAAAACTCCAGCTTTACTCCGTAGCATATTGCCTACTCCGAGGTGATTTCTGCCTAACATATAAAGCTATGTCAAACCCAGAGCTGTTGGACATGCTATACCTAAAGAAATCCCAATCCCCCCGAGCTACACGCTCTAGGGACCTACACCTTGTCACCACAATAAACAGTACACGCTGGAGGGATAGAGTTCTGTCCCAGAGACTTCCTATACTCTGGAACAAGCTACCCATCTATGTCAAGCAAAGTTCTTCATTAGCACTCTTCAAGAAAAATCTTGATGAGTGGATGGGAAATAGGAAATACACCCCGGGATCACTTCTGTGTCTCTGCTCGACAGTGGCACAGGAAAATAACTTTCTTGGGTGGCGTAAGCCATGGAACCTTGCTGGCTAGGCTTACGTAGGCCCTTGGGCCGATAGCATAGTACCTACCTATGAACCTATGAACATAATATTACAAAACTGTGCATTAAGAGAAAAAGAACAGTTTGGCAGCTTATTAACAATACATAAAACCTCTAAAGGAATACAAAGGAAGAGGGAACAGTGAGACCTATACAATTGGGGGTATAATAAGATATGTGAGAATGGGTCTATTTCGACCCATTGAAATTACACTTTACTGAAACTGAAATAAGCAATTCCACTTCAGCGAAAGTGTATTTAAATGAAAATGCACTTTTGTGAAACTCAGTACACCAAATAGTTGTTATAGACCGCGGTACAGTGAGGATAAGGGAATATTCCCTTTTTTTGACGGTAGTACGATCTCGGAGTTAGTATATATAAGTACAGAGGGTGTGGGGGGACTGCAGCTCCTCACATGGGGGGTGCAGGGGGGCTTACTCCCCTGCATAAATGCATTTGTTTTATTTTTTTGTGTGTGTTTTTTATTTTTGTTTGGTGTACTGAGTTTCAGAAAAGCGCACTTTCATTTAAACGCACTTTCGCTGAAGTGGAATCGCTTATTTCAGTTTCTGTAAAGTGTAATTTCTATGGGTTGAAGTAGACCCGTGGGAATATATATATATATATATATATATATATATATATATATATATATATATATATATATATAGTGGGACAGAAATAAAGTGAAGCAAGAATATAATATTTAAGTAGCCTTCAGTGAGTGTAGACTGTGGATTATGTGCATAGCACCAGGCTGCTAAAGTAAGTTCTACCTTTTAACTAAGACTTCCTTCTACCATGCAGGGGATATTCTTCCTAAATTTACATTCAACTTATCATACAAGACCATTATTGTTATTATTATTATTTAGTTAAATTAAATTAATATAAAATAATATTAATAAATGATGATGTAATTTATAATATAATAAATAAAATAATATAATCAATTATTATTTACTTGCAATGAAACTTAAAACACAAGACCAAGTCTTAAAAGTGCTATTGAAGCTTAAAATACTGCATTGATGGGTCCTGACAATATCCCTACATCAGCTACACCCCTAAAAACACTGATCAGTCTCTGCTTCCACACAGGTTTTGTAACAAGTAATGGAAAACAGCTACAGTCATTCACCTGCATATGTGATGACCTTCTCCAAACCCAGGCAATTACAGATCCACAAGTCTGAGCAGCCTCATATACTAAGCCATGGACAGACTTATCATGATCAACTCAATCAGGGCATAGGCAACTTCCATGCACTGGGCTGGTCTTGGCAGATCTTGCTTACTCACCCTGGTGGATTTTTTTGAAAAGGTACCAAAGCAATTGATGAAGACAGAATGGTAAACACCACATGCCTTGACCTGGCCAAAGCTTTTGACACAATTCCCATGCAGGTATAGTAGAAAAGCTAAATAAACTGGCAATAAACGCCTACACCACCCACTGGATATCAACTGGCTCACAGACAGGATGCAAATAATCAAAATGGGGGGAGTTACCACCACAAAGAGACCAGTCACGAGCAGAGTCCCTGGGGTTCTGTGCTGGGATATCTCCTGTTTGACCCCTACCAAATACTAAAGGGTTCTGGTTGACTAAGTTTGCAGACGACTGCAGGCTATGAGCAGTCACTGAATCCCCATATGACTTAGCCATCCTACAGGAAAGTTTGTCCCAAGTAAATAACAGGTGCCAAAATT
Source organism: Protopterus annectens (assembly GCF_019279795.1). Classification (NCBI taxonomy): domain Eukaryota; kingdom Metazoa; phylum Chordata; order Ceratodontiformes; family Protopteridae; genus Protopterus; species Protopterus annectens. The sequence continues at coordinate 735,064,485 of NC_056725.1, forward strand.
ACAGACTGAAAACTAAATGCCAGAAAATACATTATTGTATCCTTTGGGAAGTCATCTACACCATGGAACTAACATATTCAAAATATGCCCCTAAGAGTTGACCCAGTTTGGTATTTGTGAGCTTATGTGGACAGTGACCTAACTTTTGACTAACATTTATCCATTGCTGTAAGAATGTTCTTCTGTATTGCAGCCAAGCCACAGAGGTCGATGAGACCAATGGTGTTACTCCTTTATTAAACAGTAGGTTTAGCGCTTTCATTCACAATAATTTGAACTTCATCAGAACAATGTTAACCACCCCTTCGTTCTTTTTAAAAGCATACTCCAGGTCATGTGACCAATTACATTCAATTAACAATTATTAATATTCAAACAACCCTTTATACATAAAAAGTTTTTCTACAACACTATATTTATAAAAAAAAATCTTGTTTAAAGACTCATTTTTAATAAAATTATAATGTAAAATTATAATGTAATTTTAAATTACATAATGTCTAAGTTTTAAAATAGGTACTAATGAACAACTCTTATTCAAACCCGGACGCAAAGTTGCATTTAACATAATCTGCCACTGGGTTTCTTTCACATTGAGGCGTTCATCTGTAACTTTTCCCTGCATACTCCCCCCACTATCAGATCCACTCCTAACATCATTCAGTTTAAAAAATTTCTAAAAAGTCACCCAACAGACTCATGCTGTACTCATGTAACAGTCCAGGTTGAATGTGTCTAAAGTACTATCTCTTCTCCTACTCATAAAACTAAGGAAGTCCCATCTCACACTCCTTATGCACCTATCCTTGGGTATAACGTCTTACTTCCTTTCACTGTTTTATCTGTCATCTCCCCTCCCTTAGTATAACTTAGCCCTTTCTGTCCACCCTGATTTCCCCCTCTCTCTCCAGCATGAAACTAACTCATGGTCATATCCTATCAGTAAATGGAAAACTTTGCAGATGTCCATTTTCTACGCATACTTTTACTTGTTTGATTATATTATAATATTTAGGGTTACTAGTTTAAAATATTACTCCTATGTCTAACTTGTATTAGTATGAAAATTGACTAGCTGTTCATTTTCTAAGCATTCTTTTACTTGTTTTATTATATTATAATATCAAGGGTTACTACTTTAATATTATTCCTATGTCAATTCTCTCTTTTGTACAAATATTACTATGGTGTGCCCTTTATAATGTTCTTCTATCTGGAGCTTTTCTCCCCGGGCTTCCACTAAAAATGGGTTGCAGCCCAGTCAGACCTTCCCAGTAAACAAATGTAAAATAAAATAAAAAAATAAAAAAATAAATAATACAAATATACTGTCTTAACATTCTTTAGGCCCAAATGAGTTCTTTATTTTAGCAAGCTGACCCTGGTAAACTATGCCAGGTCTGTGCCACACCTATCTCACTCATTTATCAATCCATACTACCTCCATCACCCAAAGCATATTTCTCATCATAATTAAGCCCTCTGTCCTCTTCCACCCGATTATAGCATATGTTTAAATGCTCACTGTGATGACCGTGCCCTGGCCCAGCAATCAAGGAGCCTCAATCCTCACCACTAACACCAGGGAGGTTGTCGCCTAGAAGAGGAAAGGATAACTAATATACACAGTAAAGTACAATTTCCCTTAAGTGCACAGAGAGATCACAGTCAGTCTAGGGCTGGTTGCTCCCTTGCTCTCCTGGTCCCCAATAAGACTCCCCACTGGCACAGCTATAGGGTCCAGATCTCAGTCTAGCTGGCAAGCTAACGTCTAGTACCATCTCTGTCCAACCAGTGCTTCGTGTCCCTGCCCAGGTAGCTGACACACCACACACACACTTTGAGAAGAGGTTATGCAACCACACAGACCCTCCGGCTGGCATAGGTTCTCCAGTTGTGCTCATTTACCCAGGCTATACGGTAGTAATTATTGCCACCACCAGCTAATAAATATCAGCTACTCAAAGGCCCTTAAAAGGGTGTCCAATTATTACTGTACAATATTATTATCCAATGGTAGTATGACTAACAGTCAAGGCTTACATTAGAGTGGCCTATTACAATAACCTCTATAAATATGCAATGTACTCTAGAGCTTATCTCTACACAAATCAGCCACAGGTAGAAGGTTTTAAAAATATTTACTAATAAATAATTAAAACACAAGACAAAACTACTACACCACAGAAATATCTAAGAGTTCAAAGATCACACAGAAACTTAAAATAATACAGTAGGACAGGTCTGATTTCAAAGAAAAATATCTAATTAATCTTTACTAGCTTTAACTATTCCTACAAGAAATCACAATGCTAGAAACTTATGTGTGAGCTTAGGCAGAGTGCTGGTAAGTTGGATATCCAAGATCAAAATGCTTTCTAGTCTCTTGAGAGAAATAGTATTTAAACATTACTAACAAACATGTCTCTATAGCCCTTCCCAAATTACATAATTTTTGACACTTTGGTTTTCCCAGGCAAACAAACTGCATTATTTAGCAATCCAGCACCTGCACAGAAACTTACAACAATAGAAGACATTTCACATGTATATGCTAGCATAAACCAGAGCAATAAAACACATTCCACAATTAAAATTCTGGTCATAAACTTTAGCCTTAAAACAATGGATATGAAACCTTCATCCAGCCATACTGGAACTGACTTGTAAAACATTAATAAGATCTTTTCAACTTAAAAAGACACATTTGAAATACCTGGCTTGGTTTTCCTTACAGCAGATGGGAATGTTGCAAAAATCTTGAAGTTCACATTTTAAAGTGTTTTCTTACATTTAAAAACACAAGCCTGTATTTTACATTTATTTATACAGTTGATAGAATTATGCATCAAATTCTATTTGACTAGGCTGGCAGCCTTCGCCCATCTCTCCCCAATCGTCACACTCACACCTTGAAATCCCAATGCATTTCAAAGCACCCCTCTCCTCCATGTAGGCCTGCGCCTATTGGGTTAGATGATATGCAAGATCAAGTGATGACATATGGGTTACACCTCCTCACTCCCCCCCCCCTTCGCAATCTAGCATTAACAGTCTATTCCTCACTAACCTTGCTCCATAACTCCCTAGATGTATTATTTCTGCTCACTCTGTATTTGGAAAGAGCAGGATGATTGTAAGGTATTATTAAGGATGAATAACATGCACAATTAGTAGGATTGTCATGAGTTACTACATTGATCCTATCCAAAACCAGTATATACCATCATTCCTTTATCTCTAAACTGGGTCTGAATTTTATCTCACACCCTTTATATAGCCTTTCAGTAACTGTGTTCTCCATCATATTCCTTGGGTACATTAAGAGAGTTGTTTCTTTTATGGGGCCACAAGGTCCATTACCCGCCCCCCCCCCCCCAACAAGAAGTACTTGCACTGAAACCTGAATAGGCAGGTCTATGCATAGTCCTTGCAGGTCTGTTTAGAGCATGGCAATCTCCTTAGGGTTAAAATGCCAAGAAATTAACTGCTTTGCATGTTCTGCAGCTTAATAACATCTCCAACAGATCTGTTTCTTCTGCGTTTTGGGTGGGTGGGTCATCACATGAAGTATAAATGAGGAAACCAAATTAATGTTTCACCTTTGAAAGATGATGACAAAAAACTTGACCCTTTCCCTGTTTTTTTACATTTATTTCTTAATTTGTTTACTGGGCTTCTCAGACTACATTGTTTTAGCCAAACCATTGACCAAGGGACAAATGCTTTAGACAATGCAATACTTGGATACGAGTTAACTAAAATATTAACTCATTGGTTCCTACAAGAGTATACCTGTTCAGGAAAGCAGCATTCCTGTGCATTGTGTAAGAGTTTACTCAACTTTACAGGAGACTTCCCTGCACACCTGAAATAAGTATACTTGTGACTGCTTTCAAAGTCTGACTTCTGAAGTCCTGGTAAAGGTACATACATAAAACAAGGGCAGCAAGAAGGCATCTTCTTACAGCCTTAATAGACTTTCAGTAACTGTGTCCTCTATCATATTCCCTATTATTAACTTTAGGTACATGAAGAGAGTTGTTTCTTTTATGAGGCCACACAGTCCATTACACCCCTACCTCCCCCCCAACATGAAGTACTTGCACTGAAACTTGAATGGGCACGTCTATGCATAGCCCTTTCAGGTCTGCTTGGAGCATGACAAGCCCCTTGTGCTTAAAATGCCAAGAAATTAATTGCAAAAAACACAGTACCTTTTCATTTCTTATACCTCCTTTCTATCTCTTGTTCACTTACTTCCTTACGACTATCTACTTCTCTTCTCTGACTTTCTCTCTAAATACACCATAAGCCTGATTTTCTTTCACTTCATATTGCAAATCCTGTTTGTACTAACTTACCTTTACTTTCTCCACAGACTGTATAAAATGTCTCTAAATATTAAATGATTGTCATATACCTTGCACTGATTCTTAACCAATGTTTTTATATTATGTCGAATTTGTTATAATTATTTAAACTGCATATGTTTTGTTTGATTTTTGAAGATTGTAAAATTATTGTTCTTAAAATGTTTTGTAATAATTTGGAGCTTTTCTCCCTGGGCCTCTCCTGAAAATGGGCTTCTACCCAGTTGGACTTTCCCAGTAATCAAATGTCAATAAATAATAAATAAAATAAATAAATCTTCGGACTGACATGCTTTGCTATGCATGCAGAGTGAAATGGTCAGCATGGGATGTGCAGAACTGGAGTCAAGGAGTGCTTAAAAGTTATGAAAAAAACAAGACATATATCTATGCTTACTTTAATAATGCAAACAGAGTGTGATACTGTCATGCAGGGGGTTGTGTATTCAAGCATTTGGACATTAAAACCAAATGGGCAATGTGAATACTTTCTGTGATATTTTGGTAAAGCAGGTATGACTTTTACCAGTATTTTCATAAGTGCATTCATTTCATAAAAGCTGTGTAACCCACGGGTGAACAAATGGCACCATCTTAAACAAAGCATTACGGGTGAGAATGTTCCTATTGATTCTTGCCATGTAACACAAATCATTTTGCAGATTAGTACTGTTTGAAGTATAATTTACATAGATTCAGCAATATCACAAAACAGCAGAATGCAATTCCCCTCTTGCTATAAATCACTGGAGAGCTCTTGAAATAGCTGAAAAGTTCCCTGACTGATATCTTAGATCTATGTTGTACTTCTACAGAGATATAACCTTTTGCTTGGCCATAACACTAGAATTTTTTGCCAAACAAAATACATTTTTTCTTTCATAAATCTGCAATTTAAAATTGGCATCTATAGACAGACCTTCAGTACTAACACCAGTGTATAGCCCACTGTCTGACAAATAGATGTGTTATCACTAGAGGATTTTGGAGAAAAGGTGTAATGAAGCAAGTGATTTCCTGGCTTGGAAGATCTCAGGAAGCGTAATTAGCTTCTTGCTGTTCAGGATTAAATGAGTTCATCTGATTAGTTAAACCAGATTTCTGGGTACCCTATAACAAAACCAGCGCTTCAGTTTATTTCAGAAGGCAAGGCTCTTTAAATAGGATCTTACATGCATTTTTTATCAATACAGTGTAGCAGCTTATCTGGTTCTGAAATGTAAGAAAATGCATTTTCCATTCGCCCGAACCATCCCGTTGCCCACTGCTGGTAACCTGTCAGGATTTTAAAAAAATCTACCTATCTATCACCAGCTGTTTTTGATCACTGGATGTATTAGTGAGTCATCTAGACTACTGGGTTTGCTTATATGAAGCACCATTAAATTCCATGCTTTCTTATTAAGAGGCACACTGCTTCTCTTGGTATCCCTTATGAGTGCTTTTTCACTCACAATGAGAGATGTATTTGGAGAAGCCATTCAAGATTTTTGGATGATCAGGTGACCTGATCATCCTAAAATCCTGACTGGCTCTTTAAGTTATGTCTTGCATCATGACTGATGACACTAAACACCAAAAGAAAAAAAAAGTATCTGTAAGTGTTATGGGTCAATAAAAATGTGCCATCAAATGTCAAATAAGGCACAGCAAGAGAATGGTTGTAAGCTATCATACGAGTACCTTTTTTGCAGTACATTTTCCAATTTCAGGACAGAAGCTCCTTTTTATTGTTTGGAACAAGGTTGTACTGTGGGTAACGGTAACAGAAAGGGGTGTAAAAAGTGCTTAAATCTGCCTCTCGTGTGATTTCTTAGAATTTAATGGAGCACTACACCTTTAATGAATGTAAATATGGTGTGGCAGTTATTATAAATGTCCCAGCATATGTTTTATCTTGCATCCCTGCAATTAAGAAATTTGTGAAAGAGATTTTGGGGCATTTATAATAAACTTACATATTTTTAAGTTTAGTTACTTTTCATTTTTATTTAGTTTTCACCATTTTTGTTGTGGCCCTTGACCTCCTAGCTATCTAAAAACACCATAGACATCTATGCTACTTCTTGTGGAAAGGAAGCCTTTACACATGAAAGAACATGATGGTGAAAGTACTTTGGAGCTTGGACAGCAAGGCAGTACCACACTATGGTGCTGCTTGTTACTCTACTAAAAACATGTGCATAACACAATAATGCCATACCCGCCTGCTATAATTCAGTGTTATATAGGCAAGCAGTATGTCTGCTGTCTGGCAAAGGGCACCCCTGGATATCTCAGTCCTGGTCAAGCTGACTGAAATGCCCTTATTATAATCCACCACTGATTGGATATCTCACAAGCTTCTGCCCTAAGGATACTTCAGCACTGGCAAATTTGATCAGTGTATCTATTTCCCAGAGTCACCACTGGATTGAGCCAGTACCATTCATGCCTTCTACATAACGGCATGCTTTACCAAGATGCTTGATGTGACACATTATGCCCAGGTTATTATAAGGGGCCATATCTGGACTACAAGGGGAGTGGCCCCAGAACAGAAAAGGCTGCCATTTTATCAACAACCAGATAGTATGTGATGCATAGGGGCATATCAATGGGTTGGCCTACCATCTAATTCTCTTCAGCACACAAGCTCACAGTACCACCTCATACTGCATGTTACAATTCCTCATGAACATCCAGATGGCAACTGCAAACTATTATAATGTTGATAAATATAGTTTTTTCTGTATCAAATCCCTGATTGAAGTCAATCCATATAAGAACAACTCTGTAGAAGCCCTATTCTCCCACGAGGTTGCAAAAGTATGGAACACACTCCCACCTGAACTCAAACTACAAAATCACACAAGCACATTCAAAGGCCTCCTTAGATCACGCAACTTTGCTAACCCTCTCTGTAATTGAAAATACCTCCCCCTGAATCCTCACTGCCCTGTAGGTAGACTACCCACTGAAGCCTCCAATGCGTACATCATACTGTCACATGAAATGTACTTCTTGTAAATATTGACCTACTCGAGTATCTTATTTACACAAATTGAACTGTTAATTTAGACATACAACCTCCTGACTGTAATATGTGATTATCTTATTTACACAGATTGTATTGTGATTGCTGACATGTAACCTCCTGACTGTACTATGTGAGTATCTTATTTACACAGATTGTACTGTTATTGAAAACATGTAACCTCCTGACTGTACTATGAGAGGATCTTATTTGCACAGATTGTACTGTTTTTGTAGACATGCAACCTCCTGACTGCACTATGTGAGTATCTTATTTACACAGATTGTACTGTTATTGTAGATATGCAACCTCCTGACTGTACTATGTGAGTATCTTATTTACACAGATTGAACTATTTTTGTACACATGCAACCTCCTGACTGTACTATGTGAGCATCTTATTTACACAGATTGTACAGTTATTGTAGACATGCAATCTCCTGACTGTACTATGTGAGTATCCTATTTAGACAGATTATACTGCTATTGTAGACATGCAACCTCCTGACTGTACTATGTATCTTATTTACACAGATTGTACTGTTATTAAAGACATGTAACCTCATGACTGTACTATGAGAGTATCTTATTTGTACAGATTGTACTGTTTTTGTAGACATGCAACCTCCTGACTGCACTATGTGATTATCTTATTTACACAGATTGCACTGTTATTGTAGACATGCAACCTCCTGACTGTACTATGTGAGTATCCTATTTACACATATTGTACTGTTATGTGAGCATCTTATTTACACAGATTGTACTGTTATTGTAGACATGCACCCTCCTGACTGTGATATGTATCTTTACACATATTATACTGCTATTGTAGACATGCAACCTCCTGACTGTACTATGTTAGGATCTTATTTACACAGATTGTACTGTTATTGTAGACATGTAACCTCCTGACTGTACTATGTGAGTATCTTATTTACACAGATTGTACTGTTATTGTAGACATGTAACCTCCTGACTGTACTATGTGAATATCTTATTTACACAGATTATACTGCTATTGTAGACATGCAACCTCCTGACTGTACTATGTTAGGATCTTATTTACACAGATTGTACTGTTATTGCAGACATGTAACCTCCTGACTGTACTATGTGAGTATCTTATTTACACAGATTGTACTGTTATTGTAGACATGTAACCTCCTGACTGTACTATGTGAGTATCTTATTTACACAGATTGTACTGTCATTGTAGACATGTAACCTCCTGACTGTACTATGTGAGTATCTTATTTACACAGATTGTACTGTTATTGTAGACATGTAACTTCCTGACTGTACTATGTGAGTATCTTATTTACACAGATTGTACTGTTATTGTAGACATGTAACCTCCTGACTGTACTATGTGAGTATCTTATTTACACAGATTGTACTGTTATTGTAGACATGTAACCTCCTGACTGTACTATGTGAGTATCTTATTTACACAGATTGTACTGTCATTGTAGACATGTAACCTCCTGACTGTACTATGTGAGTATCTTATTTACATAAATTGTACTGTTATTGTAGACATGTAACCTCCTGACTGTACTATGTGAGTATCTTATTTACACAGATTGTACTGTTATTGTAGACATGTAACCTCCTGACTGTACTATGTGAGTATCTTATTTACACAGATTGTACTGTTATTGTAGACATGTAACCTCCTGACTGTACTATGTGAATATCTTATTTACACAGATTGTACTGTTATTGTAGACATGTAACCTCCTGACTGTACTATGTGAATATCTTATTTACACAGATTGTACTGTTATTGTAGACATGTAACCTCCTGACTGTACTATGGATCTTATTTACACAGATTGTACTGTTATTGTAGACATGTAACCTCCTGACTGTACTATGTGAGTATCTTATTTACACAGATTGTACTGTTATTGTAGACATGTAACCTCCTGACTGTACTAGGTGAGTATCTTATTTACATAGATTGTGCTATTATTGTAGACATGTAACCTCCTGACTGTGATTGTACTTTTATTGTAGACATGTATCCTCCTGACTGCAGTATGTGAGTATCTTATTTTAAAAGATTGTACTGTTATTGTGGACATGAACCTTCCTGACTGTACTATGAGAGTATCTTATTCACACAGATTGTACTGTTATTGTCGATATGTAACCTCCTGACTGTACTAGGTGAGTATCTTATTTACACAGATTGTACTGTTATTGTAGACATGTAACCTCCTGACTGTACTATGTATCTTATTTACACAGATTGTACTGTTATTGTAGACATGTAACCTCCTGACTGTACTAGGTGAGTATCTTATTTACACAGATTGTACTGTTATTGTAGACATGTAACCTCCTGACTGTACTAGGTGAGTATCTTATTTACACAGATTGTACTGTTAATGTAGACATGTAACCTCCTGACTGCACTCAGTGAGTATCTTATTTACACAGATTGTACTGTTATTGAAGACATGCAACCTCCTGACTGTACTATGTGATTATCTTATTTGCACAGATTGTACTGTTATTGTAGACATGTAACCTCCTGACTGTACTATGTGAGTATCTTATTTACACAGATTGTACTGTTATTGTAGACATGTAACCTCCTGACTGTACTATGTGAGTATCTTATTTACACAGATTGTACTGTTATTGTAGACATGTAACCTCCTGTCTGTACTATGTGATTATCTTATTTACACAGATTGTACTGTTGTTGTAGACATGTAACCTCTTGACTGTACTATGTGAGTATCTTATTTACACAGATTGTATTGTTATTGTAGACATGTAACCTCCTAACTGTACTATGTGAATATCTTATTTACACAGATTGTACTGTTATTGTAGACATGTAACATCCTGACTGCACTATGTATCTTATTTACACAGATTGTACTGTTATTGTAGACATGTAACCTCCTGACTGTACTATGTGAGTATGTTATTTACACAGATTGTACTGTTACTGTAGACATGTAACCTCCTGACTGTACTATGTGAGTATCTTATTTAAATAGATTGTACTGTTATTGTAGACATGTAACCTCCTGACTGTACTATGTATCTTATTTACACAGATTGTACTGTTATTGTAGACATGTAACCTCCTGATTGTACTATGTGAGTATGTTATTTACACAGATTGTAATGTTATTGTAGACATGTAACCTCCTGACTGTACTATGTGAGTATCTTATTTACACAGATTGTACTGTTATTGTAGACATGTAACCTCCTGACTGCACTATGTGAGTACCTTACTTACATAGATTGTACTGTCATTGTAGACATGTAACCTCCTGACTGTACTATGTATCTTATTTACACAAATTGTACTGTTAATGTAGACATGTAACCTCCTGACTGTACTATGTGAGTATCTTATTTACACAGATTACACTGTTATTGTAGACCTGTAACCTCCTGACTGTACTATGTGAGTATCTTATTTACACAGATTGCACTGTTATTGTAGACCTGTAACCTCCTGACTGTACTATGTGAGTATCTTATTTACACAGATTGTACTGTTATTGTAGACATGTAACCTCCTGACTGTACTATGTGAGTATCTTATTTACACAGATTGTACTGTTATTGTAGACATGTAACCTCCTGTCTGTACTATGTGAGTATCTTATTTACACAGATTGTACTGTTTTTGTAGACATGTAACCTCCTGACTGTACTATGTGAGTGTCTTATTTACACAGATTGTATTATTATTGTAGACATGTAACCTCCTAACTGTACTATGCGAATATCTTATTTACACAGATTGTACGGTTATTGTAGACATGTAACCTTCTAACTGTAGTATGTGAGTATCTTATTTACACAGACTGTATTGTTATTGTAGACATGTAACCTCCTGACTGTACAATGTGAGTATCTTATTTACACAGATTGTACTGTCTTTGTAGACATGTAACCTCCTGACTGTACTATGTATCTTATTTACACAGATTGTACTGTTATTGTAGACATGTATCCTCCTGACTGTACTATGTGAGTATCTTATTTACACAGATTATACTGTTATTGTAGACGTGCAACCTCTTGACTGCACTATGTATCTTATTTACACAGATTGTACTGTTATTGTAGACATGTAACCTCCTGACTGTACTATGTGAGTATCTTATTTACAGAGATTGTACTGTCATTGTAGACATGCAACTTCCTGACTGCACTATGTATCTTATTTTCACAGATTGTACTGTTATTGTAGACATGTAACCTCCTGACTGTATTATGTGAGTATCTTATTTACTTAGATTGTACTGTTATTTGTAGACATGTAACCTCCTGACTGTACTATGTGATTGTTTTTGCATTTAACTGTTTTTTACCTGTATGTTAGCTTTCTTGTTATCGAACTTGTGCATTCACACCCTTACTTCCTTGGAGCTTTTCTCCCTAGGACTCCACTGAAAATGTTAACTTGTTGTCCAGTTGAATTTATCCTGTTAAAAGAAATGTTAAATAAAAAATAAATAAATATCTACAGTGTGGCATATGTAGTATTAATTACTCCCCCTATTTTATGCGTCCCCTCACAATTTTGTTTTTCAGGTGATGCAAGCTGCACACTCAAACCATAGCAAATTACAGCAGTCCACAGCCCCTAAAGAATGCCATTGAGGTGCCATTTAACATCAGCCTGTCAGAGACACTGACAGTGAGTGAGAGTGAGTGAGTGCCCTAAGCAAATTCAGAGGGGCCCTACAGTATAACCCTGCTACCACATGCAGAAATTTTGCAACCTACTGCATTCTACACAACATGATCCTGGATCACTCTAATGTGCAACTGCCGCAGCTAGTCATGGATAGTGGCAGCACAGCACCTGCTACCATTTATCCCACTAGTGCCAATAGTGATGGTGGCCAGCCAACAGCTGCAGAACAGCAATCCCTCTGTCAGGCTCATACATGACAAATGATTATAGAGGTGAGGTGGTGGTGATGTCTTGTCCACAACAATGGGCTATGACATTGACTATGTAACATCAAGGGGTTCAGACTGTGAACAAGAAACTGGTGTTGAGCTATGCTGTGTTTCCCTTTCCCCATGATGATGTATTTTTTCTTATGCTGTGTGTGTGTCAGCCGATGCCACTGCTTACATTATCCACCTGTTCTGGGGTAGGAGGCCCTACCAGTACACTTTGCGACTGTGTGCCACTGTCCTGAGACTGTGTCATGAGAATAAGAGTTATGGTGCCATCACTGACAGTCATTTTACTGTCAACATTGGGCTGCAGTAGTACAGTTATATATGATTTTTTTTCTTAAATGTATAATTTCCACATTTACCATGCAGTATCTGTAGGATGTAAGCTACACCAGATGTTCATAGATTATCTGATGAAGAAACATATAACAGTTATATGAACCCATGTACCAAGCCAAGTACACCTACCCTGAACTTCAGAAAGCCAGCTAAACAATAACCTGCAGATGTTGTAGGTGTATTAAAGTACTGGTGTCACCAACCTTGGCTATTTCCTACAGCTTCTCATCTGCACCAACATCATTACACCTCAGAGAGAGAGAACTTACTCCTCATCTGATGTTAAAGGTTGGAGTGTGAGAAGCCCACAATTAACTTTACTACATACAATTGAATTTTGTCTAGCTTTTGTCCTGGCATGTCACACCATGTCACTAGTTCTTTTCCTACTCTGTGCCAAGGTATGTGCCCCCCCCCCCCCAGCACTGCTACAGAATGTATATCAGCCATCCCTTTTCAAAAGGCATTTCCCATATGATAGTAATAATAATAATAAATAATATGTTCTCACTGTTTCCATGAGGATGTAATTTCTTCTCAGGACTGATGTTGTCTTTCTCATGTCTTACTCCAAGCTACTGCAATATTTTGTCTCCTGCCAGTACATGTTAGCAAATAATTGCATCTTCTTCATTGATGTAATTTCTATTGGTTCTGTATCATCATTTCATTTATTAATTAAAAAGCAGCAGTAGAAGAAGCAGAGTGAAGCATTAATTACGACTTTTGAGTTTTTCTTCCCTTTGTGCACTACTGTTTGTGTTATGCATTTATCCATACCTCTCAGCTGTCCACATTTTTCCTAGTATTTTTGGTCTGTTCTTCATAAAATTTGTTCTTTGTTGGAAAATCACTGAGGACTGAAGTCACAAACTAATAACAGACATTTGAGTTTCAGTTTTTGTATCCTTCAAAAAAAACATGCTAATTCAAACCTTGTTATTTTTTTTCTAGCAACTTTCAAAATTTGTAAGAACAATAATTAAAATGTGTTCCTGATTTTGTGGCTTTGTCTCCCCCCTATTAATTTTGACTTTGTACAGTTTTCTTGCACTAAGAGGTATGTATTCACCCACAGTAGTATGTGTGGCCCTCTGCATAATTAAATGTAGGCCTATAAGGCTTTAAGGGTAGAGTGATATGAATTAATTTGCCATTGTTTCATTCATTAGTTATAGGAAGGCTGCCTGCAGTGTGGTTCATAGGTAGGTACTAGGCTATTAGCCCTAGGGCCTATATAAGACTAGCCAAAAAGATACCCTGGCTTTCGCCACACAAGAAAATTATTTTCCTGTGCCCCTGTTGAGAAGAGCCACAGAAGTGATCCCTGGGGTAAATTTCCTATTTTGCTAATGTGGAGCTCTAAAAAACAATGCTTGATGCTGATAATTCCACCAAAGGAAACAAATGAATGGCTATGTGAATCAACAAAAATCCTTGGAAGAGTACTGTTATGTATCCAAAAAACAATTTATTAAAACCAAGTAAGAAACAGGATTTCAAACGATTAGCGCTTTCGGGTGTTAACCCTTCATCAGATAAAAAACAAATGATGCAAAGTATAATTAAAAATAAGAAACCACCAATCAAACGCTAGTAAAAAACCCGCCTGTTTTTTAAGGTGGGCTTCATTGGAACAACATCATTTAAACCCGGGTTCCTGTGTGCCATAAATTCAATAATCCACCTAGACTCTATTAGCTCTGTGAGCTGTTTTATACCCCCCCCCTCTCCTATTCAATTTCACATTGACAATAGTCCTAAAACCAAAACAATGATTGGGATTATCTTTTATGTGTCTAAAAAGGGCATTATGAATATCATTGTTTCTGATGCTAGACATATGTTGCAAAATCCTAACTTTAAACATATTATTTGTCTTGCCCACGTAAAAACATGGGCAGGACATACAGGTCACCAGATAAACAATATCTTTGGTTCTGCAAGTGGCCCTAGCCTTTAATAAAAATGTTTTATTAGTGGTAGGATGTATGAAAGTAGTGTCCTGGAGTATATGGGAACAGGCCTTACACTTACCACAAGGCAAGCTGCCAACTGGTAGAACTGAGGTGACAATGTCTTGGGAGTGTTCTCCACAAAGGATATCTTTCAAGTTCTTGTTTTTCCTATACCCAATCCTTAATAATGTGGAGCTCTGTTTGACATAGATTGGTAGTCTGTTCCAGAGTATGGGAAGTCTCTGGGACTGGAATATATCCCTCCAGCATGTTCTGTTTATTGTGGTAACAAGATTTAGGTCCCTAGAGCGTGTAGATCGGAGGGATTGGGATTTCCTTAAGTGGAGCATGTCCAACAGCTCTGGGTTTGACATAGCTTTGTATGTTAGGCAGAGATCGCCTCTGAATAGACGATATGCAACGGAGTAAAGCTGGAGTTTTTTGAGACGGTCTGCGTAGGGCATCTGTTTGAGGCCAGTAATCCTCTTTATGAGGTATTTCTGTCTCCTTTCCAGTTGTTGTAGATGTCTTGTGAGGTACATACCAAAAGGGGCGTTGTACTCTATAATGGGTCTAATGAGTGATGACTAGAGGGAAACAATGACCTCTTTTTTTCTGGATGAGAAACCTTTTGTGATGAGGTGAGCCATGTAGAAGGATTTCCTGACAACTGTGGCGATGTGATTATTAAAGGAGAGACTACTGTCCACCTGTGTCCGAAGGTCTCTTATCACACTTTCAGTGTTAAGTAGACTACCACTTATGTGGTAGTTCATGGGTACAGAGTTTTTACCAAAGGGGATGACAATACACTTTTTGGCATTGAGCTTCAGGCCATGGCTTTGACACCAGGCATCTGTCTCAGTGAGGCCCTTTTGTAGTATGTCCACATCGTTAGGAGTTTCGATTATGGCCCCTAGTTTGTAGTCATCTGCAAACTTTGTTAGCCAAAGACCTTCTGTGTTAGCCTGTACTTCAGAGAAGTAGATACCAAACAGGAGAGGATCCAGGACTGAACCCTGTGGTACTCCACTTGTCACTGGTCTGAAGTCGGATTTGGAGTCTGCTACTATCACAGTGTGGGTTCTGTCCATGAGCCAGTTGGCAACCCATCTTGTGACATAGGGATTTATACCTAGTTCAGTGACCTTATCTATAATTCCAGAGTGGGGGATGGTGTCAAAAGCCTTGGCAAGATCTAGATAAGCTGTGTGAACCACCTTACCCTCATCTATGGCTTTGGTGACTGCTTCAAAGAAGTTAATCAGGTTTAGGAGACATGATCTGCCTTTTACAAACCCGAACTGGTTTGTGTCCAGAGTTTGGAGATTACCAATGTCTTTGTTTAAGAGTTCCATGACCTTGCAGACCAGGTTCATCTGGCTA
Organism: Protopterus annectens; assembly: GCF_019279795.1. Taxonomy (NCBI): domain Eukaryota; kingdom Metazoa; phylum Chordata; order Ceratodontiformes; family Protopteridae; genus Protopterus; species Protopterus annectens. Next base: position 735,080,516 of record NC_056725.1, read on the forward strand.
ATTGGGCGGTAGTTCCTGGGGTCCATCGTGGCTCCCCCTTTGTGGAGTGGGATAACCATCAAGGTACGCCATTCAGTGGGCACAAAGCCTGAGGTGAGGCTATGACTGAACATGGTACTTAGGTAGGGTGCCAGTTCATTCTGTAATTTGTGTAAAACACAGCCTGGGATATTGTCAGGTCCCATGGATGCTGTATTCTTGGCTTTGGAGAGGGTGTTTTTTACCTGTGCAGCCATGATTACAGGAACTTTGCATTCTTCCGGTATAGAGATGGGCCCTCTAGGGAGTGAGAGGGGGGTAAAGTTAGCACTGAACCAATCTGCCAGGATGTTGGCAATATCAACTGGTTCTGTATATTTAGTGCCATTGTGCTGTAACTCAGAGCAGATCTGAGTGTTGCCATTGAGATTCTTGGCATAGCTATAGAATGCTTTATGGTTGTCTTTAGAGTCAGTGGCAATTTTGTTTTCGTAACTAGCTTTGGAGGATTTTATGAGGGATCTCGGCTTCTTACTGAGGTTGACCAGAGAGTTCCTCCAGGCATGGAATTTTACTCTTTTTTGCAACAGTTTCTTTCTTCTGTTGTAGAGTTTATTTATGGCAGAGGACCACCAGATTGGCTTCCTTTCTTTTGGAGGATAGCAATGTTGGTTCTATTAGGGATAGAATGATCCATGCACTCGTGTAAGTGCTTATAAAGTGCATTTGTGTAGGATTCAGCAGTCGTACCTCTATTGTCCGTCTGCATGGGTGTCATGACGTTTGCCACTTCTGTCTTAAGAAGTGTGAAATTGGCTTTGGAGAAGTTTTTTACGGTGGTTTCCCTAACTGGGGGTGGGGGCAGGATGTGGATATCTAGGGTGATTAGCTTGTGGTCGGATCTGACCAACAAAGAATTGACCTGTGGTGTGGAACACCGGTTGCCCATGTTGGTAATGACCAGGTCTAGGATATTGCTGCCACTGATGGGGGTGTGAAGAAGTTGATCCAAGGCATTGGAATTTATGAATTCCAGAAAACATTGAGCAAAAGAGTTGGTACATGAGTAGTTTTCCCAGTTAATGGTGGGGTAGTTGAAATCACCCATTATTAGGGTGTTGGGTTATACCCTAATACTTTCCAGTGTATCAAGAAATGAGGAGTGGGAATCTTGGGGCATGGTGGGGGATCTGTAGCAAGCTACAATTTGGATTGCGGTCTTGCCCAGAGTTAGTTGCACTTGGATAATCTTGGATGCATTATGCTGTGCAACTAGCCTGGAGGTGTGGATATCCTTAATGAATATAGACACACCTCCACCTTTAGTGCTTCATTCCGGGTTAGGTGGCCAAAAGGTGTGGCATGAATTATAGCATGGTAACACAGGGGTGCTCTCTAGAGCTTTGAAACAGGTCTCTGCCACTGCACAGATGTCAATGTTCTCCATTTTAAGGAGTGCCTCAAGTGAGTGCATTTTGAGGCTTAGACTTCTAGCATTGAGTAGCATTACCCTCAGATTTTGCTTGCTTATACCTGTTACAGTGGTGAATTTGTCATTTGAACCTTGCCTATAAAAGGCACTATAGGGGTGGCAAGAGCCTTAGCCAGTATCCGGAATCCCAAGGGCAACAGGTGCAGGCCATCTCTGGCAAAACATCGTGGTCTGTCAATCATGTTGTCCCAGGCAGACAAATACTGGATCCCCTTAGAATGACACCAGAAGCTTAGCCAATTGTTGAAGTCAATCATTTTGTCCTTGTACTGTGGTATCATTCTGGGTGATGGCAGGATGCTACTCAGGGCTAGGGTCATACCTGCCTGGGCTACAAGATCGGAGAGCCCCTCCATGTCTCTTTTCATTTAGTCCAGGGAGGTACGTCTCAGGTCATTCACACCAACATGGACAATGACAGTGTCATATTTGTACTTGTTGTGAAGTGGCCTGAGTGTGTGCGTTATGTGGCAGATCCTGGCGGCTGACAGTAACTTTCTCCTTGTTTAGCCTGGTGAGTGGAACATCGGTATGCCTGACTATAGAGTCACCTATGACTAGTGTGTTGGGTTTGTTGTTATGCCTTATGGGCTGTGGTTGAGTGGCACACTGATTTTATTGGCTATGTGTCATTTGGGTTATGTTGGAGGGGTGGAGTTTGCTTGCGTTTCTGCTTTGGAGGGCCCTGATGCTTGGGCAGGTTTTTATTGAGAGCCTCCGCGAATGTAGGTGTGTTATGTGTTTTTGTGTGTGTGTTTTGGTGGTGTAGGTTTTGAGGGACTATGTGATGAGTGTGGTGTGGTGCAAGTGTTTACCTTCTCCTCTTGACTGTCTAGTCCAGTCTTGGGTGAAGAGAGCTTTGCTTTCAATTTGGCTATATAAGTGCATCTCTCACAGGTTGTAGTGTTGGGTGGTAGGAGGAGAGGGTTGTCTGTGTACATGAGGCAATTGCTGCATTGCCCCAAGATGCCCAGATTATCCATATCAATGAATGAAACTACCCCCGACTGCAATTACTGTCTATGCAGGAATTCTAACAGGCAACAAAATCTAGCAAGCACTAACTGAAAAAACAGAGTCAAAACTTCCAGTTCAGTTAATATTCAATGCAACACAAATAAGTCAATTAAAATGCTGTATTATTTGAAAAAAGTGCAGATAAAAGGTACTTAAATTCTCTTATACGTCCAGTTGAATACAGCTAGATCTTACCCGGCCAAAGCTCAGGTTTTAAGCAGAAAATATTCCAAAATGTACCAATTAAATAGGCAGTAACAGAATATCAATGAATGAGACTACCCCTGACTGCAATTGCTGTCTATGCAGGAATTCTAACAGCCAATAAAATCAAGCAAGCACTAACTGAAAAAAGAGAGTCAAAACTTCCAGTTCAGTTAATATTCAATGCAACACAAATAAATCAATTAAAATGCTGTATTATTTGAAAAACGTGCAGATAAAAGGTACTTAAATTGTCTTATACGTCCACTTGAATACAGCTATATCTTAGCTGGTCAAAGCTCAGGTTTTAAGCAGGAAATATTCCGAAATGTACCACTTAAATAGGCATTAACAGAATATCAATGAATGAGACTACCCCCGACTGCAATTACTGTCTATGCAGGAATTCTAACAGACAATAAAATCTAGCAAGCACTAACTGAAAAAACAGAGTCAAAACTTCCAGTTCAGTTAATATTCAATGCAACACAAATAAATCAATTAAAATGCTGTATTATTTGAAAAAAGTGCAGATAAAAGGTACTTAAATTCTCTTATACGTCCAGTTGAATACAGCTAGATTTTAGCTGGTCAAAGCTCAGGTTTTAAGCAGAAAATATTCCAAAATGTACCACTTAAATAGGCAGTAACAGAATATCAATGAATGAGACTACCCCCAACTGCAATTACTGTCTATGCAGGAATTTTAACAGGCAATAAAATCTAGCAAGCACTAACTGAAAAAGTTAAAGTTAAGTTCAGTTAATATTCAATGCAACACAAATAAATAAATTAAAATGCTGTATTATTTGAAAAAGTGGGCCTTTCCATTGCCAGAGACCAGTGTCTGCAATAGGACACTGTATATGTGTAATTCTAATGAAGAAAGCACTAAATAACCTGCCCTTCACATTCCACATTTTTGCAGGTAGAAGCAGACAAGTATTGCAATATATTACCAGTCTTAATAGTAAATTAAAGCCTAATTCTGAAGATGTCATAGTAAAAAACATATATAATTAGCAGAGGGTGCAACCACTGAGCCACTGGATGCCCTGACCCCCACACCATCAAGTTCCAACAGGGAAATGGGATATTTGAGGCCCTCCGGACCACTGTCAATATACACCTTTGACCTTCCTCACCCACCCTTCTGTCTCTGTCTGCTGCCTGTATGTGCTGTTTCCCTCTTCCTTTGTCAGCCCTCCACGGAGTCCCTCCCTGTCTGTCTCGTCTGCATTTCATGTTTTGTTTGACAAGACACACACAAAACCTTCCCTCTTCCCCGGCTTCTCTTATTAAAAAGAATTGGCAAAGCTGGTGTCTATCCACAACAAAAACAGTACCTATCATTTACCATCCCCTTATGCTCTACTCTGTTAATGTGTTTGTTTTGTGTGCCGCTTGTCTGCTCTCTTCGCTAATTCCAACTGCCTTTGCAATGATATAAAAACTGTAACAAGTTGTTCATATGATGACCCCATCACAGTGAATACAAAAACCTTAAAACAGTTTGGATTAGTTGTTGGTCAGTGGCACTGAGCCTAGCCCAGTACAGGATCTCATGGAAAATCTCAAGAGATCCACTCAGGTCCATGCCTGTTGCCTCTTGACAAAACTACACAGCAGCATTCAAGACTTTATATACACATGGTACATGTACATAACTGCAATCACTTCTTGTTTCTGTACATAACTACTGTCTTTTCTGTTTGTAACTACACTTGTTTCTTATTTCTGCACATGATTACACTTGCAGCTTGCTTCTCTACATAACTACACTCATTTCCTGTTTCTTGTTTCTGTAACAGCTGTACTCATTTCTTGTTTCTGAAAACAACTACACTTGTTTCTTGTTTCTGTACATAACTACACTTGTTTCTTGTTTCTGTACATAACTACACTTGTTTCTTGCCAGGTTATGCCAATTAAGATATGTGAAAGTGTACTAGGAGTTTTGTTGTATTGCTCAAAGTTTCAAAAATCAGCACTACTTCTTTGTACTTTACTCATTTAAGCATATGCACAAGGACATGATTTGCACATTCCCTTTATGCATATGTGTACACACAGCACCATGAATACCTCCAAATATCACACAAAATGCAGATGTGAAAAAGATATTAAAATAATCCCTTCAATAACCTATAAAAATTAAAATAAAATAGAAGTTATGGATAGAGGGATTCATGAGTGATTACTAGGCTAATCACCCCAGGGGACTATTTAAACCTAGCTATGCTTCCCCAAGGTAAGAATCAAACCCTGTACTTTGTGTCTATAAGATAAAACACTTTAACTATTATGTCAACCACCGCTGAAATGCTACATAGGTAGTTACTAGGCATGCAGTCCAGGAAATCATTGCTGAGTCTAGTACAAACTCTCAATTTCCCCAAAACACAGCCTGTTTAAGTGACATGCTCAGGCAAATGAAGGCTGAAGGAACCAAGCCCTATTCCACAGGAAGTAGCTTTTTAATAGCTCACACCTTTAATCCTCACAGTCAGCTGCCAGACACACACTGCCCTTCTTCCTTCAGACGTTTTACATATCCCTACAACAAAAATGTTTACTTTTTTAATTACATGTAATTGCACTCCTGTTGGATGAAATGGTTAGTTAATTATGTGTAAAAGGGCATTATTTGATTTTGTTTTTTATTGGTCTCATTAGCTGCTTATAAAACAGAATCACTGCCTCTACGCCATACTAACAATGTATATCCACCAGTGCTTACTTGACAAAACTGATAGGTTTTTGGATACTCAGCATCTACATTCCTGTTATAAATAATGCATTGCAGTGGGTAAAAACTATGTGATCACATCACATCCTTCACACATGCATGACTGAATGTGCACAAACATCAGACAAAATGACTTTTTAAATACTGTAATTTTGCTTAAAATCATTCTTGTATGTGAAACTATGACCCAAACAGCCATTGTACACCAATGAAATGTATATAAGGCAGAAATGAAATGCAGATGCTGCATTGTTTCATGTCTTTGATCATGAACTTTAAGAGGACAGCCAAGACTTTCATTTTAAATTCCAGTGAGTGCTGAGAGCAAGACCTCTTCAGACTGCTGCAATCATGGAACATTAATCACATTGTAACTGAGGTGAAATTCAATAAAAATGTACTGGCAGTTCCAAAGTACCCACTAGCCTACCAGACCAAAAAGGGTACAACCAATGGGCAAACCCAGTAATTACCAACAGGGACAGAAAAATCAATGCCCGGATTCCGAGAAAGTGTACTTAGCGCAGAAGTCACTTCAGTGTCTGCTAAAGTGCGTACCAGTTACTTACTAAAATGGAGATCAAAGTGAGATCAAAAGTAACACAGAGAAGAAATGCCCAAAGCACCAATGTCAGTGATATAAAAAAGAGCATCATAACCACAGCAGAGAGGTCTGTGTAAGGACTATAACCTGTAAGAGCATCAGATAACATTTGCCATAGAGAGGAATCTTCATGTGTGTGCTAACAAGCTGTAGATTTTTACTGAACGGACCTTTGTTTGCAAATTTTTTAGAGAGACAACAACTTTATGTGCATGAATGCTTCAGTCTTGCAAACAATAATGCCTGAAAGGGTGGGCTTTATTAGCAAAATAATGGATCGCTCATGAATATTGTGAGATCTAACTCTGACATCCAAAATATCCATTAAGTATTTAATCTTTCTGTCACACACACACACACACACACACACACACACACACACACACACACACACACACACACACACACACACACACACGCACACACACACACACCACACCTCTCAACTCTCCAGATTTTGGCAGAATGTCCTGATTTTTGGCTCATATTTTGGTCTATTCCTCATACAATTTGTAGTATTCTGGCAAATCAGTGGGAAAATCTAAAGATTGAAGTCATAAAAACTGACATACATTTGAGTTTCAGACTTCAAATCCTTCTGAAAATATGTGTTAAAATGAACCCTGTTACTCTAACAACAAGTTTATAAGAGCAGTATTTAAAAATATGTCCCTATTTTTGGGCCTTTATTCCCCCAATTTGTCGGGATTGTCCATAATTCTAGCATTAACCGACACAGACACACGCCCGCACACACACACACATACACACACACACACACACACACACACACACACACACACACACACACACACACACACACACAGTGAGTTTCATATATACACACACCGAAGCAGATGCAGTGAGATTAACACGAATGCAGAAACTCATATGTACATACATAAACACGCAGACACAAACACACATGCATGAGCGCGTGCGCACACACACACATGCAGAGGCACAGACTCACACAGATATACATACAAACACAGCCATAAAAGTGAACAGCAGCTACAGCCATTTTCTTGACTGTCTACACATCAGATTCTAATTGTGATTAAATGAATGAAAAAATATATACAGTGCAAAGGAATATAAACCTCTCAACTGTCCCTGATTTTGTCTTATATTTTTGGTTTGCCCCTTAAAAAAACAAAACATCTTGCTCATTTAACTTTTTAAATGAATTTTGGGTAATATTAAAGGTTTCTCTGATTTTGGGTCTATGTGATATTTATTTATGGCTTGTTCCACAATCCTTGAGCAAAGAAGTTAAGAAGTACAGGCGCTCTCTCTGTGTCTTCCCCCACCCACTCTCCTTCTCTCATGTGGATGGCGAGGGGGAAAGAAAATGGCAGCTCTGTGGAACTGCTTATTTCAGTTACTCTTGTATGGGATCTGCGTGGCTTCAGTCCATGCTTCACGTCAACTTAGTATGTTGTTGTGAAGCCGTAGACTTGATACCAGGCTCTTCTATTACATTAATACCCTTTTGGAGAACTTCCCATTATTTTTGTGTATTCCTGCTGCTGAGCAGAAAAAATAATAACATTTTATTCTGTTTGGTTTGAGGAATACATAATAAATCCACACACACGCACGCGTACACCCCCCCTCCAACTTGCACATATCAAACAAATCATTTCTATGCGGCATTCTGCCTCCAATAACACCTTACATACAAACAAGTGTTATTTCCAGCTGAAAGGGACTACTGTGGGGCCCCCTTTACCCCTTTTATGTTAACCTAGTTATAGAGCACTTAGACTTTAATTTAATGTATAACAGTGAGCAGAACCCCTACAGTTCCAACACAGATATGTGGAAAAGATTGTTGGTTACAGTGAACTAATGACTGCAGATTTACAGTTTTTTTTTTTTGGTATTTTAATAGTAATACTTTGGCAATATCCAAAGTAATTCTTTGCTGCCAGCTGTATGTTACAACATTGATTTATTAACATCCCTTTATTCATAATCTTAAGAGATACGTAGGGAATGCAATCATACATGCTGGCTCTTTGCAGATCAGATTTTCCAATCAAGGAATATAAAACAATCATATACCAAACCATAGGTCATTGCAATGCCTTACAAAGGTCTTACTGACTAACAATATAACAAGAAACAATCCATACACTAATATTGAGCCCTTGAACTTTGTGACCTCATTTGGTAGTAATGTATTTTAACATTAGACAAGTGTTTGACAGTTTCTAGCCCATTTTAAGGGCTAATACGGCTTTCAGTACTTTGGTACCAATACTTGCTGATTTGCATACAGAAAAAGTAAAAGTATCAGTCAGCAGGGTAGGTTTCAAATATCTACTCAAACTTCTGACCTCACAAGGTATATTAGGTGCCAAACCAGCATTTTTTTTTGTTTTGTCAGTATGTCTGCAAGAGGAAGACATTTACTGTTAACTACTATAAGATATTTGAGATTACAGAACTAATAAAATAGTAAAGAATTATTTTTTTATGTAGTGATTTGTACATGTTCAGCATTCTATGTGATTGTGCCCCTTGTTAGTTTAAGTAAAGGATCTTTCATTAACACAGGAGCCCTATATTCTCCGGGTATTAATGCAATGTTATAAGTTTGCTATACATCTGCTCCCTGTGTTTGGTCATTAGATGGTAATGTTTCTGCATATCTACGTACTCAGTTTAATGATTAATTAATTTTTATTGTATATTTTATATATATATATATATATATATATATATATATATATATATATATATATATATATATATATATATTATTTAACATTTGTTAACTGGGAAGGTCCAACTTGGAACAAAGTCAAAGACACGTGTCTTTGTAACATGGAAGGAAACCCACATGAACACAGAGAGGACATGCAGACTCCACGCAAAAGGATCCCCAGCTGATAATTGAACCAGAGAACCTCTTGCTGTGAGGCGACAATGCTACCGCTGCACATACACACACACATATATAGAATGTGTGTGTGTTTGTCTATATGTCCATACATACATCTATATATATATATATATATATATATATATATATATATATATATATATATATATAAACAGAAATCTGTGTGTGTGTAAATATATTATATATATATATATATATATATATATATATATATACAGAGAGAGAGACAGAGAGTGAGTGATATGTAAACAAACACATACACACACACACACACACAGTTTTTTTTTACGTATGCTATGAGTTGAAATAAAACCTTAAAAGTAGCTGTTTTATTTAACTAATGTCTTGTGGTCACTATGCACAGCAGTTTATTGATTACTTGTTATGTCACGATTTGTTAAGCTGATTACTCCAAGTTGTCATTGCTTAACTTGTTTCCATCTGTTTCTACTAAAGCATTGGGTAACAGTTTTAGGTTTGATTTACAGACATTCCAAGGCTAGCGAGTCTCTTGACTATTATCCCCTTGCTAGTATCCTGCTTCGGTCCACACCTCTTTTTTCCAAGGAGGGCCATACTGGGCAGTCCTATGAATAGCCATCCAGTCATCTTGTTTATATATATTTTTAGAGAATACAGTGACCCACAGTACTTAACATGTAGGCAAAGTTTGGGTCTGAGAGGAGATAAGTTATAAAACTAAACTGCTGCCATATTTTATCTGTTGATAAACATTTAAGTCCTTGGTTCTAGTATTTTTGGAAACCATGGACTTGCAGAGAAGCAGAAAGTCCAGGACAATCTGGTCCCTAATGACACAGTAAACGAGACAGAGCTCTTCCCTCAAAAGTCTATAAGACACTGAATGGAGAGACAGAGCATCCTATCTCTATTGGTATTTCAAGGATTTTTGGCTTGTGATGTTTCTAGTTAGGAACTTTTGGGGTCTTTCTATTAGTTTGATTTGTTTAGTGAGATGCATCCCAAAATGGACCACTGTACTCAATAACTGGCCTGATCAATGCTTGTCATAAAGGAGTGATTACCCCTTTAGACCTTGATAATTTTACTTTGGCAATTGGTGGGCAAAAAAAAGATTTCTGGCAACTGTTGTCACAATGGTCAAACGGGAGGGAGCTATCAATCCAAGCACCTAGGTCCCTTACTACATTTTCATTTTGTAGAAGTGTGCTGTCTAAACTTTGTGATGAGGGTAGGAGTTGCCTGCCAAAAGTGATAGTGCTACACTTTTTACCATTTAGTTTGTGAGTCTCTTTTTAGTATATCAAACGCTTACTTGGGAAAGTTCATTCTGAAGGGATTGGGTGTCACAGGATGACTTAACCCCCAGTTTGGAATCATATGCAAACTTTGGTAGCCACATGTCTTGGCTCTCTGACTGGAGATGTGAGAAGTAAATACCAAAAATGGAGATGTACCAGGACTAAATCCTAAGGGACATCACTGTTCACTTTCATGCTTTCTGATGTGGTATCTGCAACACTGTGTAGGTTCTGTCTTTCAGGCGGTTTGCTATTCATCTTGACATACATGGGCTGATTTTTAAAACATTTAGCTTCTGTATGATGCCACCATGGACAATAATGTTGAAGGCCTTGACCAATTCAAGATACACTGCATGGTGATAGTCAATAGTCTCCATAACCCTTTCAAGGAAATTTACCAGATTATATAGGGAGGATCTACCCTTTACAAATCTAAACTGTTGGAAGTCAAGTCTAACAAGAGTCTTGCTATCACAGTTTACGAGGTCAGTTTGAACATATTTCATGACTTTGCAGATGAGGCTTGTGAGGCTGATAGGTCTGTAATTACCTGGGTCTATTGTAAGTTCAACCTTATAAAGAAGTATCACCACTGCTATGTGCCACTCATCAGGGACACAACCAGCTGCTAAACTTAAGTTGAACAGTTTGAGGGGTGTGTCTGCAAGGGCATGTTCCACCCTATTAATAAAGCAACCAGGTATGTTATTAGGTCCCATGGAGGAATTATGTTTGGTTTTGGCAAGCACTTTCAGTAAATGATCTTTAGAGATCATTGGGGGATTAAGGGACTCAGATATTTTTAGGCTTTGAATAGAAGTCTCAGAGGTGAAGTCAGCACTATATTTGTTCACACTGTCAAATGGGTCATAATATGAGGCCCTGTTATAAATAATTTCTGATCACTGGTATTGTTGTTTTGTTTTCTAACATAGCTAAAGAAGGATTTATAATTATAACAGGCTTCAGAGGCCAGTCTAAGTTTATTGGTTCTTTCAGCCCATCTGATAAAGTTCTTCACTTTTTTTTGGAATGTTACTGGTATTATCCTTGAGAAAACAGGTTTTGGATCTACTAAATAGTTTGAGTTTCTTTCTTTTACTCTATAATATATTTATTGCTGTGGATCACCAGGGTGGTTTGTTTTGGAATATCCCTTGATACTTGGTTCTGGTAATGATTGTTAGCTCTATGCATTTTTTAATTGGGTGCAGAAATCCTTAGCGAAGCTTGCTGCTGTTTTACAATCAGGGGAAATGCAGTCAAAAGTCAATTTTGATATGTTATCACATAACAGGTTGAGGCTGACATGTTTCCAGTCCTTAACTTCACTGGGGTTTGCAGTAGGACCTTTTGGGAGTTTAAAGGTGAAGGTCACAATTCTATTGTTTATCTTCACTGTGTAATGAGATACCAAAGGTGCAGTGCAAGAGGCAGCCATACTTATAAAAATCAGGTCTAAAATGCTTTGCCCTTACTAGATTTACTTGCCAGTTGCTCAAGAGAATTTTTGGGCATATCTTATACTGGAGTTATAGATATTCCAATTTATTGGGTAGTTAAAGTCACACAAAATAAGGGAGATTTTGCTAACAGAAAAATAATTTAGAATATTGAGAAATCTTCTGTCATCATTACGTAACAAAAATGTACTGTATAACAGTATGTTATTTGATAGTTAATCCTACCTAGAGTGATCTGTAGTTCAGTTAGTTCAGTTTCTGAGTCCCTAGGGATCTTCCTGGAGGCAATATGTTCTGTGACAAATACGGAGACTTCACTAGAGTTGCTATTGTGCCTGAAGGCATGAAGAGCACAAAACCCAGGTAAAGAAGGCAGTGCTTTCTTTAGATTTAAAGCAAATTTCAACCACAGACATAGATGTTTTCCAATTGCAAGATTGCCTTTAAGATTATGTAATTTATTTTTTAGACTTCTGGCATTAAGGAAATCCACCTAAATGTGACTCCGTTTTGCATTGGGGCTGATATGTTAATTTCATTGGCATATCCATCAACCAGACTCTGCCTAAAAAGGCATTAGGGGCAGCAAAGCTTTAGTCAGTATTCAAAAGTGTTGAAACAAGCAGTACAGGCTACCCTTGGTGGAGTAAACTGGGCTGCCAAGCATGTCATCCCATGCTGGCACATTCTGAATGCCCTGGAATGATACCACCTATGAAGCCAGTTATCATTTCTTTGTATGCGTATCATTTAATGTGAAGGAAGGATAATACTCAGGTTTGGAGTCTTTCCTGCAATAGTAGCATGCATGGAACATTCCGATATGTCTGGAAACTTCTGGCATGTCTCTCAAGGTTCTGTGCTTCAGGATGATCACTCTTTAGGGAAATTGCAATGTCAGAGATCCTGATAGCAGCTCACTGTAACCTCTTCTTGACCTCCCTTGGGAGTGATGAGTCAGTATACCTGACAAAAATCACTTGACACTAAAACATTTTTGTTGATGCTGTGGTTCAGAGTGCTATATTTGGAGTATTTTTTCCAGGGACAGTCTTTACGACAGAAATGTATGAGGTGAATGAGTGGCTTGATTTTTGCTGTGACTTCATTATCTTATTTCTTGAAGGCTCTAGAAGTGAATGTCTTAAGACATTTTGGTGTGATTACAGATGGATTCTGGTGGTGGAGGTGTATAAAGCTCAAAAGGAAAGTTTTTATGTGAGACGGAAACCTGCAGATTAATTAGATTTACGATCAAAATGCCATTCGGACAATGCCTAAATTGGAAAACTGGAATGGCTCAGTTCCACATTTTAGAATAGTGAAAAAAAATGTTGAAGTCACAACAGCGAATACACACTAGCATTCGTTGTTGTGGATTTGACATTTTGAATGCATATCGCACTATAGTGGAGATTGGGAAATGCACCTTTCCCTCACTATAGTGTGATGTCAGGGAATGTATATAAAAGTAGCAAGGGGTGTGGGGGCTGCAGGGAGGCTTACCCCCCTGCAAAACATTTGTAGGGCATGACCGGAAGTGTCGTATTTTCTGTAAAGTCAACATTCCCGATTTGTCGACTTTCCTGAAATACCCTGTTCGGTCATGTTCTTGTTCCTACAGTTGATTTACAACATTTCGGGTCAGAAACATGAACACTGCACATTGCAGGTACGAGATTTTGACAGTAAACCAATTAATTAGTTATTTACATCTGTCACAAATAGAAATATTAGCTTAAACATCTGTGAGCATAAGAAAATGTGTACCCCCTTTTAAGAGACCTAGTACTAAAAGACTAGCAAGAAAGGCAAAATCAGCAGGCTGATCTTCTATCCTGCCCAGTTCTTAGGTGCTTAGACAAGTAAATAAAATCCAGCACTAAGCAGGCAGGACAACATCAAAGAGAGGGTATCTCATGCTTTAACAGTCATAGGGAAGGAATTTCCCGGTTTGATCATCTAGTGATCACCAGTACGAGCAAATAAAACGAGACCGGGCATTGCTAAAAATGACAAATTTGTAGCAAGGGCAGGCAAATCACAGACTGGTTTGATGGAGACACAGTATTATTCTCTATGAAATATAGTGGGATGCCATTATATTTACACAGTATTAAGGGGGCAGACTTTGTAAAATAATACTTATGTGCTTATTGATAACCGGCAATAAATGAGGACAAGGAGGAAATGATAGTTTCGAATTATCAAAAGGGGGTGCACAACAACAAGAGATACACTGACTTTAAGGACACAAGCAGAGCAGGGTGGGAGGGTAAGAAGACTCTTAGGCATTTAGCTCTGCAGCTGATTGGCCTATAAATATAAAGCAAGTTCTGAACTAACCTCACTTTTACCACACAAGAAAGAGACTAGCCTTAAATACCAACTGCCAGACCACTTAAATGGCCAAATGCAGTGCAGGTATTTGCTAGAATTATTAATACATGTTTAAAAACAGTTTAGGTAAAGCAGATAAAGACTGTTAAAATGAACTTAAAAACAGATCAAGAAATGAAGTCTTCACTTTTCTTTATTATTGAATGTATTGGAACAAATACAAACTAGCACCAGTTTAAGAGAGCAGAGCAATAACAGCTTGTGGTAACGGGGACACTCTTAGATACTTAGCAATGCAGCTAACTGGCCTGTAACAGCCTTAAAGCAAATTCAAGTCTTGAACTAGCCTGTCACTCACCACACAAGAAAGAAAATTGGCTTTAATACCAGCAGTTAGACTATACACATGCACGCATGCACGTACACCACACCCGCACGTACACACACACACACACACACACACACACACACACACACACACAGCCTGTGTGATAGATAATCTGCTTTTGAACATACTGCAGCTGGAAACTCATTCATACAGAAATGAGTACTATGCACAATGGTGCTTTCCAAAGACATGCTTTTAACCTCCAAGTGCTATATGGTTGTAACTTGCCATACTTTTTTCACCTGTTTGTATTGTGGAATTAGCAAGTAGGGCAACAAGGAGGATGTTTAAATAGGGCATTTTAAAGTATGTTGCATCAATTTCAACTTGGCCTGTGGATCACAGCAACACTTATACATATTCTTTTGGAATCAAGACTAGCGGAAGTGGTAGGTCCATGAAAGTCTGTGTGCTTTCTCATTTGCATACTGTTTGTAGGGAGTCATGCAGGCCTTTTTTGGGGGATAAATATGGTCTACATCTATCTCATTCTCAGGGCAGTACCCTTACTTCAGAATCTTTCCCCTAGTTGCTAAACAATATATCAGATAAAACATAAAAGCTCACAGAATACTAAAAATGTGTATAAATATCAGACTAAGGGAAAGGATATAGAAAGTACTACTGGCATTTATGGACTGAACTATTTTTTTCATTGAATTTAACCTCTGTAGCCCATGTACATGTGCTTAAAAAATAGAATAAACACATTTATCTTATCATTAAATCTTTAAAACTGGTGATTTTTCAGCATTACCAGAGCATACTATTGTAAATAATAAATACATGGAAGGATTCATATAATTTTAATCTAAGGGATATATGCAACAGTGGTCCACTAGCATTTTTATCTTTTTTTAAATGCTCTATGCATGTGCAAATGTGCACTTCTAATATTGGCTATATAATTATTTAAGCATGACAATATGGTAAGTTAATTAAATAAAAAGTGATGGCAATAATGCAGGATAATATGCAAGGAATAAGAAAGGAAACTTAAATATCATTCAACTGCTTTGCTAAATGAACAAATTGCCTTTGTAATGACCATCTGTTGTGCCATTAAATTTTAGTGAATATGAGAGTTCAGAATTCTGAAGAGAATTCTTTCAGAGGAAAGAGAATAACTGTTTCAAGTCAGACTCAGCTTTGCCCAGGACCCTAAGGAGATGGGTTAACACAAAGTCCTTATTTTCTTGGAAGCTATCTCCATAGAACGCTACTCAGTATGTGGAGTCTTTGTAGATTCCCACTGTTAAACTTTTTCTAACAGCTATCAAAACCCCCATCGCAAAGGGTGTTGTTTTTATCTTGCACATGTGGGAATTGTGGAATTAATTAGCAGCTATTTAATGAGAATGAAGCTGTATCCCAGAAATGAAAAGTAACAGTTAAGAAGAATGAATACGTCATTTTGAAAAAAATTTTGTGGAAATGTTGGTGAGATAGAAGACGTTATTGCAAGAATTTCCAGATCACTTATGTGTCAGCAGGATGAAGCATAGAAACAACACTTGTCAGGTGATCCCATGAAACCTAACCACAGACACGTTTTAGAAGCATTTAAAAGTTCTTTCCATTTATTACTAACACTTAATAGTGTTCACCTCTCAAAATGAGGAGAAAAAACTTTGTGTCTACCCAACCAATTGTCAAGACTAGCCTTAAATATAGACAAAGCAGTTCTCTGCTTGAGCTGTAGTGATAACTTAAGCCCACACACTGGGAATATGTTGAATTAGGAACCTAGTCCTTCATCGAGTTTTGTTTAATTTTTTTCTGTGCATTTAGTCCCCTAGTGTGGGTGTTAGTAGAACCAGAAAGCTGAATAAGATCGGGCCTTTCATGGCTTGAATGGTGAGGCTCAGAACATATCAGAGTAATCAGGAGACAACTGAGTACAACTCTCCAGTAATCTATCAAGATAGTGGATGGATTTAAGGCCTTTAAAATTTCTTGTTTAAAAATCATTGAGACCTTCCCTGTTGAGTGATCTGTTTGGATTTCTACATAACAACGGAAGCACTTTATTCAATGAGGGGTGCAATAAGGGAAGACTACAGTGGTAAGTTTTTTTTTGGTTCTTTGGTTCTTGAACATACTCCCTTGAAAATGTATACAGCCAGACAGAAGATGTCACGAAAGGAGTTACTGCCATCCCAGCTATCTGGAATTTTGTAAATAATTATATGTCATTTGTGAATATCAACAAGATGCTTGTGATACAAATGTATTAGAACTGTATGTCGTGTATATATCAAACTTGTTTGTACAGACGTGTGTTGAAAAAGGTTTTTTGCAAAGTGCTTGAAATGTAACCACAGCACGCCCTACTGGAATAGAAGAGAAATGTACATGCACTATTGTAACTGTTTAAATGTATATTTTAACAGTGGAAACTGGGATACAGGAGGTTAACTTTAGAAAAATAGCTGAAATTAAATTACTTTATGGCAGCAAGGAGACACAATGTCTGTGCTGAGAAGTTTTCTGTATTGCCTGGGAAGTGTTTTATTACATCCACCATTTGCCAAAGATCTGAGGAAAAGCCCTTGTCTATGTATTTTCACAGGTAATGCTAAATGCTACCAGCTGCCATCAATGGTTGTTTTGAGCCTGGGAACTAGGAGTCAGATGACAAGAAATTATGTCATTCTACAAGCTATCCCAGCAGTAATATTTCAGATATTAATTTAAGTCTCTTAGATAATATTTCCTGTGATTTTGAACTCTGAGGTCTTCTAATTATATATTGAGCATTTTATTGTTCTTTTATTATTCTTTATTAAATATATTTAAACCTTTCATTATGGCTGATCTTTGTAAAGCTATTTAAGTTCTGAGAGTACTTGCATATTTATTTGGTGACACTGTAGACCACTCCTAATAGCCTTGCTCCTGGTCAAATTACCATTTGTATTAATATAACATTACAGAGTAAGATTGGACACCCCTTGTTAAGGGCCTTACAGTAGCTGATAAGGAGCTGGCTGGTGGCAGTGATAACTGCCTTATAGTCTGGGCAAAAGGGGGCATAGCTAGTAAACCTGTGCCAGCCTTTCTCAGGTGTGTGTGTGTGTATAAATCAAACCTCAAAGAGTGTGTATGTCAGCTACTTGGGCAGGGACATGAAGCACTGTTTGGACAGAGAGAGTGCTGGAGTGCTGGAAGTCTTGACTTAGCCACTCAGCTGAGATCTCAACCATATAGCTGTGCCAGTGGGGAGTCTTACTGGGGATCCAGAGAAAGAGAGAGAAACCAGCCCTGGACTGACTGTGGTCTCTGTGTGCTCCTAAGGGAAACTGCACTTGATGCAAAGAGCTACATCTGGAAATAATGTGTTTGTACCTGTCATCCTCCTAGAGTACGTTCCCCCACTGGTGGCAATGGTGAGGACTGAGGCTCCCTGATTACTGATCCAGTAGTGGGGTGTCACAGAAGGATTTCTTGATTATGGGGATTGAATAAGAAAGAGTTGCCCACATAAGTACTGGGGTGTCACTTATGACAATGTTGTTGTGTCTTTCGGCTTAACCCGGTTAGGGGTCACCACAGCTTATGACAATATATCTGTGAAAAGGAATTTCACTTACAACATATGAAGTGGAAGCAGTTTTTATTTTTTGCTGAACGCTGTTATGCTGCATTTTTTGAATTATGAAATGTTTTCAGTACACAGTATATGTGCATATTCCAGCCCTTTGTAAATTGTTTAGAATCTGTTAAAGAGCAGATAACAATCCACAGTCTGTAGTAATTTACTAATCTAGTCGATCACAATTCAAACATTTTGGACTGGATGTCTGCAAAATAACTGCCAAACAGTTGAGGGCCCAGCACTCACCTCTGTGATGCTCCTCTCCTTACATTATGTTCACAGTAGGTGCCAGCAACTTGAGATCTGCTGGATAGCCAATTTGCAATCCAGCACACAATGCTGAGGTTTACATTAAATTTGCCGAAATCTTCAATAATAGCAGTATGGGGGGATTGAACAGGTTGAGATAATTTATTTATTTATTGAGATCTGATTACTGGGAATGTCCAACAGGATAGAAGTTCCTTTTCAGTGGAGGCTCATGGAGAAAAAGCTCCAAATTATTACAAAACATTTTAAGAAAAATAACTTTACAATTTTCAAAAATAAAACAAAAACATGTGCAGTTTAAATAATTATAACAAATTAGACATAATATAAAAACATTGGTTAAGAACTGATACAAGGTACATGACAATCATTTAATATTTAGAGAAATGTTAGACAGTTTGTAGAGAAGTTAAAGGTAAGTTAGTCTAATACAAATATGAACTGCAATATGAAGTAAGGGAAACACAGGCTTATGGTACATTTAGAGCATAAGCCAGGGAAGAGAATTAGATAGCGATAAGGAAATAAGTGAGGAATGCAGTGTAAGGAGGTATAACGAATGAAAAGGTACTTGTTCACATTTAGGGATAGAGTTTATCCTGGCTTTGCGCAAGAACAGAGCCATATTTTAGCTAGGAAGTCTTTCAGAATGGTTTTGAAATATGGGAGGGAGGGTAGAAACCTCATGGATACAGATAAGGATTTCCAGGCCTTAGCAACCTTGTATGAGTACAGCCAATGCCCAACAGATTTGTTTGGTTTGTAGACAGACAGGAGTTTTTGGTCACTGATTGTGGCTGACTGAGGACATAGTTGTCTAGAGTGTTTTTAATGCTGGACTGGCAGATGGATGCTGCATAATTTTATAAGCGGTAAGAAGTTGTGTACATGTTAGCTGATGTGGCAGTTCTAACCAATTAAGGCTTTTCAGTGCTATACAGTGGTAGGTTCTAAAAGGGAAATGTGCTGCAGATTAGGCAACTTTGTTATAGCATTGTTCAAGTTTTAATTTTTCTGAAGCCTGGAGATTAGTGAGGATGAGATAAAGTAGTGGCAAGTGTAGTTTTATTTGCATCAGCAAGAAAGCTTTTGTATCTGTAAAGCATCTCTAGTTTTTGATGAGCTTTTCTTATGCAATTTTGTACATTCAGGTCTAATGTGATATTTTCATCCACTATCACCCCAAATAGTTTGCTGCAAGAAGTGACTTCAATGGTTGTATTCTCAAGATAGAGGACTTTAAAATTTATTTTTTCATGAGAGAGGGATTTGGGGAAAAAAGTAGTAGATTGATCTTTTCTGGGGTGGAGCATGATTTGTGAGTTATGAAGCCAAGTTTCAGTGGCTGTTAAAGCTTCCTGAGTAATTTTTTGGAGGTGTACCATGTTGTCAGATGTGAAAATGAGAGTGGAATCTTGCACATATTGTGTCAGGGTGGCATGCTTTGTGGAAGTATAGACTAAGGACAGAGCCTTGTGTTACACTGGTGGTACCTGGGAGGTAAGGAGAGAGCATTTAATGCCATTTTACTGACTAATACCTATTGGACAGGTAGGTTTTGAACCACAGAAGGGTGGGCTGAGAGAGACCTAGTGAGGGCATTTGAAGTAGAAGTTTATCTCTGCCAAGGATGGTTCCAAGCCAGCCTGCAAAAGGAGGAGGGTAGTCACCCCGCTGAGGTGACCAGAACTGGGAAACCAAGAGAGAAACCACATGAAAATTTGAATAAACTCATTTGCTCATTCTACTGCATTTGGGGTAGCCGATGTGCCAGCACTGGGGACGCAGGGTGCTGGTGAAAAGTGGACTACTAGCTGAAGGAAATTCATTACACCAAAGCTGGAAACTTGTACTGCCATGTGGAATGTTTGAACCAGCCACCACATTAGCCAGAAAGAAATCATTGCCAAGGAACTCATGAAATGCAAAATCTCGATCACTGGAATGTCGGAGTTACGACTCACTGGATCTGAACAATGACCGTCCAACCACCTACAGCTGATGAAACAATGATACTGTACTACTCTGGTGGCAAGAAGCAAGAGGTGGGATTCAGGTTTGTGGTGGATAGCTGGGCTGCAAGAAGAATAATCACTTTTCAACCAATATCAGACTTCCTGGCAGCACTCACCATCGATGATACCATCAAGACTCATATGCACAAACAGAGACGAGTCTGGACTCAGCCAAGGATAACTTCTACAACCAGCTCCAATACACACTGGATTCTATCCCACAGACTGAGATGGTCATCTTGGTGGAAGACTTCAATGAACACATCGGGGAGGATAGGTCCATTTGGCAAGGAACGATGGTAGATTTGACCATGGAAACATGAATGATAATGGCCTGCGCCTTCTGTCCTTTGTTGCATCAAATTATCTCATTGTGGGAAATAGCCATTTCCAGCATCCCCGCAAACACCAGCTCACATGGCGAAACCCATCCAGTGACAGGTCGGCCATATTAGATTTCATCCTGGTCAACTTTCACTTTTGATCATTGTCCAAGGATATCCATGCTATGCAAGGACCTGACTGTGGCTCCAGTCATTACCTCGTCCATGCCATGGTGCAGCTTCTCTTACAGCATGCAAAGCACAAGTCATCTCTGCAACCAGGCTGGACTGGAAGCAACTGATGGCCCCCACCCCCAAACAGGAATTCCAGATCTCATTGTCAAGCCAGTTAGCAGCATTGAACCAAATGGAGAACGTGGATAAAGCAGAACAGCAGATATCAAACTCCATCATGGAATGCACCGAATCACTATGCCTATCCATCCATCACCGAATGCAGCCATGGGTATATGATAAGTGCCTGGATCTGGTAGCCCAAAAGTAGCACGCAAAGCTGGTCAACTATGAACAATACTGCCAGCTCAATCGAGAAATTTACTAGAGGCTGAAAGCATAAAGGGAAGCATATTGGATCCAGGTGCCGGCTGACCTTGAGGAGGTGTCATCCAGGCACGTGTACCGCACCCTGTACAGGACCCTCAAATGACTGAATGGGAAGACTAGACCCACCAGCGACAATATAAAAAAGTGAATGGGACTTTCCTGTGCTCACCTTGTGAATGGCTGAAACGCTGGAGGGAATACTTTCAAAAGCATTACAACCATGACCCACCTTATGGACCAATGGTTGATCTGCCTCTCATAGATCTTCTGGGACCCCAATGACTGACACAAAGCCAACAGTTGAAGTGAAATCAGCTATCAGAAAACTAGGAAATGGGTAGGCACCAGGAGTAGATCAGGTCACTGTGGAAGCAATCAAGGCTGGAGGTGATATCCTGGTCCACCAACTCCATGCCCTGACTGAGCTGTTATGGGTTACAGAACAGATACCATCCACATGGAAGAAGGTCATCATTGTACCCATGCACAAGAAAGGAGACAGCTGGGAATGGAAGAATTACTGTGGCATCAGCCTGCTCTCCATCATCAGCAAAGTCTTTATGAAGATCATACAATACAGACTGCAGAAACATTGCAAATAAACCAGAAGGGAAAACGGGGTGGATTCAGACCAAACAGAAGATGCTGCAATCAAATCTTTGCCATCCGTCAGCTAGTGGAGTAAAGAATCTGCTGTACAATGTACAGTTATTGTCTTTATCAATTTCAAGTCCACATTTGACTGTATCCACTGGCCTGCCATGTGGAAGACACTGGAGACTGAGCACATGCCAAAGAAAATCATCAGATTCCTTCAAACATGGTACAATAGTTCACCCAACCAGGTGTGCATTCAGAATGAACTCTCTAAGGAACTTACCATCCAGACTGAGGTCCATCAAGGGGATATGGTCTCTCCACTGCTACTCAACATAGTGGTGGATATCATCATGATAATAGTATTTGAGGGCAGAAGTGGAGACCAATATGATGAAGCCCATTCTGTGACTGACCTGATGTTCGCCGATGACAGCACCATTTTTACATACAGTGATGCTGAGGCCACAGATATCCTCTACAGCATCACCCACATCACCAAATTGTATGGCCTATGGATGAATATGGACAAGATCAAAGTGACACAACAGATGGGTCACAAACCACCATCCACATCGAGGGAATTCAGATCGAACAAACACAAGAATTCAAGTATCTGGTTCACTGGTCCAGGAGAAAAAGGTGGCATCAACAGCTGAAGTCCATAGCAGGATTGGACAAGTCAACGCAGCATTTACCTCACTCAAGTGGTGTCTATGGAAGAGGACAAAGATCTCTATGACCACCAAGATCCACCTATTCTAGGCATTGATCTTGCCACTTCTCCTTTACCATTTGGAAATGTGGATCCTCCTCAAGCCAGACCTGAACAAGTTTGGGGTTTTCCAAATGCGATATCTGTGTCAAATCTTGGGAATCTTACTTTGTGACCACATTAGAAATGACAGCATCCAGACCAGATGTAATCAGCAGACAACAATCAATGAATAGATCCAGAACAGGAGGCTGTGCTGGTTTGGACTGTGTGCAGGATGGATACCCGCCCGCTTGCTATACAGACTATTATGAAGACAGCACCCTGCAAACTGGAGAGTTCACAAATCTGTTTCAAAGAAGGTGTGGGATAAACAGGTTAAACAGGACCTGAAAAAGCAGGCAACTCAACATACAGGAGGCTAGAAACATTGCCATGGACCGAACAGCATGAAAAGGTGTCATGAAGGAAGCCCATAATCCAGTGACACTCACACCAGTGTACTGACTATAGGGTCAACCACCTCAGCTGGCCACCAGCTAGGACAAAAGAAAAAATAAGAAGTTTGTTGTGATAAACTGTGTTGAAAGCTTCAGACAAGTCTACAAATAAGGAAGAGACTAGTTTAGCATTATCTGTAGCTTTACTGACAGTATCTATATAGGTTAGAAGGGCAATGCTAGTACTATGTGAAGGATGGAAGCCATGTTGTGTAAGGAATAGGAGTGCTTCTTGCAGGAGATAGTCTAGCAATTGTTTTTGAATACATTTTATAAGTACTTTGGTGAGGGGAAGATGCACTGCTATACATCTAAAGTTATTAATGGCTGTTGAATTTCCTCTTTTGTGCACAGGGATAATGTGTGACATTTTCCAGAGAGAAGGAACGTAGGATTCTTGGACTGACATATTTATAAGGAATGAGACAGGACAGGGAATGCTACTGGCTGCTACTTTTAGGTACTCAGGAAGGTCATCAGCTGCAGAACAGCATGGTTTAAGTTTGTTTATGAGTAGTTTTATAGAAGATGTGGGCAAAGGTTTGAAGGTGAAAGTGGATGTGGTGATATGTGGCTGTTGGGCAGGGTTGGGATGGTGAAGAATCCTTGGTTAGAAATGCCATAGTATCTGTAAAATAAGAGTTGAACTGTATTACAGTTTCAAGTGGTGAGTTCTCAGGAGTGGGGTTTGAGTTGAACGTTTGGCCTGGATGTAAGATTTCTTTAATGAATTTCCAAAATTGTTAGGGTTGTGTTTAGTATTATTCTGAAAGTTATTATGGTATAGTTCTTTTGTTTTCATTTATTTGCTTTTTAGTACGATTGTGAAGCATTCTGACGTTTTCAGGATATTAAGGTGTTTATATTTCTGCCATTCTTTCCATGCTTTTTCTCTATCCCGCATTAGCATTCTACTCTTTTTAGATAGCTGAATTCCATTATTTGTTTTCGGTCTTTTCTTTCTGGGAGGTGCAAAGCTATTTAGGATATACAGAAAAGTTCTATTGAATTCAAATGCAGCATCATTTAAGGTGAAGATTTTTAGGAAGTTCGATTTAATAGATGATAGTGTAGTAATGAACATGTCTGGGATAAACTTGGAAAGGTTAAGTGTTGATTTATAAATATGCTGTTTAACTGGATATGTGTGATTGTCTTGTATAGATTGGGAGATGACCACTGTACCTGTGGTGGAGTATTTGCTAGGGTCTGATATTAAGATCCAGTCTAATAGGGAATGTGATGTCTTGCTATAAGGTGTGGGTCTCTATATTTGAAAACTACATCTCAGTAAACTTGTAGGTGTATGGCCTTGTTGCAGAGCTCCTGGAATATCAAGGTCAGCTGTAGTAACCACAGGCTTTTAAACAATGAAACAATTCTCAGTAAACTTGTATGTGTAGGGCTTTGTGGCAGAGCTCCTGCAGTACTGAGGTCAGATGTAGTGACCACAGGCTCTGCTCTATGAAGGAAGATAGTGACTGAATGTAAGAGAAGACAACACATAAGCAGCACGCATGGAGTGACCACTGTCCACAGCCTCTGTAACATTTTCAGAGAAGTTTAATAAGTTCAGGATTGACACCCTGTATTCCACAAAACCAAACATATTGAGGTCTAGATCAGTTAATCTGTTATGTCTGTATAAATGAGTTTTGTTATGATATGTTCTACTGCTTTGCATATATGGCTGGGGAGGCTGATGGGTCAATAACTACCAAGATCTGCAGTGGGGCCAGCCTTGTGTTAGAGAGTCACAGTGGCTATTATCCAGGTATTAGGTACTAAGGCCGAATAGTTTATGTACAAACTTGAGTCGTACATACTCAGCACTGATGAGAATGCAGCCTGGTATGTTATCTGGTAACAAAGTAATGTTACTTTTTGTTTTTGACAGGAATTCTAAACTTTGTTTCAGTGTAATTTCAAGGGAAACAAAACTGGCAAGGATAGTGGAGGCAACAATGATGTTAGGTGGGGTAAAGGTAGCACTAAATGTGTCTACTATGTTCACTATATCCTCGCAATCACAATACGTGACACTATTATGAATGAGTTTAATGCATTACTGAACATCATTCCTTAACTTTATAAGATAACTGATGAACAGTTTATCGCTTCCTTTGGTATCAGTAGTGACTTTAAGTTTGTGCTCTGCTTTACATCTTCCAATAGTGCTCTTAAGTTCCTTAATGCTTTCTGGAGCTTTGAGAGTACATTTTGTGGTGATTAACTATTGTAACCCACTATTCTTCCACATAGTAATAATGTCTATTTGTTATCCAGATAGACTTGCTGAACACAGTCCTTTTTCGGGTCAAACCAGGAGTAATGTCTGGTCAAGTGATGTGCTCAAGGTCACAGAAGGCTGAGCGACTCAAAACTTATTCCACAAGAACTAAAACTCACAGCCTTAACTCTCTACACCAACCGAAAGAACATTTTCAGTAAATGCGATGAGACATTTTTTTAGATACCAGTGTACTTTTTTATATTAAAGAGAAACATTATCTGTGATTCTTTTTTTTTTTTTTAAATTGTTCCTAATGGCCAACATTAAGCATACAACCTCCTCTTTAAAATGAAGGAAGATATTCTTCACTCAGAACAGCGGTTTTGTCTGATTTGTGGGAGATATACCCAGTGGGTCTGCATTGTATTCAGCTTCTTTTGGAATGAGGGTGTATAGTTGCTATAACTGCCATTTATCCAGGTTATTTATTTATTCATTCATTCATTTGTTTATTTTTTTGGGGGAAGTGAACCATAAGTATGACATTTTTAAAGAATAATTAGAAAGGGTCGATGATTTAAAAAAGGAACACAGTTAACTAATTAATTTATGAACACTCATTTATATATAGATAGATACAGATATACGACACTGTTCCACACTTCAAACGAAAGTGCAGATAAAACAGCGTTACTACACACTGACAGGTAACCAAGAAGAGGGACAAACACTCACTAAGCCATGTTTCAAAACGTGCAAAAATGAAACATTTTATAAGCTAGGTCCAGCAACCTGGAATCAAGTGCCTGCAGAAGCTCAACAACAAAACAGTTTGGACTTGCCCAAAAGTGCACTGTTTGCAGGAAGAAAAGGATATAGTGTAGAGAAGAAGATTTGTTTTGATTTATATATATATATATATATATATATATATATATATATATATATATATATATATTTTTACCTCTGATTTTTACAGTTTGTTGTTAGAAGGTGGATAGATTGCAGACTGTAAACAAGACAAACAAGAGCTTATAAGAAATAATCCAGTGTTGATTTGTCATTTATTGTGTAGCTGCTTGGTAAGAGAAGATTTATTCTGATTTATATTCTCTAATTTTTACTGTTACAGTGAGGTACAACTGTGAGCAATAGTGAACAGAAGCTGCTACGTGCAATGAGAAGGACATCCAGCTTTTTATTGTGAATGCACAACTGGTAAGGTAGGTCACAGTGACAACTTTATGAGTTACTTCAACATGTATGATGTTAGCTCTGCATACTTAATTTAATATTTAGTAGAATATAATTTATGTGATGTGATTACCTCTTTAAATCTGACTTAATTTACTAATTGTTTTAGTTTCTTTGAATTCTGTGGTATCTGATTTTGATTATTCTTTAATTTTAAACAATTCCGCGGTGGTGCAGCGGTAGCGTTGTTGCCTCACAGCAAGAGGTTCTCCCGTTCAATTCTCAGCTAGTGTGTGGGGAGTGCCTTCTGTGTGGAGTCTGCATGTCCTCCCCGCGGGTTGAGTGGCGTTCTGAAAGACATGCATGAATGGGTGTGCCTTCGCTGAAGGTTGGGCGTCGAGCTGGCAACTCGGCACCGTGAAAATCTACTGCCAATCATTAGCGGACTGGAGTTCCGCTGTGGCGACTCCTAACCAGGAAAAGCCAAAAGACAACAACAACATCATTTACTGCATTTCTTAAAAGAGTATGTGATTAATTATTTGCTAAAGCATAAGTATCTTGCACATTGCTATATATATTTAATGGTAACACTTGATAACATCAGAAACCTGTGTTCCTCATGTCAAAAGTTGGATGATTTGCTAACTATTATTAGTAGCAAATGTAGACTTCTTCATGATGACTGCACTTGTGCAAATGGCACAGTTTGGAAAACTGCTGTTCATTTTTTTAATGACTGGGCTGATGAGGTAATATTAGGCAAAGTGCAAACAGAACAGATTTAGGAAAGGAAGCGTCCAGCGACAGTAAAGATCACTCAACCCCTATTAAACATGATACTACCAATAACAACATTGCAATTCAGGCTACAAGTATTCAGCAATATGAGGATTCAGATCATGTAGAAAATAAAAAATAAAAAAAAGAAAGGAAGTTGTTCACAAAAAAAAAAAAAGCCCCAAAAAACCAAAAAACAAAGAAAAATAATGTCTATAATGCAAAAAGAATATATGCTAAAAAGGACACAGCTTTGTTATGCAACACTTAAAAAACTACTGGGAAAGATTACATTGATCAATAAAAAAAACATTTAGTCTAAAGAAAATGAAATCACTTTTCCAACAGAAAAGGTAGACACAAATGGGACAAAGGGCAGGCTAAAAGCAAGGAATCAAAACTGAACTTGTAAGGACTTAAGAACATTAATGTAAGAAAAAAAGAAGAGAAAGACTGAAGTTGTCAAGATGACTCAATCTGTGAAAGTACAACGACAACTGGATGAGAATGGAAAAGATGTAAATGTAATAAGTAATTAAAACAGTGAGACTAACAAGAATAATGGTGATGAAGATGATTCCTTCATAATAATTGATGTTGCAGATATTACTGAATTAGAAGTTCGACATTCTTCATATCTGGCCAGATTCAGTTATTAGAGGAACTGATCCTTACATATGCAGAGAGAATAATGAAAATCTAATAGTGTTATACTTGCCAGGATAAATAAAGGATATAAGCAGGGACTTAAAATGTCTTAATGTAAGGAAGCACTGATTTGTTTTTATTTATGTTTGTACAAATGACCTCATCTTCAAGGACTGTTTGATTGTTAGCACAGATCTCACGGCCCTCTTAGATATTACAGCTTGTACAGGTGTTAGGACGGGTCTACTTCTCTTGTTCGAAATTACACTTGTTCGAACAAGAGAAGATCGAGACCCGGTTTAGTGAAAGTGCAATTAATCGAAAGTGAGCTTTCACGAAACTCACTTTACTGATCTCGGACTGCATTCTCGTACTTAGTATATATAAGTAACGAAGGTTTGGTCCGGCAAACAAAAACAGATTTTAGCAGGGGGGCAAGCCCCCTGTACCCCCCACTACTTATATATACTAACTCTGAGATCACACTACAGTGGGGAAAAGGTATATTTCCTTGTCCCCACTGTACTGTCGATCAGTAAAGTGCATTTCAGAAAAAAATAAGTTATGTACCCACCATAACGTTCCCTGTGAGTTATTCATCTCGCCTTCATTCTTACAGATGGGTTCGGAGCTGATCCTCAGCTCCGCGTTGGCCTACTACAAAGTTCGAGGTCTTCAGACAGCTCGAGGCCAAGTACCTATCCAATGATGCACCTGGAGTTACCTCATATCGTGTTTGTTGCATATAATAATACCATATGTCATTCTGTCACTCTTTAGGAGAAAGCTATAGAAGGATTGAGCAATCAGGAAGTATCTAGTATTTCGGTCCTCAAAAAACCCTGGAGGGGGTAGGAGGGTGGGTAGTAAGAATGAAGGCGAGATGAACAACTCACATGGAATGTTATGGTGAGTACATAACTTCTTTATGTGAAGTTGTTCTATCTCACCATTCATTCTTACAGATGGGTAGTGTCCCAAGCACCATCTTTCTCGAGTGGCTCACGGGAGTATGTTTTTCAGGACAGAAGACCCAAAGGAGGCCCTGTCCCTGGAGGCTTTGTCAACTTTGTAATGAGTGATAAATGAGGTCTTGACCAAGTGGCTGCTGCACACATGTTGTCTATAGGAAGCCTAGCAGAAAAGGTAGAAGATGTGGACATTGCTCTGGTAGAATGAGCCTTCATTTTGTGTTGTAAAGGCAGCTGAATATACAGATGTGATACAATCAGATAACCATTTAGACAGAGTTGTTTTTGCCACTGGCATACCTTTTCTGGAATCTGAAAAGGACACGAAAAGCTGTTCTGATTTTCTGAAATCTTTTGTTCTATCCAAGTAAAATCTGAGTTGCCTATGAACATCAAGCTTGTGCAGCATGTACTCTAAGTTGTTGGTGTGTTTGGGAAAGAACACTGGAAAATCTATAATCTGGTTCAGATTAGTTTTGGTGCAAACTTTGGGCAAGAAAGAAGGGTTTGTTCATAGGGAGACTCTGTCAGCATGGAAAATCAAATAAGGAGGCTTTATGGACAAGGCCTGAAGCTCTGACCCTCTACGGGCAGAAGTGATGGCTACTAAAAAGATAGTCTTCCATGATAAAAATTTCAAATGGCAGGAGGAAGCTGGTTTGAAAGGAGGGAGAATAATGCATGAAAGCATAAAATTTAGATTCCAATGGGTATAAGGGGATTTCACAGGTGGTCTGAGATGAAAAGTCCCTTTGAGAAAGGCTTTGGATAGTCTGTGTGACATTATGTTCAATCCTTCAAAGACAAGGTGAAAATTAGAGATAGCCGCAAGTTGAACCCGAACTGTTGCTGCTGCAGCCCCTTTATTGAAAAACGTAGTCAAGAACTCTAATATGGAGGCAATAGGGGTTGGGTAGGGATCAATGTTATTTTGAGAGGCCCATATAGAAAAGGTTTTCCATTTGCTAAGATATAGCTTTCTAGTAGAGGATTTGGGAGAAGATATCGGAATCTGCTGCATTTCATTAGAGAGGTTATGGAACCTGGCCATGTTGGGAATTGGAGCAGCCAAGCTGTCAATTTCAGGGACTGAAGAGAGGGATGAAGATCCCCCAACGAATGCATCAAAAAATCTGGAACTGGGTCCAGAATCCAAGGGTCTTCCAATTGATGAAGTCAAAGGAAGGGGAACCAAATCTGATGAGGCCAATCAGGGGCTATTAGTATGATGGTCCTTCCCAGAGCTTTTGCTTTCTGTAATACTTTGAGTATCAATGGAATTGGTGGGAATGCATAGAGAAGACCCTGAGGCCAATCGTGTATGAGTGGGTCCCTTGGGGCTTCTCCTGGTGGGGGAATGAGGGCAAAGTAGCTTCTGCATTTCGTGTTCATGTGGTTGGCAAAAAGGTCACAGCAAGGCTGGCCCCACCTGTGGAAAATTCTCTCCGCTATTTCTTTCTTGAGGGACCACTCATGAGGCAACAAAATTGCTCTGCTCAGTTTGTCTGCTATCATGCTGGATTTCCCCAGGATGTGCGCTGCTAACAGAAAGCACTGGGTGGATGTAGCCCACTGCCATACTCTTAGGGCCTCACAACAAAGTGGGTAGGACCTGGTTCCTCCTTGTTTGTTCAGTACCAGACCACTGACACGTTGTCCGTCTGAATCGCAATTGTTCCCAGAGGAAGAGAATCCTGGAAGTACTGCAACACTAAAAGTACCGCTCTCATCTCCAGGACATCGATATGCAGATGTGTGTCCTGTTCGGTCTATGTGCCTTGGGCTGTTCTTCCCTGAAAATGCCCCCCACCCCCACCCTATCAGGGTAGCATCTGTGGTCACTGTAGCCGCTGGTGGGGGTAGAACAAAAGGACGACCTATCGTTACATGAAGAGAGGTCAACCACCACTGAAAATCTATTTTGCAAGTGTTTGTGATCATTATAAGATGAGACATAGGGAGCTCTTGGTAGGACCATTGAGTGAATAACAGCCATTGCAGAATCCACATGTGCATGCAACCCAATGGTATTGTTAATATTGTAGCTGCCATCATGCCTAACAATTTTAGTACTTCTGATGCTGGAGTCTTGTCTTTGGACATGATGTTTCAAACCTGCTGACGGAGTAGTAAGACTCTTTCTGCTGAAAATCTCAAAGTGGTGGAGACAGTGCTCAATTCTGCTCAGATAAAAACGATATGTTGCAATGGCGACAAGCAGATTTTTCTGAATTTATTGTAATACCCAGATGACTGCAGAGAGAAAGCGTGGTGTCCATGGCTTGTATAAGCTGATGCCTGGTGGTGGCAGTGAAGAGCCAATTGTCTAGGTACGGAAACACCAGGAATCATAAACGTCTAAGGTGAGCCATGATCACTGCCATACATTTGGTAAACACTCTGGAGGCTATAGTGAGACCAAAGGGCAGGGCTCAAAACTGGTAACGACTGGCTCTCAGACAGAAGCGCAGATGATCCCTGGATGGTCTGGCAATTTTTATATGGTAGTATGCATCCTGGAGATCTACTGAGCACATCCAATTGTCTTTCCCTAAGAAGGGAAGTATCAACTGAAGTGTGGCCAACTGGAACTTTTCTTTCTTGACAGATCTGTTTAGTCTGCTGAGGTCCAAAATAGGTCTCCAGTTCCCTGTCTTTTTTGGAACTAAAAAGAATCTTGAGTAAGTACTGGATCCTATCTGGTCTGCTGGGACTGGTTTGATGACTCTTTTTCTTAGCAACATTTGGACCTCTACTGTTGCCTGTTCCCTGTAACTGGGTGGAACATCCAGGATTTTTGTTGTCAATGGAGGGGGTGTGGTGAAAGGAATGAAATATCCTCTGGAAATGATACTATGTACCCAGTTGTTGTTTGTTAGTTTCAGCCAGGTGTCTGGATACAAAGATAAGTGACCCCTGACTGCCTCCAGAGTAGGACAGTCGGGCCTCCTTTCAGGAACGCTGGTAGGGCTTACCACAGAACTAATCTCTGTCACCCTGGTTTTGTGGACCCCCCTCTGCTGTGAGGGTGGTGTTTTCCATTATTGCCCCCTCCTCTGCCCCTGGAGGGGGGCTCCTTGGGCTTTTCGAAACCACATCTTTCCTCCCCTTTGACCCTTGGGGTAGGGTCTGGTAGGAGTGGAAAAATGGACTCCGATGGCAGACAGAGTCTTTCCTTCCTGTTCAGACCTGGTCAAAGTTTACTTAACTTTGGGCCCGAAAAGGGATGAGCCATCAAAAGGGGTGTTGACGAAGGATGGCTTAAAGGACTCTGCAAAGGAACACAAACGCGCATCCACAGCTGCATATGAAATCAGGCGCATGGATGAGTTCACTATGGAATTGGGGGTAGCAAGCTGGGAGGCAACTTTATCTGAAGCTCCTGCAGCTACTGTACCCTGAAGAGTATCTCCCAGCTCTTTAAGGAGATCTCTTTGCAGTCTAGTAAAATGGGTGAGATAGTTCAGTGAATGCAGTGCA
This sequence comes from Protopterus annectens, assembly GCF_019279795.1. Classification (NCBI taxonomy): domain Eukaryota; kingdom Metazoa; phylum Chordata; order Ceratodontiformes; family Protopteridae; genus Protopterus; species Protopterus annectens. The sequence goes on from NC_056725.1 coordinate 735,112,840, forward strand.
AAAGTCGCTGAACTGTATGTGCACGTCCCGTACCTATCCATGATCCTAGAATTTCTGTTAGGAAGATGGATAGAGGAAGAAGTTTCCGAAATCTCCTTTTTGGTGGCACCAACATGGCAACAACTGGCCACTCCCTTGGTAAGAAAGGACTTTTCCTGGTGGGCAGAAATAAATTTATTAGGCCTCCTGAGGACAGGCTCCATGGTGTCCGGAGACTCCCATGCCCTTCATGAGACCAGCTCCATAAGCTCATTGAAGGGCAGAGACACCCAAGAGGTGGAGGGTTGAGACCGAAAAGCCTTCAGTAGAACTGACTCATCTTCAGTAGGGTTGGTGCACTGCCAGTCACCCCTCTGCCTAAGGATTTCTAATATCTCGGCAAATGAGATATCCTCACAGGGGGACTGTAGGGACCCTTCTGATTCATCCAAGTTGGTATCGGATGTGAGAGACTCCTATGGGGAATCTAAATGCTTCCTCTTATAGAGTCTCTTCCTGGGAACCTCATCAGTGGGAACATCTGGTGAGGTCTCAGGAGAGCAGAGGCCATCCAATAGGGCTCCCTGAGGCTCTGGGTATCTATGCTTAGAAAGGATCTGTGAAGCAGAAGTGGACACGGGTGCTTTTGGGGATGAGGTAGCTGGATCTGAAGTCGTAGATGTCTTAGGAGACATAACTCTCCTCATGGCTTTGAAGGCACCTCTGCTCTGATAAAAAGGGACCGATGGATCCGAGGAAACTGTCGATTCACCCAGCACCGGAACAGTGGGCTCTGAACCATAGGTAGGAGACGAGCTTGTTTGAGCCAAAGCCCAGAGAGGCAAAGTCGGAATCGACAAGTCAGTCCGACTATCCTCCCCTGACCCGTGTCGGCTCCTACACTCCTCAATCAGTACCGAGGACGTCCGAGTAAACAGGACTGAAGACACTGGAACAGGGGTTGGCTCTGAAGGCTCAACGATCATCAAGTCTGACTCCTCTGGCTCCGAAGGACCGGTATGGCTCAGAGGAGGAAAAGAAGTAGATGGTAAAACAGTCTTCGGTTCCAAAATGGTTTGGGTCAGAGCCAATAAAAAATTAGTAAACGCCGGTGCCTGTTCTGCACCACATGATCCTCATCCAAATCGGAAAGGCTTATCGAGGACCGAGATGAATAGATGGAAGGATGTACTAATTGCAGGAGTGGTGATTTAGGCACTTTGGATACCATTTCCAGGACTGGGGACCGGTTCTGAAAAGACAAGACGCTCCACTCTGAGGGCTGTGGAGCCGACGTCAACATTTTTTTTTTATTTTTTTACTTCCGAAGAAGTAGAAGCCTTGGAAGACTTTGAAGATTTACTAGACATATCCTGGTCACTCAAAGCTTCCTGAAATGATGGTTTGACTAGTCCTCTATCAATTATCTTTCTCTTTCTCTCCTGAAGGACCTTAGAAGAGAAGGAATGACAAATGGACAACTTTCATGAAGGTGTAAGGCTCCCAAAGAGTATACACAGTTAACATAGCTATCCTTAACAGACATTTTCTGTCCACATTTTGGACATGTTTTTAAACCTGAGTTAGGATGTTTTTCCCTATCCTGGTCAGCCATAATGAACAGCACAGTATCAAGTGAAAAACTACTACAATATGCTAAAGAGACACCCAAAAACTAAAAACACTATAGGTTAAATATCCTGTGACAAGTGTCACTTTAAACACACACACACACACACACACACACACACCTCTCAACTAGATGTCTAAGCACTTCTAAATTATCAAACACTTATGACAAAAAATGTCAGTTATCAAAGGCACACAAGAACTATATAACTACACTAACTACACTAATTATAAAGGCCTTCAGAATAGGGAAGGCCAAAAGCTATATTTAAATATGAAAAGGCACACCAAGGAATACACACTAAAGAGATTTAAATGCTATAGAAGCTAAAGCTAAAAGCTAAGGAGTAGAATTAACAGAGTATTAGAAAAAACTTTTATAATAACTTTTTACTGGCCAGAGCTATGCTGAGGAACCTCCAATCTATTGCAGTGGCAAACTTGATCTGAGGTAACTCCAGGTGCATCATGGGGTAAGTACTTGGCCTCGAGCTGTCTGAAGACCTCGACCTTAGTAGTAGGCTGACTCGGAGAGGAGGATCAGCTCAGAACCCATCTGTAAGAATGAACGGAGAGATAGAACAACTTCACATCTGCACTTTCGGTTAAGTGCACTTTCGCTAAACTGGGTCTCAATCTTCTCTTGTTCAAACAAGCGTAATTTTGAACAAGAGAAGTAGACCCATTAGGACATATTTATCACAAATAACATATAAAAGGGAGAGTCACGTCAGTGTAAATGAAAAGTTTTTTTGGTAAATACCTATTTGAAAAATGGCCCACTTTAAAAGGTAGAAATGTGTAGAGCATCCGAGTCTAATTTAGGGCACATGTATTTAGACAGATTCACTTTAGAACATCAAAAGCCCATAACATTGAAATTCAAAACATTGTGACCAAAATGTTGAAAATTCAAAATACTGAAAACTCAAAACATTGAATCCCATAACATTGAAAAACATAGGAAACTAACATTTAATATATGCCAGCACACCTACATCATCATCATCATCTTCTTTCGGCTGTTCCCGTTAGGGGTCGCCACAGCAGATCACCTGTTTCCATTTCTTCCTGTCCTCTGCATCTTGCTCTGTCACACCAACCACCAGCATGTCCTCTCTCACCACATTCATAAACCTTATCTTAGGCCTTCCTCTTTTCCTGTTACCTGGTAGCTTCATCCTTAGCATCTTTTTCCCAATATACTCAGCATCCCTCCTCAGCACATGTCCAAACCAACGTAATCGTGCCTCTCTGGTTTTGTCTCCAAACCTTTCAACCTGGGCTGACCCTCTAATATATTTATTCCTAATCCTGTCCACCCTCGTCACACCCAGTGCAAATCTTAACATCTTTAATTCTGCCACATCCAGCTCAAACTCCTGCCTTTTTGTCAATGCCACTGTCTCCAACCCATATAACATAGCTGGTCTCACTACCGTCTTGTAGACCTTCCCTTTCACTCTTACAGGTACTTGTCTGTCACAAATCACTCCTGACACTCTTCTCCACCCACTCCATCCTGCCTGTACTCTCTTCTTCACCTCTCTTCCACACTCACCGTTACTCTGAACTATTGACCCCAAGTATTTAAACTCATCCACCTTCACCACCTCTACTCCTTGCATCCTCACCATTCCTCTATCCTCCCTCTCATTCACACACATATATTCTGTCTTAGTCCTGCTGACCTTCATTCCACTTCTCTCTAGAGCATATCTCCATCTCTCCAGGGTCTCCTCCACCTGTTCCCTACTCTCACTACAGATCACAATGTCATCTGCAAAAATCATAGTCCACGGGGACTCCTGTCTGATCACATCTGTCAACCTGTCCATCACCATTGCAAATAAGAAAGGGCTCAGAGCTGATCCTTGATGTAACCCCACCTCCACCTTAAACACATCTGTCACTCCCACCGCAGACCTCACCGCTGTCACACTACCCTCGTACATATCCTGTACCACTCTTACATACTTTTCTCCCACTCCTGACTTCCTCATACAATACCACAACTCCTCTCTAGGCACCCTGTCATATGCTTTCTCTAAGTCTACAAAAACACAATGCAACTCCTTCTGACATTCTCTGTACTTCTCCATCAACACTCTCAGAGCAAAGATCACATCTGTAGTGCTCTTTCCTGGCATGAAACCATACTGCTGATCACTAATAATCACGTCCCTTCTTAACCTTGCTTCCATTACTCTTTCCCATAACTTCATGCTGTGACTGATCAATTTAATCCCTCTGTAGTTACTACAGCTCTGCACATCACCCTTATTCTTAAAAAAAATCGGTACCAAATCACTTTTTCTCCATTCCTCAGGCATCCTCTCACTTTCCAAGATTTCATTAAACAATCTGGTTAAAAACTCCACTGCCATTTCACCTAAACACCTCCATGCTTACACAGGTATGTCATCTGGGCCAACTACAGAAACAAATAAAAAACAAACCATATTGCACTTCTCCACTATAAGCACGGGGGCAAGCCCCCTGCACCCCCTGCTACTTAAATATAGCAAGTCCAAGATTGCACTATACAGAACAAAATGGGAAACAAACCATTCTGCATTTCATGGCTGCCTGTTTAATTTGCAAAAACCTATCCTCAACCTTCTGGGAACACTACCTCACTGTTAAACATTACACATTACTATATAACTCTGCGATACTTACCGGAGTTTCATACGTAACCTCAGTCATGTTCTCTTCTTACTTGCTGTACTACAACATAACACATCTTAGTGTAGTGCGATCTCGGAGATAATATATTTAAGTAGCAGGGGGTGAGGGGGCACAGCCCCCCACATGGGTGGTACAGGGGGGCTTGCTCCCCTGCTTCTATCTGGAGAAGTGTAATATGGATTGTTTTTTATTTGTTTCTGTATGTAGTTGTGCTGGAATACAGTACATGTTGCTTTCCTATGTATTTTCAATGTTATGGGATTCAGTTTTTTGAGTTTTCAGTGTTTTGAATTTTCAAGATTTTGGTCTCAATGTTTTGAATTTCAGTGTTATGGGCTTTCGATGTTCTAAAGTTAATCCATTTAGACAGGATGGCATACACTTGTCAAGATTATTTGCAAATTAAAGAAACATAGTCCGAATTAAACATTTAACAGCTTAACCCTACTCTTTATTTGTGGCTGCTGCATAAGACTAGTGGTTAACAACATTAAGATGATGCATAACAATTGTTAAGCATTTTTCTAACATCAAAAATGTGCTTAACATTCACCAGTTTTGGGTTGTAATAACTCTATGCACTACAATTCTTTAACTGTTCTTTACCTGCTCTGACTGTATACATGAAAAGAGTTATAACATTCCAAATCAAAGTAAAATGTATTAGAAACTCGAGATAACTTAGTTAATTAGTGTGTGTGCTTTATATATATATGTATATATATATATATATATATATATATATATATATATATATATTAGCAAGGTACACTTGTCTTAGTAAAGGATAATCAATTTTAGTGAGTTTGGCATTTGAGAAACAGTATTTATATTATCAAAAAGGTCCATCACTCTCTAGAGCAGCTAAATAAAGTAAAGAAAAATTTTAATGCAACTTCCTAAGAACTGTTTGCTTTACAATATACTTGAATGCATGGTGCTAGGCAACCCCGTCTTCACTCAAAATGTATTGAACAAACTCAGTTACTTATTAAATATGAAGTACAGCCTTTAGAGAAAAAAAACAGTGAGCCTTTTAGGGGAAATGTTAAATAGTAACTTAACTGAAAAGCCTCCCATGCTCTCACCTTACCTGTGAACGTAGCCCAGTTTATGTACTGAAGCAATCGCCATCACCATCTCTGCCAGATAGAAGCGCGCCATGTCTTCTGGGATTTGCTCGCCAAACTTACTGAGGAGAGTCAACAGATCTCCTCCAACATAGTAGTCCATCACCAGGTACTAAACAAGACAAAGGAAAATACCCAGCAGACTAAGTAACATTTTAAATCTCTTTGTGACTTGTATCCAAGTATCATGACTAGACATATGAACCCACACCATTCATAAAACATTCAGAGTCAATTTTTTAATCATCTCCCATGATAGCCTGAAACATACACATTTATCCCAATGAGATTGAGAACCATTGAGATCAGCAAATTTATTCTAACTCACAAGACTGCACATTATAAGAAATAACCAATTTAAAGATGCGGGAATGTGGTTGTGTAGTCACAAGTCCCTTATTGTTTGTAATGCTGTTAAAGTGAATAGATGTGATACCAAAGTAAGTTTTGATGATGACTATTTGGTGGAGCAATATTCAGTGGGAGATCCTATGCTATACTCATATCATATGTCCCTTGTGTATTCTGTTTTTGTGTGAGGAAAGTCACACTCCCTTAGCTACTTCTCATACATCATGCCCTTTGCTCCCTATACCATTCCTAGTCACCTTCCATGTACGCTCTGTAGGAAGAATCTTAACCTCCCTTTTCCAGTAAGACCTCTACAGCTGCACCCAGTATACCAACTGCTGGAGAAAGATATGCACCTTCCTATCTGTGCATTCCACTCTTATATATATATATATATCCACACACTAGTGTATCAGAGGAGTGCATACCTTCCTATCTGTGCCTTCCACTCTCCTAGATATATCCTCACACTAGTGTATGAGAAGGGTATATACCTTCCTAACTGTGCATTCCACTCTCCTAGATACATCCTTGCTCTAGTATATGAGAAGGGTGCATACTTTCATATTTGCGCATTCCACTTTCCTAGATATATCCTCTCACAAGTGTGTGAGAAGAGCGCATAACTTCTTATCTATGCACACTCTGCTACAAATATCCTGTTACTAGAGAAGCTTTTGCATCTATTATTGCTTTGCTCTCTTTATTTTTATTCATAGGTATGTACTAGGCTATTGGCCCTGGGGCCTATATAAGCCTAGCCATAAAGATTCCCTGGCTTTCGCCACCCACAAAAAATTATTTTCCTGTGCCCCTGTCGAGCAGAGCCACAGAAGTGATCCCTGGGGTGAATTCCCTATTTCCCATCCAATCGTCAAGATTTTTCTTAAAGAGGACCAATGAGGTGCTCTGCTTGACATGAATGGGCAGTCTGTTCCAGAGTATTGGAAGTCTCTGGGACAGGAACCTATCCCTCCAGCATGTTTTGTTTATTCTGGTGGCAAGGTTTAGGTCCCTGGAACATATGGCTTGGAGGGATTGGGATTACTTTAAGTGTAGCATATCCAACAGCTCTGGGTTTGACATGGCCTTGTATGTTAGGCAGAGATCGTCTCTGAGAAGGTGATATGTGACGGAGTAGAACTGGAGTTTTTTGAGACGGTCTGCATAGGGCAACTGTTTGAGGCCAGTGATCCTCTTTGTGAGGTATTTCTGTGGCCTTTCCAGTTGTTGTAAATGTCTTGTGAGGTACATAACAAATGGGGCGTTGTACTCTATAATAGGTTTAATGAGGGATGAGTACAGAGGAGCAATGACCTTCTTTTTTCTGGATAAGAAACCTTTTGTGATGAGGTGTGCCACGTAGAAGAATTTCCTGACTCCTTTGGCGATATGGTTATCAAAGGAGAGACTACTGTTTACCTGTGTCCCTAGGTCTCTTATCACACTTTTGGAGTTAAGTGGACTACTGTCTATGTGGTAGTTCATGGGCACAGGGTTTTTCCCAAAGGGGATGACTATGCATTTTTTGGTGTTGAGCTTGAGGCCATGGCTTTGACACCAGGCATCTGTCTCAGTGAGGCCCTTTTGTAAAATGTCCACATCATTTGGGGATTTAATAATGGCTCCCAGTTTGCAGTCATCTGCAAACTTTGTTAGCCATAGACCCTCAGTGTTGGCCTGAGCTTCAGAGAAGTAGATGCCAAACAAGAGGAGACCCAGGACTGAACCCTGTGGTTCTTAACTTGTCACTGGTCTGGAGTCATATTTGGAGTTGGCTACTTTCATGGTGTGGGTTCTGTCAGTGAGCCAGTTGGCAACCCATCGCGTGACATAGGGATTTATGCCCAGTTTAGTGAGTTTATCTATGATTCCAGAGTGGGGGATGGTCTCGAAGGCCTTGGCGAGGTCTAAATAGGCTGTGTGAACCATCATACCCTCATCCACGGCTCTGGTGACTGTTTCAAAGAAGTCAATCAGGTTTAGGCGACATGATCTACCTTTCATGAACCCAAACTGGGTGGAGTCCAAAGTTTGAAGGTTACCTATGTCTTTGTTTATAAGTTCCATGATGATATGTTCCATGGCCTTGCAGATTAGGCTAATGGGGCAGTAGTTCCCGGGTTCTGTGGTGGATACCCCCTTGTGGAGTGGGATAACCGATGCTGTGCGCCATTCAGCAGGCACAAAGCCTGAAGTGAGGCTATGATTGAACATGGTACTTAGGTGGGGTGCCAGTTCATTTTGTAGTTCGTGTAGAACACAGCCCGGGATGTTGTCTGGTCCCATGGATGCTGTATTCTTGACTTTGGAGAGTGCGGTTTTACCTGTGCAGTCATGAATACCAGGACTTGGCATTCTTCCAGTATTCCAATGGGCCATTTAGGGGATGAGAGGGGGGTGAAATTAGTACTGAACCTATCTGCCAGGATGTTGTCAATATCAGTTGGTTCTGTATATTTAGTGCCATTGTGCTGTAACTGAGACCAGATCTGAGTGTTGCCACTGAGATTCTAGACATAACTATAGAATGCCTTAAGGTTATCTTTAGAATCTGTGGTGATTTTGTTTTCATAACTAGCTTTGGAGGATTTTATGAGGGACATCAGCTTCTTACTGAGGCTGACAAGGGAGTTTTTCCAATCATGGAATTTTACTCTTTTTTGCAACAGTTTCCTCCTTCTGTTGTAGAGTTTGTTTAATGGCAGTGGACCACCAGATTGGCTTCCTTTTTTTGGAGGAGAGCGTCTTGGTTCTATTTGGGATGGCACGGTCCATGCACATGTGTATGTGCTCATACAGTGCATTGGTGTAAGATTCAGCAGTCGTACGTCTTACTTTCCATCTGTATGGGTGTCATGAAGTTTGCCACTTCTGTCTTAAGAAGCATGAAGTTGGCTTTGGAGAAGTTTTTTACAGTGGTTACCTTAATAGGGGGTTGGGGCAGGATGTGGATGTCTAGGGTGATTAGCTTATGGTCGGATCTGACCAACGAGGAGCTGACCTCTGGTGTAGAGCATCAGTCACCCATGTTGGTAATGACCAGGTCTAGGATACTGGTGCCCCTGGTGGGGGTATGAATAAGTTGATCCAAGGCGTTGGAACTTATGAATTTTTTAGCTGGATTAATGTCCATTTTCAGAGGTGCCCCGGAGAAAAAACTCAGAGGGTGAAACAGTTATAGGAAAGTACAAATATTAAATATCTTAACTACAAGAAACATTGAGCAAATGTGTTGGTACACGAGTAGTTTTCCCAGTTAATGTTGGGGTAGGTAAAGTCGCCCAGCATTAGGGTATTTGGTTGACCCTTAATATTTTCCAGTATGTTGAGAAAGGTGGAGTGGGAATCATGGGGCATGGTGGGGGATCTGTAGCAAGCTACAACTTGGATTGCAGTCTTGCCTAGTGTTAGTTGCACCTGGAGAATCTCGGATGCATTACGTTGGGCAACTAGCCTGGAAGTGTGCATATCCTTAGTGAATATGGACACGCCTCGGCCTTTAGTGTTTCGGTCCAGGTTAGGTGGATGAAAGGTGTGGTATGAATTGTAGCCTGGTATTGCAGGGGTGCTCTCTGGACCTTTGAACCAGATCTCTGTCACTGCACAGATTTCGATGTTCTCCATATTAAGGAGTGGCTCGAGTGAGTGCATTTGGAGGTTTAGAGTTCTAGCACTGAGTAGCATTATCCTCAGATTTTGCTTGCTTGTACCTGTTATGGTGGTGAATTTGTCATTTGAACCTTGCCCAAAAAAGGCACTACAGGGGTGGCAAGAGCTTTAGCCAGTATCCGGAATCCCGAGGGTGACAGGTGCAGGCCATCTCTGGCAAAGCATCGTGGTCTGTCGATCATGTCATCCTAGGCAGACAGATACTGTATCCCCTTAGAATAACTCCAGAAGATTAACCAATTGTTGAAGTCAATCATTTTGTCCTTGTACTGTGATATCATTCAATCAATCATCTATTGATTTACTGTTTTCTTTTTTTAACACCCTCATTAAGTTATCACATAAGACATAGGTAAACATTTGTTAATACTAAACAACACAAACTATATTAATGTTTCCAGTTACATACATTATATATATGGAATTACTATTTTTTATTTGAACAGAATAATCTATTTCAGCAATAAATTAGGCAACATATAAAAAAATAAACATAGAAACATTTTGCATTTTCCAAATTGCAGTGATAGCATAACACATGACAGCATAACACATGAACCCATTGTTTTGTCACTACCAGTTGAAAGCCCTTCTAAGTTCTTATGCAGATCAATAAATATATCATACCCTCAGATAAAGGGGAGGGTAACAAGGGCACCCCTTTGTCATCCAGTGTACTTCTTAACAACAGCACTGTATGGGAAGTGTACTTCCTAACAGGAGTACTATTTATTAACCCGTTTTTCTCTGAAGGTCTCATCATGCATACCTGTCTGTAACAGTTACAGGGCAACCACTTATTCAGAAATGTTTGCCAATATCCTTAAGCCACCATCTGCTCTTGCTTTTCCCACAACTCATCCATTATAAGATAAGTTTCCTTACTTTTAGTATAACCTGTGACTTCTAATGCCTGCTGACAATCCTTTTCACTAACACAGTCAGCCAAAGTAAACATGTATGAGAAATGAATCTCTGCCATGTATCCAAAGGCAAACACTTCTGCTATAAACTGGTGTCCACTCCCTAGATCTCTCTCAACAAATGCTACATCTCTTTTAAAATCACATGACTTCAAGCAGACCCAGAAACTACAACTCCAGTCACCTCTGAAAACTATAAAACATTTCCAACATATATAGACTACTGTTACAAACTTTCTCTCTTATGTAAAATATTTATGGAGGCACTTCCTAGAAAAGATTTTGAATCTTAGTGACTTGCTATCTACCCTTGGCATTTGATTTCTTTATTAAAAAAAGATGCTCCTATTGAAACTTAACCCCTGTAGTAACCATTCATATACTTAATGCCTTGTTTTCCTTTCAGATTTACCCTTTATTTAATTGCTCCTCTTGTCTAATGTTAACAATGCACTGGATCAACCCAACCCTCTCTTCTATTGGCAATACAATCCATTTTGTATTTCTTACCTGTCACATTAATGTAACTGTATCACAGTAAATACAATAAGGTTATTAAAGCATAATAAGTTATTAAAGCATAATAATCTAACTGCATTTACTGTGATATTTACAAACCCTTGGGGGAAATATCCTTACCTTGCTTTTTTTCTAACAATAAAACTCCCTACCTAATTTCATCCATTCCAGACTACTGATTTATATCTCTCTCTCTCTCTCTAATTCCCTCATATTTGTCAGATATCCTGATTGCAAAACTTCTTCATTTTGTTTGTAAATGACGTGTAAATTTTCAGTTTCCATATCTCCAAAACTGACGAAATCCTCTGCCTATCTCCTAATATTATTTCCAGCAAGAGAGCAGTTTTTCTGAGGTGAAGTATTTCTGAAACATTTATTCCCCTCTAACTACACATAAGATTGCTTGGCATCTCACATAGGAAATAAACTCTAGAGCCCACATGTATTGTAAAATATCAGTAACTATTACTCTTCCAACCTCCTTGAGTAACACAACCTATTTGTATGCTACCCTTTATGCCACATAATCAAGTTGAGATAGCTGAATTTTTAATCATTATTACTATGAGCACCAAGTGTAATGTTAAAACAAAAGGGACTACCTAGTGCCCGTCAACAAACTAAATTCCTATGACATCGGAGCTAATATCTTCACTTTTGCACTCAACAACCCATTAATATTTCTTTCAACATGTGTACAAATTGTTGTGATAACCTCATATTTTTAACACCTCAAATAGTCATCTCCAATCAACCTTACCAAAAAGTTTCAGCATCTAAGCAAATAATAGTCAAAGGGATTCCTTTACTTTGGCCACCTTGAATTATTTTTAATATCTGTAAAATATTAACAAATATGCTTCTTCCTCTCACAAACCCACACTGAGTCAAATGTATTAATCCTGGTGACACCGAAAGAAATCTGCATTCTAGAATATTCCTTAAGATGCTATAGTCATTGTTCAAGACTGAGACAGGCCAGTAGGAGGAAGTAAATTGAGGATTCTAGCTGCCTTTTTGCTTTACTCTAATTACTATTGTTATAGGAGCTTAGAACTTCACTTATTTCCACTACTTTATTCACTAACTAAGCTCAAATTAAAAATAAATAAATAAAAAATTGATTCCCTCCAATTTTTCATATCTCTGTCAGGATATCATGTACTCCAGGAGGCTTCTTATTACCTGGCCTCCCACTGCCTCTGCAAGTCCCTCCACTATTACCAGGCTATCAAATGCCCTACCTGTTCCTCATTTAGTTTGCTACACCTGCTTCATGCAAATATTGTTTAGTTTTTAACTTTCTAGTTTCTTCTTGCCTTCTGTCCTGTACAGGTCCAGATAATATTTTCCAACATTTCTCAAAACTCTCGTTGTACAACCATCAATTCCTTCATATTGAAAACAGCTCTTCCACTTTCTGCTGTCCTAATCTGTTAATGATTATAGAGATTTAGTCTTTATCTTTTTCAGCTCTACCTGCTCATGTAGAGTTGCACTTAACTTACCTTGTAAAACTACTTAGCCTTACAATGCATTACTTTAGACTTGTCATGGACCTATTTTGATGCTCCTCTATGTGGTTAATAACTATTTCCTTAAACATCTTTTTGAAGTTTTACAAGTGCCACTTGTTACCCCTGATATTTGGTTATACTGAGCCAGCAGGGTCCCTTTTATCCATATATTAAACTGAATACTTACCATTATATATATTTAAAACCTCCCATTCCTTCACCATTCTCTTTATGTTGTATATTCATTTGTAATGATACATTATCAAAACACACACCATCAATCCAACTTCAAAGTCTGTTGCCCAGTTCTTGCATTCAGCTTTTATACAAAATTTATCAGTTCTTGACTACCACTTTTATTTTGTAGCATAATATGCTTTGTCACTTTCTTGTCATTCAGATACTGTCTACACATGTAGTAAACCCTAATGAAGCAAACATCACTTTCACTATTTCTTATTTCTTATGAATTTAAATCTAGTCAACCTCACTTCAAGTGTTATTTCCTCCAATACCTACAGCATCACCATCCCCTCTTGAAAAGTTATAACCTGCACAATTATGTGCCTCAACTGACTAACATCTGCCCAAGGTGGCAAGTAAACTGAAACCACCATCATACTCAAGCCAGAATATGTTCCTTTCAAACATGCATTGAATCTTCAATGATCTATTAGTTATACATCTATTTCTTTATTTATCTATTAATGCTTTGTTGACTGGGTTAGTACCGCAAGGCATATGGCATATTTTAAGGGAGTCCTGATGTAGCAGTCACATTGAATGGAGGACATTTGGCCAAAGCACTGAGTAAATTTCCTTACTCCTTATGATACTAGAGGGGGCCAAAGGGCTGCCACAAGAGAATGATGGCAGAAGAAGTGGCTGAATTAAGGAGATACACAGAGTATTGTTATTACACCTTTCAGTCAGCTGGATGTTATGCAGATAAAAGTGGTATCAGATAGTGGCTTGGCTGAGATCATGCTTGTTGAGTTATTTGATGAAAAGGTTGTGTTCTCAAGGAGTAATGCTGCTCAAAGATGTACTCATGATGCTGGTTATGCAAATGTAGTGGACCAGGATGTTTATGTACCTGCCTAGAATCCATCCATGCCAATGGAGGACAGAAGTATAGCTTTGAAACAGGATGGTACTTAACTAAACAATTCACAGAATGTGCTGTTGAGGACTTCAGGAACCAACCCTCCCCAGAAGTGAGTTGTAAATGGAAGCAAGTCCTATGCAATAGCTGAAGTTGCAGCAGGTCAAGCTACTATAGATACTGTAGCCTTCAAAAATAAACCAAGATTAGTTTTGAGAATTAAAAAAAAGCATGAATAACTATAAACTTTGGAACAAGTTTACTGCAGCACTGGGTTTTAAGCCAGAAAATGTGCATTCTTTGATCCATTTGGGTCAAGAGCAGTTTCATTCAGATATTTTGGTTTACTGAACAAGTTTCTGGGTTTGTGTGAAAAAAATAAGGCAATGATGTCTTTGGTGTATCATAAGTTCATAGGGGTTTACTAGACTTACAACCATAAGAGCCTTTTTAAGCTTAGCCATGCATCCCAAATCTCTGATAAGTTCTGGTACCCTTGATAAGTGTAAACATGGGCCTGGGAGACATAGGTGCCAAGCCAAGGATGAATTTCCAGTTTCCCATCCAACTGTCCAAGTTGCACTTGAATTGGGTTAAGGAGGAACTCTGCTTCACATGGATGGGGAGCCTGTGGCATATTGCACATTTGTAAATTGAAATGCAAAAAAAAAAATAATAATTAAATGAAATTAAAAAGTAAATAGTGTGGGAAAAAATAGCCAGGGAATTGTTATAGCTAGGCTTGTATAGGCCCTAGGGCTGAAAGCCTAGTACCAACCTATGAACCTTTAATAGAAAAATGTAAAACTGTTGCCTTTGAAGAAAGAGACTTACATTGTTTCAGCTCTATGTGTCAGGCTCTTCATTCAATGAGAAAACAAACATGTGAATGAAACTGCATAGACTAAGACTTGGGAAAAGTTGGTGTGACTGAAAGGCTATATCATAGTCGAAGTGTAATTAGCAGAGAAGAGTAAGGAGAAGGGTGCAATATTAGGGGAAAGAAAAACATGCATCTTTTATGGATTAAAAAAAAAAAACAATTACTTAATGACTGAGACATAATGTGGGGAAAGGGGACAATTGGCAAAGAACTGTCTTGAAATGTTAAATTGCCTGTAAGTCGGGTATTTTTTATAACAGTATGAAGATATCAGGATATGCTTGTCAATGAGCTTAATATAAATGGTATGAATAAAACTGTACATGTACTTGATAATGGAGTAACAAGAGATGGGAGGGAAAATGAGATGAAAAGTAAGGCACAGTGAAGCAGGAAATACACAGATAACAGAATTTTGTAATGTGCAAGTAAAAAATCAAAATGAATTAGTGTGATTTCAAGATGGTGGACATCCAGTAAGCACCCTCTCCATGTACCTCCTCGCAAAAACCTTTAAAACCAAGTCAAAAGCTATATATCTGTGAAAAGGATGAAATAATGGCAATAATAACTACAGGCTGTTAATGATCTCAACCTAAAGGAGAAGTCTCTTATGCCATTATCTTTGAAAAATCACTAATTTCACTCCTGACCATTCTCAGGTCCTCTCACCACAACGAAATTCCAGGCCTGAAAGTGCCAGCTCTGTAGAATACAAGTTATACTCGGAACCTGCAATCTAGTAATCAAAATGTCTAAGGATTTGGAGAATATGGAAACTCAGACTACTAAAATTAAGCTATCGGCAATAGCCTCTCCTGAAAAGGAAATCATATCAAAGAGGCAAAAAACAACTAAACAACAGCAAGAAATGGCCAAACTGAATCCTAAGCAAAAATCTGAGACTAGCATCCACATGGATGAACTCAAACAAGCCCTTTTACCTCTCCAGACAGCAGTCCAACATTTTTCTGAACAACTTTCTAGTTTTGGAAATAAAATCACTCAAACAGCAGACTGCATAGACCAGATAGAGACAAAAACAGAAGCTAATGAATTCCAGATAGGAAAAAAAAAGAGGAACTGAGTGCCAAAAACTCCCTACTAACTATAATGCAACAGAAACTCATGGATCTGGAAGGTAGGAGCCGGCAGAACAATATTCTGGTAAGAGGTCTGCCTGAGACATATGAACATAACCAGCTAATTATCATTGCTAAACAGATATTTGAATCACTACTACAATCCAGAGAGTGCGCCAACTCAATCATAATTGAAACGGCCCACTGAGCTCTATATAAAAAACAGGATTCAACTATCCCAAGGCAAGTGTACGTCAAACTCTTGGACTATCAAGATACCCAAAAAATTTTGCTTGCTGCCAAAAAACAGAATCAAGTGTACTGGAATGGCCACATAATTACTTTGTCGCAAGACCTTCCATTAGCAATAAAAGAAAAGCGGCAGAGTCTCTCTCCATATTGTGCTGAGTTGATCAAAAAGAAAATTAAGTTTCAAATGCACTACCCAAATACCTTAATCTTTTTTTAACAACCAAATTAAATTCATAATAGACTCACCTCAGGATGCAAATGCAGCCTTTATTAAATGCTTCGGAACAGCCCCGAAGCAATGCATCCCTTCTGCTGTATAAATATCCTTCCACTAATCTATGAACCTAATCTATGAACCTATGAACTAGTACAGCTTACAAGGTAATCCTTAAGGTTTCTCTTTTTACGTTTTAGTAAGAGAGCTCGATCCGGTTAAAAAATAGATTTAAATTAAATTCTAGTCTAAATTTAAAAACCAGAAGTGAACCCTGTATTACAAGCACCAGTACTTAGGAACCTAAGCTGAAGACGATGTTGTGCAGTAGGGACTCTTAAAAGCTATAACTTCCTGGTCCCTCAACAAGCATTACCCCCGTAATACTCCACAAATTCGTTATAACCCAGACATATGGAATGATCCAACATGCAGATCAGCACTAAATGAAGAAAAGGTAAAACTCTTATATTTAACTCTACTCTGGACACTACGTTGATGCACACATTTCTATAATGGCTGGGACAGAGTCACAACCCCTTTTGTGAGAATGGTACATTACAAGACTTAACAGAGTATGTTTCGCCCAGTTGCATTAGCTGAACCTCCAATCTTTACGTATGTTTAGGCCTGTCCATTCTTCACTCTACTTTGAAATGACTTAGCCATATGTAGCACATATTTGGATTCAAGACTGACTTGTCTTTGTGGCACCCTGAAGATTGTCTGAGACATTAAGGGATGGGGAGAACTAACTGATATACTTACACATGTGGTATCAGACTCTCTAATCTATACTGTCATTATAACCTGGCTAGCTAAATTTTTTTTTTTTTTTTTGGTCATATGCTGTTACAGTATTCTTTTGTGATAATTTTAGATCCTGATATGTTCAATAGCTCTGTTAACTGGTGCAAGATAAAACCCATACCTCCTGGCTCAGATGGGGGAATTCAGAGTTCTGGACACTTCTCATTTCAATTGGATCTGTACATAACCTAAGAGACTTGAAACCCCCAGTCCATTGGTCCTACATTTCAGCAAATCGCATATCTTGTTTACAATGCTTTTGTCATGTTACTATAGTGTTGTTTTTAGGTTTCTATATTGATGTTTTGAAATTTTGCTGATTTCAACAAGCTAATCAAGGGTGATGGGGCCAAAATACAAGAATCTATGAGCTAATTGCTGTTCTTATCACTTAGCCATATTCTTTGTTATCATGTTTTCCTGTATGTGGATAATGTTGAGCTTTGATCACCACATGCCTTCACACCTTAGAGCTGACATTGGCAATCATTTAAGATAGCTATTATTCTTTTGAAGTGGTGACATTTCTCCACCCCACTAAATGCTATTCTGGAGACGAAAGACACCCTAACTAGACTACAATGACTACAATGCTTGATATGACTATTGTATTTTTCTATTTTAACCACAAATTAGTTCAGATTGTGTTTCTACTAGCTTACAGGATATTACATTATTTTAATATGCTGTTATACTTTTCCTAGACCTTTTTCTTGCAGTTGCAAAAGTTATTAATACAGACCTGGGTATAGCATAACTTTTTTCCTGGCTATATTAAGAGCTTTGTATCCTATCATATTAGTTGTCAAGTCTCAGGTAATATCTATGTTAAGTCCGATGCCAGATCCTCAAGTAGTACTAAGTCAAGATACCTCAACGGAGAGATCTTTTTGAATCTCTACGGACTTAATTTGAGTGATACTCTAGAATACAATTAATAGCTTACTATAAGACTCATCATGTAACATTCTCCCCTTGTCTTAGCCATCCTAAACATTAAGAAATTATGGTATCGGTGCTCCTATTTTATCAGGTACTCTCACAAGTAACAGTAATGTCGGGTCCATAAATTTGTTCAAATCTATGGCATCACCAACACTTAGGAGGAAAGTGGATTTCCTAAGCAGGGTATAGAATGACTATTCTTGGTGTAGTTAGATTACTGTATTATAGTTTTAGAGGAATTTGTGAATTAAAATGGTTAAGTAGATTAACATTTTTAGGTTACATTCCTTCTTTGACTGAACACTTTTCAGTTTTCTCTCACTCAGTAACCTCCTTATTCCGAGCTCTTTCAAACAAGGAGTTGAGTTGATTAGGCAAGGCACAGGGGTAGGGTTGAAAGAGTCAAGTGTTACTAAGGCTAGAGACGATCCCAATACATCTATAAAAACGAATCTTTGGGCCTGCAATCACAGTAATTGTACCATAGTAAAACTGATAATACTAATGTTGCAACCTAGATCTAAGAATGTGGATAATAGACTCGTGTAGCGTGAGAGGATTGCAAGGCAAAAATAAGAGAAAACTGTTGATGCACATAATACTGAAATCTGAGGCAAATATCTATCTTATACAAGAAACATATGCTTAAGAAAGATTGGGAAGGTGATAGAAACAGGAAATGGATTAAATCCATTATCACATCTGGGGACAGCTCTAACTAAAGGGATGGCTATCATAATCAAAAAATCTTTTCAGGAATCAATCATAAACCTCAGAACTGACATTAATGGAAGCTAGTGCTATTTCACAGCTCTTAACCCCTATCCAAAAAGCCCATAATTTTTCTAAATGTTTACAGTCTATGTGCAAAACAACAAGAATTCATTCTTGAAATATATAACCTGCTTTGCAAGTTCCCACATCACCAATACAACTTAGGAAGTGACTGGAATGCAGTTATAGATGAGGCCTCGGATCGCACTAGTAAGTTGAACACAACAAATCTCCAAGCATCACATGCTCTAGCTGAACTCATGTCAGATCTAAACCTCATTGATCCCATCTCTTTTTGTAATGACCTTCAATAAAAACAATATCTATACATGCTATTCTAAATGTCATTTGTCCTGGTCAAGGTTGTACTTCTTTTTAATTTCAGAATCACTGACAAGAGGGGAAATAGAATATTCTTCTGAGCCTTGGTTTCTATCAGAGTACTCAAAAATCATACTTAAATTAAACGTATCGAGCAAATCTGCAACCAGGTTTAGTAGATGTAACTGGTCCCTGAACAATAACTTACTATTCAAGAAGGAAGTGGTTCATGAGATATCAGACAGACTAAAAGAGTTTGAGGAAAATATGGCAAATTCTGACATTCCGTATGACGTTCAATGGGCGGCTTGTAAAGCTAATCTTAGAGGATTACTGATTCAAAAACCCTCCTATTTTAAAAAAAGTGGGTAAAGAAAAAGATAAATTAGTCTCCGAACTCAAAGATATGCCGCGGTGGTAAGGCGGTAGTGTTGTTACCTCACAGCAAGAGGTTCTCCCATTCGATTCTCGGCTGGGCTTGGGAGTGCCTTCTGTGTTGAGTCTGCATGTCCTCCCCACGGTTGGGTAGTATTCGAAAGACATGCGTGCGTAAATGGGCATGCCTTCGTTGAAGGTTGGGCGTTGAGCTGGCACCTTGGTGTTTCATAAAAATCTACTGCCAATCATTAGCTGACCGGAGTTCCGCTGTGGCGACCCCTTACCGGGAAAAGCCGAAAGACAAACAACAACAGTCTCCAAACTCAAAGACTTAGAAAAGAAGTATTTAAAGAACCAAAGCCCTCATTTAGAGAAACTAATTAATAAGATACAAAAAGAATTATTAGAGCTACACCAACACAATTACTCACTGAAAGAACTTAAATCCATAGCCAAATACTCCAAATGGGCTCAAGTTCCATCTAGAACCTTAGTAAGAATAATTGAGAATAGGAAGCCTCTAGAATAACTCTACTTTGTTACCAGGATAAAATTTTTAACTCAGATATACAAATTATAGAGTTATTCCAGCAGATACATACAGAGATATATGGGGCAAATATGCAACAAACTCCTAACAATGTGACTGATGGTTTCTTAAATAATCTCATATTCCCTACACTAAATGATAATCAGGTGGAACTTCTTAATGCCCCATTGTGCCGGCAAGAAATAACTGATGTCATCCATAAACTACAACCAGGTAAGGCCTCTGGCCCACATGGATATACAACAGACTTTTATAAAAAGTTCACTCAAAAATTGTCATCTGTCCTTTTAAAAATGTATAATTACATTAAATTCAAAGGCATAACTGATCTTTATATTAATAACTCCAAAACAATCTTTATTCCCAAAAATAACCTTGACAAATCTAACCCGCATAATTATAGGCCAATTTCCCTCATCAACGTTGATATAAAAAAATCTTGTCCTCGCTTCTTGCTGAGAGACTAAAAAAGGTTATGCCCCTCATATTATCCACCTGAACAATCTGGATTCATGTGTAATAGGTATACATGGGACAATACGTTAACTTTAGATTCTATGATTCAACTCACTAATCTTGAAAGAAACCCAAGATAAGCACTTATTTTAAATGCTTGTAAAGCGTTTGACAGAGTTAACTGGAATTTCTTATTTGCATCCCTATCCCAAGTCAATATTCCCAAAGATTTTATTAAAATAATAAAAACCCTATATAATAACTCACATGCATAGCTTTATATTAAAAAAACTCTATCAAACCCTATAAAAAATTCTAATGGAACAAGGCAAGGTTGCCCACTCTCTCCTTACTTATTTAATATGTACATCAAGCCCTTTTTTCTCTGTATCTCTCAAAGAACCTTCCACCTAAAATACTAAATACTAAAGTAAACCTAACTGCCTCTGCAGATGACCTAAACATCTATTTTGAGTGCCCAAATACAGATTTACAGAAGATAGCTGCATCAATTAATGAATTCTCGAGAGTTTCAAATTACAGAACTAATGAAAAGAAGTCTCATATATTTCACATTAACCCTTTAAACCACAAAGAGAACTACTTCACGGATTCCCCCTGCAAAATAGTTTATTCTTTCAAATATCTAGGAGTCCTGTATGAGCACAATCACATATTCATGCTCCAGAATAACTTGCTTAAAACATGGACTAATATCACTGAAGATCTTCCTAGGTGGCAACAGCTAAAACTTTCCATGTTGTCTAAAGCAGCAATCATTAGGATGAACATTCTTCCTAGATTACTCTCTTACCTCAACACATCAAATTCTGTCATGCCAAATAAACTCTTCCATAAAATTAATAAGGAACTTCCCAAATTTATTTGGTTTCCCATATCGGTCAGAATAAGCTACCAGAAACTGATCTATCCCAAAGAAAAAGGAAGACTAAGCTTACCAGACTTTCAGCTATATTACAAAATCATATGTGCCAACAGAATTACTCTTCTCTCGAATCTCTGCGCCAATAGGGAATCTTGGTCTCCATCTTGGGTTAAAATTTGGCACCAACACGTGGTCAATCTCAACATTAATCCTAACACCCTCTCATTCTTAGTCCTATTAAACCTTAGGAATATCAAGCTTAACAATATCCTAAAACAGAAGATAAAAACCTTCCAGGACTTAATAAAATCCATAAAACCAGATAATGCTTTACCTCTTCTTCAACCCATCCATCTGAACCCAAATATAAAAATTAACAATAAGTGGTTAAATCTCTTTGATTATCCATTAATTAAAGACTGTACAGTATGGGATATACAAAAAGATAGAGAGAAAACGATGTGAGAATTACGAGATGCATTAAAAGTGAATAATAAATCCTATGTCAGATGAGAGAGATACTATCAACACTAATCAAAGACATGCCAATCAATAAAATTAGTAGAAGTATTTGAAAGTCTGTCCAGCAAGAAAAATATGCTAATACTTACAAACTGATTAGCTCTAAGAAATATTAATCCTTACTCCCATACTCTAAATACTGGGACCAACATGATAGTGTATTTACAGAAGAACAGAAGAATAACAGCTAATGAATTAACTATTACACTATCTCCATTCAAAAAGCGTGTATATACACTAATGATCAATAGTAATACCTATTATACTCCTCCTATTCTGAACAAATTCGATCCCAAAGTATCCTCATCCTGCTCACGTTTCTTGTTTCCCCATGCTGACCTACATGTCCTTTGGTTCTGCAAATATTCCCACAATCTTTGGTGCTCACTAAAGGTACGTCTAGACAAAATGGATATCAAGAGTCAACCCTATCTTGGGAACTTGCTGTCCTCCATATTTCAGACTTCAAGATCTTCAAATTGAAATATCATGTTCTAATCACCCTATTCACATTAATTAAACTATATATAACCAAATATTGGTTAGATCACACTCCCCAGACTCTGGAATAGACTGCCCATACATGTCAAGCAGAGTGCCTCTTTGGCCCTCTTCAATAGGAACCTTGACGACTGGATGGTATTGTGGCAGAGGTGAAAAACAGGGCATGCCCTCTAGCAATAATATAAGGATTGGGAAATACTTGGAGCATGTGGGTTTAAATATTAAAAGGGAAAGGAATAGTGGTTCCTGATGAACAGTGAGCATGGAGACTATATATCGTACCATAAAAGCAATCTCTGTATTGAAATGATTTTGGTAAAAATGAAGTGATGGGGCAGCAAATGAAAAACACTTTAAAGGAGACCGAGAAGATGGCTCATTTGTGAAGGACTTTTAGTATGTTTTTAATAAGGAACAAAAGAGTAGCTTTTAAATATTGCTTTATATGGGTTAAAAAACATATTCAAGAGAGAGATTTTGAAGCAAAAGGAGAAAGATATATTGTTTTTTGACCTGCACCTGAACTATAAAAAAACGGAGTTATTTACAATAGTCTGGTAAAAGGAGGGATAGAACTGATAAACCTGGTAGTATACTTATTATTTTTATTTTCACTGCATACCAAACCATCTACAGTAAACAAAAAATATGCTGGAAAAGTTAATATTGAAAGAAAGTAAAAAAGATTAGGGGAAGGAGTAAAGCCATGAAAAAGGGTGAAGGAAATGGAATGAATAAGGTATTAAATGAAAATAACAATAATAGAAGGGAGGAAGATATGGCATAAGAAAATAACATAACTTATTATTTAATAGAACAGAAGAAGAAATTCAAAGTATAGATTTTATTAAAGTTACTAATGAAAGCAAGAAGGTTACACAAATTACAAGGATAAAGTTTTTTTTTTTTTTTTTGCAAGGCAGTTTTATATTTTTGGTCAATGGTTTTGCAGAAATGTGTATGGAAGTAACTAACAATGTACATATAAATATTTCTTTCTATAGAAAATAAGACCATATGTTTAAAAGTGTTACCGATTGGTTTAATAAAATTATTTTCTAGTATTTAGAAATATTGCATACAAGTTGTTTTGTTTACCTAAAAAAAGGACATTGAAAGTTCTTTGAAAATGTCACCAAAGCAATCAAGGTGAAATAGTACATACCACATGTCTCAACCTGGACAAAGGTTTTGACACAATCCCCCACTTAGGCAAAGTAAAAAAGTTAAATAAACTTGGAATAAACCCCTAATTTACCCACTGGATTGTGGATTTAAGAGCTCCTGCTGCCCATTAGTAGTAAAAGGGGGTAGCCCTGGGGTAAATTTTCTGTTTCTCATCAATAGATCCAAGCTGCACTTAAATATGGACAGGGATGAGCTTTGTTTTACTTGGATGAGGAGTCTGTTTGAAAGCACTGGCACCACTATTCAGTTGATGTTACAGAAGAGGTTTAGATCCCTGAAGAAGCATTCCCGATGCCATCTGACTTGTTGATGTGCAGTAAATCCATCACTACTGGGTTGGAGGATGCACTGTATGCCAGACACAGGTCAGCTCTTGGTAGTCTGTAGGATACAGAGTATAGAGACTGTGCTTTGGGTTGGTCCATGTAGGACATGTTGTTTAGGCCTTGTATACTTTTAGTAAGGTATCTCTGTGGGCATTCCACGTATTACATGTATCTGGACAGATAAATGCCAAAGGTGGCATTATATTCATTGACTGGCCTAATGAGGGCTGAATAAAGGAGGACTATAACATCCCTAGATCTAGACGCAATTCCTTTGTTTATAAGCTGTGCAATACAGAAACACTTTCTTACAACAAAAGACTAATGTTGGTCAAAAGTTTGGTCACTGTCCACATTCCATATAAGTTCCCAAATCCCAAACAATTGGGTCAACTCTTAGGGGCGTATTGTCAATGTGGTAGTTCCCTGGGGTAAAGCACCTTCAAAAGGATTGCATTTCTGACATTTAGTTTTAGTCCATGATTCTGGCACCAGTTTTTATTTGAGACAAACATTCCTGCAGTATGACTATGGCTTATGGGGAATCAGTGACGGCCCCAAGCTTGCAGTCATTTGCAAACAAAGTCAGCCAAAGCCCCTTGGTATTGGCTTTTACTTCAGAAAAGTAGATGACAAACAGGAGAGGTCCCATTACAGAACCATGGAGGACAACACTGGTGACTGGTCTATCTGTGGAGGTAACTTCTCCTACTTTGATTTTCTGTGTCCTGTCTATGAGCAAGCTGGTAAACCAGTGGGTCACATGGGAGTTTATTCACAGTTTATTTAGCTTTTCTACAATGCCTCAGTGTGGAATTGTGTCAAAAGTTTTGGCCAGGCAGCTTAAACTTAATGCTTCTAATTTTCCAGGTATCAACCAATTTTAAACAGTAGATCTGTTATGTTTTAATATATACTTGCCATTGTATTATATTTTTTAATATTGGTAGTACTCAGGATTTTATTTCATTTGTCTCCTTTAAATTCTTGTGATGTGGTGTAATTGTTTTATTGCTTTGGTTATAAATACTGGGCTTGATTAATTGTATTTCAGATACTGCTGAAGTCCAAGCTTCTGCATGGATGAAAGCACTCAATCTTTGTTATTTTCTAAAGTGTGTTTTTGGTTTTGAAAAGTATACAGTTGTCCATCTTGTTGGCTTAGTGGCTCACATTTTGATTTAACTTTATAAGAGCAATATTTAAAATCTGTTCGTATGTTTTGGCTTACTTCTTGAACTAAGAAGTTGAGAAGTATGAGAGGGAGTTCTTTGATAATAGCACAAATCATGTTAGTATTGATATTAATATTAATAGTGATATTTTTCAGTCTTTTACCATAGCTAAAGCTTATTCGGTCGCATATTTCTCGTTAGCTGTTTGTAAAGGATATTATTCATTAACACCTTTTGAAACAGCAATAGAAAAAAGAAGGATAATACACTGCGTACCTCCACATCCATTTTAGTTTCTTAATCTTCCAGTCCCTTACTTCACTTTCTTCTTTTTTTAAAACAGTTATATTTATTTGTACTTGCTGTCCCTTAATTCTCTCGGTGTCCTTATTCAGTAAGACAGAACTCAGTCTACTTCTAGATCACAAAGTATGAGGTCTCACGGCCTCTACTGTTCACTCTTCATTTAAGGGAGAAAGAAATTAAGAATTCCAGTTCTGATGCAGCATTTCTTAAATCTTACAGCTTAAATATCTTCTGCATAAATATTACATCCTCCTTTCTTTCACAACGTTTACACTTTTTATCATTTTTTGACATCTATGGTACTCAGTCACTGTATAACTATAAAAAAGCGCCAGATCACTGTCAATACTCTTTACTAATTAGGTGACTGGATGTTCTATAAAATCCTTTACTCTGTTTCGCAAGAAGATGACAAGTTAGCTACTTTCTCAGCTTATCTCAGCTGTTTACCACAGTTCACCCATGTCATATCCTTCCTATTTAAAACTATAATACTACTACTTAAATTCTTCACTGTTTAATTCTAATTCATTACTGCTTACATTTATTTGTTGCACTCCCTTCAAGCTTCAATATTCAGTGTCGCATTCTCTTTCAATTACATTTTCTACTTAAACACTGGGAACAACAAGGGAGATTGTCTTCTTTCTGATAGTGGCAGCTGCTGTTCACCCTGCACCCCCCCCCACACTCACAGACACAAACACACACAGATCAGGGTGCTTTCTCTCCATGCTCTGTACCTCCTTGGTTCTGCTGCAGTTTTCTGATAGTTTGCATAGCTTCCTGAGGATCAGTAAATGACCACACATGCATACTGGCTTGAATCTGATACTTCTGGCTCTGAACACTGACATCACTCTTTAGAATGCAGCCATTTTCTGCTGAATCGCTATTGATCAGTCCTCTATCAATGAAGACCCTCACCTCAACCATCATTCACTTTTCTCCTGGCCTGCAAAGGAGAATGTTTTAGTTCTACTCCTATATTTTTAACCTTATATCGGTCAGAGAGTTCTAGTCTTCACTGCTCACTAGACTGCATTATGGACAGGCTCCAACTTAAGTTTAGCTTCAGATCCATCAGTCCAGGTGGAAAGTGACTTTCTACATGTAGCCAGTACAACCTCTTCCTTCTTACTGTAGAGCCACTCCCTCAGCCTAGGTTTTCTACTATCTATCTTCATCATTTCATGATCTGTCAGAAGATTTTCAAAGCAAGCCAGTATAACCTCTGCTGCTGGCAATTTAGCTTTTAATTCTACAATTAGATAAATCAGTAACTGTATTGCACCCCATTGCTCAGTGTATTGTCAGTCTCATGGAGCCTCTTTCCATTCCTATCAATGAATTCTTCAAAAAAATAGTTTATCTTAGTGATGTCTACAAAAAAACTATAATGGGACCCTGTATTCTTCTGTTTCACTACCAGCACAGGATTCTAACAGTTGTACCACTGTAGGAAGTTTTGCCCCATGTGCCACTGACATCTGTAAATTACTTTTCACAAATGTATAATCCTTTTGCCTCATGTTTGGCATATGCCCATCACTTGTTGGTTAAATGCTAAATTCACTTCTCTTTCACAGAGTATTTTCAATTGCAGAGAGATTTGTATTCTTTTTAAATGTCTTCAGTGAGTGCAGCTGTATTACCTTTGTGGTGATTAGGATAATGCCATACAGAAAATCCAATGCATTATTTTCATATCGTATTAACAGTCACTGAATTTGCCATTAGCAATATTTTTCTACTTACTTTAATGCAGTCATCTTATACACTGTCTTAATACGTTTGTTCTCTCACTTCGCAGAGTTGGACAGAAAACTTTTCATACTCTGATCGGTTATTGATGTGCTTGGATAAGTTAACCCATTTTTTTCTTTTTTTTCCTTTTTGATAAGTTTCATTCCAGCTAATGATTTAGTTATTTTCCTTCAGATACGTACATGGTTTCTAACTGCCTGACAAATGATAGACGGACCTACTTTTGGCATTGGCCCCTTCCTTCTCTACAGATTTCAATGCATACATTCAGCAGCTGTAAAGAGCTGAAGATCCAAAGGATTCACAGGCATAATTATCATTTCTGCTGGCACCACAAAGTTCTTGGGTAGGAGACAACAACCTCCATATACTTCATATATACCAGTTCAGAGCAAAAGCGTTATTCTGATAATCTACAGTCCATTCTGGACTGGTAGGTGGGACATATTTTCCCACTATCCCTATAAGGCTGGTATAATATGCTCAATCTGTCTATAATAAACCCCATATTACATCTGACTTAATCCTTTTTTGTTACCTAGTACTTAATAGAGATATGGCTTGATGACAGTAATCTGTGCAACCATAAAACCCCACAGATTCTCCATTATTCAACACGTTGGCAAGAACAGATGAAGGTCTGCCATATTTCACTCTTGATCCATAAACTAGCAAAGCTCAAGTTAAAGCTACCAACTCCTTTGAGATTGTTATAACAGCAAATTGTAAGCACTTCCTCAGTACATACTCGAGGTATTCCCTCAAGAGTTTATGAACTTCCTCATTTCCATACATAAAAATTCCTGAGTCGTCTGCTATAGTTTTCTTAGATTTTTGACAAAACAAATCAATATGGAGTCATCAGTATACTGGACAATGGTGACATGCTTGCTAGCTGTATGTGCATCACTTATGAATATGCTGAAAAGGAAAAGTTCAAGGACAGAGCTTTCAGGAACACTGACTATAACTGGAAGAAAGGGGGAGATAGTGCTCCATTTTACAGTTTGAGATTGGCTGGATAAGGAAAGACTAAACCAGGCAAGATATGAGGATGTTTGACAGAAAGAGAAGAGTTTCCCCAAGACATTTTGTGTATAAAATAATGTCAAAAGACTCAACTACACAGAAATTCCTAGAACTACGCAATAGAGTCAAAAAGCTAATAAAACAGGACAAATTCCAGTACTACCAGTCTGCCCTAGACTCCTCCCAACACAGCCCCAAACAATTCTGGTCCTCCATAAACTCCATCCTCCACCCAGGTAAAGTCAGTACCCCTCCTCCTAACATCCCTCACTCCTCAGAAAATATTGCTACCTCATTCAACACACACTTCACACAAACCATACTATCACTAGCTAAACAACACAGCCCCCCTCCCCTCCAACCCACACCTTCAACTAGTAATCTCCACACTGCCTTCTCTTTGTCTCCTGTACCTACCTCCAACATAAAAAAAAACTCTTAACTAAACTTAAGCCCACCAGATTAGCAGCAGACAACCTCCCAAGTGAATACCTACAAATCGCAGCTGATGCTCTGGCATACCCAGTATCCATCTTGATTAACTGATCTCTGTCAGAAAGTTACGTTCTCACACTGTGGAAAGTATCACATATAATTCCCCTCCACAAAGGCGGACCCTCCACAGAACTAACCAATTACCGACCCATAGCTATTCTCTCTCCACTTTCCAAAATACTAGAGAGATGCATACACTACACCCTCACAAACTCCCCTTGAGTACCTTGTTCCCCATTGGCCCTTTTTTTCAATTATAAAGGAATTCCCAGTACTATTCTAGCATGTCCAAAGGTGTTGTCAATCTCCTCTCCGGTCCAGCTGGTGAATCTGGGAATCTTGAGGCAATGTTACCACTGCCTGATGTACACAGACAACCCTCTCCTCCTCCCAACAAATTCCAACACATGTGAGAGATGCAACCATATAGCCAAACTGGAGGCTAAATTCTCTCAACTCAGTACTGGCGTAACCAGTCAGGAGGAGAAGTAAACCACACTCACTACAATTCCAGTCTCACATAGACCTACCACAACAGCAAACCAAACACATAAACATACAAAAACATACTCGGAAGCTCTAAATAAAAATCTGCCTAAGCAGCAGAGACCTCCAAAGCAGACACCCAAGCAACCGCTACCCCAAAACAAAACACGTGCAACACATAGCTCACAAAGCCAGTGTGCCGAACAGTCACAGCCCTTAAGGCTAAACAACACACCTGATACACTTGTAATAGGTGACTCTACCGTCAAGCACACTGACGTCCCGCTCACCAGGCTGAACAAGAAGGTCACAGTGAGCTGCCTGTCGGGCGCTAGGATCCACCACATAACACAAGCACTCAGGTCACTCCAAGGCAAGTACAAATATGACTCAGTCATTGTCCATGCTGGTGTGAATGACCTGAGATGTACCTCCCTGGACTACATGAAAACAGACATAGAGGAGCTCTTTGAGCATGTAGCCCAGGCCGGTATGACCCTGACCTTGAGTAGCATCTTACCCTCACCAAGAATTATGCCACAATATGAAGACAAGATGATCAATTTCAACAATTGGCTTAAGTATTGATGTCATTCAAAGGGGATCCAATGCCTGTCAGCCTGGGATGACATGCTCGACAAGCCACGATGCTTCGCTAGTGATGGCTTGCACCTGTCACCCCTGGGCTTTCGGATATTGGCAAAGGCTCTTGCTACCCCCATCGTGCCTTTTTTAGGCAAGGCTCAAAAGACAAACCCACCTCCATAGGTATCACAAGGGATAAGAAACTAAGAGTAATGCTACTCAACGCCAGAAGTCTAAACCTCAAGATGCACACACTCAAAATTCTCCTTAGCATGGAGAACATTGACATCTGTGCAGTAATAGAAACCTGGTTCAAGGCTCTCGAGAGCACCCCAGCACTATCAGGTTATACCTTATACCATGCTTTTCGTCCCCAAAACTAGGACCGAACCACAAAAGGAGGGGGAGTATCAATATTCGTCAAAGATACCCACACCTCCAGGTTGGTGGCACAGCACGAAGCATCAGAGACTATCCATGTGCAACTAACAGTGGGTAAAACTGCCTTCCAGTTTATAGCCTGCTACAGACCACCCTCCCAAACCCAGGAACACCACTCGGCCTTCCTGAGAACACTGGAAAATATGAAGGTCTCTCCAAACACCATTATAATGGGCGACTTCAACTACCTAAACATAGACTGGGAGCGTTACTCTAGCTCCAACACCCAAGCCCAAAGGTTCTTAGAATTTATAAACTCAAATGCTATGGAACAACTTGTTACCACTCCCACAAGAGGGGAAACATACTGGACCTGATCATCACCAACATGGGAACTCTATGCTCAAGACCAGAAGTGTATCCCTCACTGGTAAGATCAGACCATAAACTAATCTCACTGGATATTCACATCCTGACCCCACCCCCTGCCCAGAAAACAACAGTGAAAAACTTCTCTAAAGCAAATTTCACACTCCTCAAAACCAAGGTGGAATCCTTCAAAGTCCCCGGGCCTGTGGAAAATATGGCCCAGACCGCAGAATCCTTTATAAATGCATTCTATGAACACCTTCAGGAATGCATGGATCATGCAATCCCAAATAAAACCAAGACCCAATCCTACAAAGGCAGACGTCCTGTCTGGTGGACCCCAGCCATAAACAAACTATACAATAGAAGGAGGAAGCTACTACATGATAGAGCAAAATCCCAAAAAGGGAAGGCAGCTCTGATCAGTATTAGCAAAAAACTATGGGCACTCATAAAATCGTCTAAGGCCAGCTTTGAGAGAAAAATTGCACAGGACACTAAGGATAATCACAAGGCTTTCTTTAGTTATGTTAGGAACCTGGGTGGGAATTCCCAGATATGCTCAGAATTAGTCCAAAATGACAAAAAATACACCGAACCCACAGACATTGCCAACAGCCTAGCTGACAGGTTCAGCACAAACTTCTCCCCCCATCCCCACTAAAAGGGCAAATATCTATCCCAGCAGAGTGCTGCCCCCCTGACATCTCAGCTGCTCATGTAAGAGGCGCCCTCTCCATAGCAAAAAACACAGCATCAATGGGACCAGACGGTGTCCCGGGCTGCGTCCTACATGAACTCCAAGAAGAGCTAAACCCAAACATAAAACTACTGTTCAATCTCAGCCTTACTACAGGATATGTACCCAAAGAGTGGCGTACAGCAACAGTGGTTCATCTCCACAAAGGTGGTGCCTCAATGGATCCTGGAAAGTATCGCCCCCTAAGCCTGACTAGCTTGGTCTGCAAAGCTATGGAAAGGATCATCATGGACCTCATAAATAAAGATATTGGGGACCTACAGACACTGGAACCTACCCAGTTCGGCTTTGTTAAGGGCAGATCCTGCCTCTTAAACCTGGTCGATTTCTTTGAAACAGTCACCAAGGCCATTGATGAGGGGAAGGTGGTCCACACAGCCTACCTGGACCTCGCAAAAGCCTTCGATACAATACCCCACTCAGGCATTATAGATAAGCTCACCAGCTTAAATATAAACCCCTATGTCACTAGATGGGTTGCAAACTGGCTCAAGGACAGAACCCACATGGTTAGAATTGCTGGAGCCATGTCAGACTCCAAACCAGTTACAAGTGGCATCCCACAAGGCTCAGTCCTGGGACCTCTCTTGTTCGGTATATATTTCTGGAGGTACAGGCCAACACGGAAGGACTGTGGCTGACCAAGTTCGCAGATGACTGCAAACTGGGCACCATAATCGACTCTCCAGCCAACACAAGCATCCTCCAAAAGGGCCTCATAGAAACAGACAACTGGTGCCAGAGCCATGGCCTCAAGCTAAATGCCAAAAGTGTATAGTCATCCCTTTGGCAAAAACAAAGTGCCCACAAATTGCCACATGGGTGGTAATCCATTAAGTACAGAAGAAGTAATTAGGGACCTGGGGACCCAAGTTGATAGCAATCTCTCATTTGACAACTATGTGGCCAAAGTGGTTAGAAAAACATTTTATATAGCCCACCTAATCATGAAGGGATTCACATCTAGATCAGGGGAGGTCATCGTGCCTCTTTACTCATCCCTCATCAGGCCCATAATTGAGTACAATGCCCCTTTGGGATGTACCTTACCAGACACCTGCAGCAACTGGAAAGACCCCAAAAGTACCTCACCAAGAGGATCAAAGGGCTCAAACAGATGCCATATGCTGCCCGGTTAAAGAAACTCCAGCTCTACTCAGTGGCATACCACCTGCTCAGAGGCGATCTGTGCATGACGTATAAAGCCATGTCCAACCCGGAATTAATGGACATGCTGCACCTCAGAAAATCCAAATCCAATTGAGCTACGTGCTCGAGAGACTTGAACCTCAGCACTGAAATAAATAGGACATGCTGGAGGGACAGATTCATAACCCAGAGACTCCCTTCACTCTGGAATAAAATCCCAGTCCAGGTTAGGCAGAGTTCCTCAATGACTCTCTTCAAGAGGAATCTTGATGAGTGGTTGGGAGATCGTAGGTTTACCCCAGGTATCACTTCTGTGTCACTGTTGGACAGAGGCACAGTATACTAACCTCGAAAAAGGGCATAGCAAAATTAATTTAAAATGGGTGCAGAAAGCCAAACACATTCTGGCTAGGCTTATAAATGCCCTAGGACAGATAGCCTAGTATGAACCTATGAACCTATGAACTCTCAGGT
Source organism: Protopterus annectens (assembly GCF_019279795.1). Classification (NCBI taxonomy): domain Eukaryota; kingdom Metazoa; phylum Chordata; order Ceratodontiformes; family Protopteridae; genus Protopterus; species Protopterus annectens. The sequence goes on from NC_056725.1 coordinate 735,145,426, forward strand.
CTCAGACTACCTCCTTACTAACAACCTCCTTTCCAATACTCAGCATGGTTTCAGACCAAACCATAGCACCACCACTGCCTTACTCTCCTTTACTAACACTATCCTTAAGCATAAAAACAATGGCTATCTCTCCTCTGTTACTTTCCTAGACCTGTCTAAAGCAGTTGACATGGTCCCACACAAACAACTTATCTCTGTCCTCAATAACCTATCCTTCTCACAATCAGTCACCAAGTGGTTTCAGAGTTACCTGTCTGACCGCCAACAATCCGTTGTATGGCAGAATGACATATTTCCCCAACTACCTGTCTCTATTGGGGTTCCCCAAGGATCCATCCTTGGACCCCTACTCTTCCCTGTTTTCACCAATAATCTAGCCTCTGCTATCAAACATGGCACACTCATACAATACGCAGATGACTCAACCATCATCTGCTCAGCTCAGTCCCTACCCAAACTGCAAAAAGTCACACAGGAAGCCTTTTCCTCTGTTGAAACTTGGTTATCCGATGCCCAATTAATACTCAACCCAAACAAAACTAAACTACTCATCTTCCAACCCACCAAACATACTCAAAACAACTCTCACTTTAACATCACAGCAAAAGACAACACCACTATATACCCAACTGAACACACCAAATTGCTATTAGTGGAAATAGACAATAAACTAAAATTTGACATTCACATATCCATGACCATAAAAAAAGTCCACAAAAAACTAGGAGCGCTATACAGTAATAAGCAACTTCTCACCAAAGCAGCAAATATTTCAATAGCAAATTTCCACCTTATCACCACCCTACTTTATGCCTCTCCAATATATACCAACCTAAGGCAATGCGATCTAAACAAGCTAGAGACCTGCTACAACAAAATCGCCAAATTTGCCACAGGGGCATCCTACCGTAGCCACTACTGTTTCACACTTGCTGAACTGGGCTGGCTTGAACTCCCTCACCTCCTTCAATGGTATCAACTCTCACTCGCCCAAAAACTAGTAAACCATCCACTAAATGTCCCATCCCTTCAGAATCTACTCCAACCCTATCGCACCACCAGACCACTAAGATCCAGCAACAAAAATCACCTGCAGATCACTAAAGCCAATAATTCTGCTGGTGAAGCACTATTCTCTTGCACCATAGCCAAATTATGGAACTCCCTCCCACCCACAATTACCTCCATACCATCATGCACCCACTTCAAAACTTTACTAAACACGCATCTAAAAACATGCTGGCTATGCCCTTGCAACCCCCACTGTAATATCACCCACCGCATCCAAACATTACCTTTCTTTCCACTCCACTAACTACCTTGATTATAGCAAGCTCAGATGCTCATAAGCCAGTACTTATTATACAGCAGGATCTTCTTCTTGTAACATTTGTTAATGTCTGTTATGTACTTCACAGATAAAGATTCTAGTTGTCTACTGATGTACTATGTTCTTCATCTGTAAATATGTTGTAAGTAATTGCTATGTAAATTGTTAATCGCTATGTAATCCAATGTAACTACTGTCTGTTTATTTTAACTGTGGAGCTTTTCTCCCCGGGCCTCCACTGAAAATAGGCTTACGTCCAGTCGGACACTCCCGATCAACAAATATAAATAAATAAATAAATAAAAGATTTTGACAAACTCAAGAAGACTGCAGAGACAGAATAACCTATATTTCTGTGATGGTGTATTATTTGTATAATTTATATGAAGTTAAAAAGGAAAGTAGTGTTACTATTATGTCGGTGGATGCAATGTTGTGTAAGTGATATTATGTCCATCAGAAAACTAAGGAGTTGGGATTATTTACATTTCTACAGAATTCTTGATAGATGAGATGTATGGCTGTTGGCCAATAGTCTGAGAAGTTGGTCGAGTTCTCACCTTTGTGCAAAGCAAAATGTATGACTTCTCCATACTGCTGGTATGTAACACACCATCCTTTTTAAGGAGCATTTTATCAGCATGGAGATTGGGTATGGTAGGGAGTTTGCTGCAAGACTGATATATTCTGCAGCTAAGCTGTAGGTCTTAACTGAGTTAGATGTTTTTGGATAGTAGCGGTGGAGACAGCACTGAAGGAGAAGTTTGACTTTAGGTTGAGTGCGTGTGTGCAGGCGGGCATGTGTGTGTGGTGAGGATGATGTGTCCCGACTGGAGAAGCTGGTTAATGGAGGACGTGGGGAATTTTGGAATGTTTGAGCTGGAGTTCTGTACATAGTATAGTATGCCTCTTCTTGTTTTATTTTGCGTCTTGAGGCATTTATAAGGTGTTTAAAGGTTAGAAAGTTTGATCCAGTTTTGGTTATAGCTCTGGTTTTCTAGGTTATATCCATTTGTTTTATCTATTTATTCATTCAGGGTGCTGGTTTAGATCTTGTTCTTTTTGTTCTTAAAGGGTCTTGTTTGTTCATGGTATTTAAGAAGATTTATTAAATAAGGGCACTGCATCATCCAATAGTAGTGTGTGTGTGTGTGTGTGTGTGTGTGTGTGTGTGTGTGTGTGTGTGTGTGTGTGCAGTGGATAACAGTTAAATAGTTTTAAGTTGTCAATGAATGTGTCCTTATTGAAGTTAGAATATTTTCTAGCCTAGTTGTAGTTATGTTGTTTTTTTAACTATTTTTGGTCTCTAATAATGAAGGTAGGTAGATTGTCACTAAAGGAGTCAGTGAGGGAGACAGATGAAGTATTTTTGTTTGGGGATGTAGTTAGGGTCCAGTCTAGTGCAGAATTTATTTTGCCAGTCTTGTTTTATCTAGAAGTGGAAGAAATGAGTTGGGTAAATCCATAAAGTTTGAAGGATTTATTTGTTGAAACACTATTTATTGCTTGCCAATCAATGTTAACGGCTCCTAATATTAGTGGGATGTTTGCAGATACCCAGTGGAACAACTCTTTAGCAGTGCTAATGTTATTGCCTGAGGGGTATGTATATTGCAATTATGCACAGTTTCTGTTGATTAATATACTTAACAGAGAAGATGAGAATTGTAACATTTTAATGGTGGGGGAATTAGTACCAGAAGTAGTCATTTTTAATGTGTTTTAAAATATGAAGGCTAAGCTACCACATTTTTTCTCTCTTCTATCTAATCTGAGTATATTAAACCCTAGCAGGGTGATTTCCTCATTTGTGATATTGTGTTTTAATCAAGGTACAGTTGCTGCTACAATACTGGGGGAGTAATGAACTAACCATGCATGGAATTCAGGGAGCTTACTGCCCATATTATGCAAATGAATAATGTAGAGTTCTAAGAAGGAGGCTTTATTTTGTTTTAAGTGTCTTATAGTGGTGAGATCATGGGGATTTATATTAGAGCACTGTGGTCGGTTATATGGTCCGGAGTTTGGGTGGATCTCTCCACAAAGTTTTAGGAGGAAGGAGTAGGAATGGTGAGGAAAACAGATACTTGTTTTCAATTTCACAGTATAATACTGGTTTTGGGAGGATGTGTTGAATTCTTATTATACAGTATCTGAAAAAGTAGAAAGATGTAACGTTGAATAAGTTTGCATCTATGTGGAAATGAGTACATGTGACAGCTTAGTTGTCTACAGTTGTGTTGGGGAAGGAGGGTAACCAATATGGGGACTATGTTTTGTGGTGGTATAAAGTGTATGGAGAAAGACGGTTGTTGTCAGTGTTATTATCTGAGTAAGGATCATTGGCAGATGTGATATAGTCAGTTATAGGGAAAGGAAGCTACTGTGCAGTTGGTGCATAGTGGATAGCTGGAGTGAGTGAATCTGGAGAAGAGACTGCAGGAGTACATTAACATACTGAAGAAGAAGCTGAATGGGCTGAGGATTTGGGGTTGGATATGGAAGAATTATGATTAAAAGTTAGGATGAGCTTTGAATGAAAGAAAAAACAGTGAAAGTACTGCTGTGTGGAAAAGGATGTGGTATGATCTGGAATAAAATTAAGACGGGAGAAGAATGGATGCAGCTAATTGTATGGAGAGAGGGAAAACAGGAAAGTTCTGTTTATTAAAGTATGTTGTGTGGAGAGGAAAAGTGGGGTAGATGTGTGTTGTCAGATGAGAGAAGAGAAAAACAGTGAAGAGGGTTTAGACCAGTTATGTGAATAGCAGTTGATGTTTACCTGCTAAATTGGGTACTGTTATCTATGTGCAGAGACAGAAAGTGAGAGAGAGAGAGAGAGTCCCAGACAGACAGAGACATAAGAGTAAGATATTACCGGTTTTGTTGATAGGAAGGGAAGGTGGAGACTGTTGTGTTTAAATGAAGTGTAGGTAGGGGTGGGTAGGATTTGGGGATAGGGTAGGGGTATGCCAAAGCGCAGAAAGGGCAAATGTAGCAGAACACACACACTGTCTTTCTCAGTACAAATCAGGTTAAAAACAATGATGGCTTGCTCTTTTATCAAAGATAAGATCTGACACTGTTCCCAGTGGAAGAAGTGCAGATATCAGTAAAGAAATAGTGTGGTACTAAAGGTGTAAAACAGTAGAGTGAAGGAAGCTTAGGAATCTGAGAGTAGAGATGAATCAGATCCAATTGTCTAAACAGAGGAAGTTCAGTAGGCTGCAGTTACTTAGTGAATAAAATGAGTAGTGGGAGAGCATACTACAGTCTGGGGTTGCTGCCTGTTGAGCCTTCAAAAAACAGTTAGCTTTTTAGATATCAGCTGATGGTTGCTATTTACTTTAAATATGAGGGTACAACCTCTACTTTAGAAGGGTTACAAAATGTGGTTGGGATTAATATGTTAAGAAATAACCTATTGGAGTGAGTGAAGCCATGGCTAAATCCACCAACTAGCAACATACTCTAATAACATTCATTAGATTCTATATATCACTTAGCTTCAGAGTACTTCTATCAACTTAACCTAGCCATTTACTTCACTTTCCCTCACAATCCTACTGCCTCAGAAATACGTCATTCTTTTACATAATCTACCTCCTCTCACCTACTCCCATCAGAAAAAATCTCTGGCTACCATACGTAACTTTCTCTCAGACCTCTACTACTACAAAACTACTTTACTTTCAATTATACTCTACCAGCTCTCTCCTTATTCCCATCTTCTTCTCATATTCCCATTTTCCAACTTCATCAACTAACCTGCATATTACTATACAATGTTTTCACTATATTTTATTATATGCTCAACCATCATTTATAGCAAACTTTTACTGTAAATGTTAATGACATTATTTATGTTTATATTTTAATACTGCATTTTAAATTTCATTGTACCAGGTTGTACCTGAAAAGGATCTGCGAGCCAGTGCACTTACCTGGTTAACAAATGAATAAATAAATAAATCTGTGCCTTCTATTATATGGACTAATTCCATAGCAACTTCACATCATTGAAGTGACATACGACAAACCATATAGTAAGCAAACAACAAATCTTCCACAAAGGTAGAAAAAGTTCACAGGAGATCCAGGTACCTTTTTTGAGAATGCAAAGAGAAAAATTCCAAAAGTTTATGAAAAAGGCAGGCAACAGGTTACTTCCAAAGGCTTTATTGACAAGTCACACACAAGCGCTTTCACCAACAGGTTTCTTCAGGTGTATCCAAAAACTGCATTTATACTAAGCAACATCCAATTAACCAATCAAACAATTAAATATTTAAAGAAACAATTTTTTAAAACAGCATTCCTATATCATATACATATATATAAAACATATAAGCTGTTAAAGCTAGTATAATACTATTGTTTCTATATTCAAATATTTTAAAACTGTAAAACACTTGCATCAATACATGCAGTTCATATTCAAACTTCAAAAAATAATACTAAAAATAATAAAAAAATGGTAGCTACCTAAATAAAGCCCTACTTTTTAAAAGTGGCTTTAATGGTATGTGGTCATTTCCATGACCATGGTCAGCTCTCAATCTCACTATCCATTCCAGTTCTAAATTCTCTGTTCGTGTCCTAGTATCACCTCCTCTTATATTTTCAAAATACCTATCTATTACCCTGAAGCTAGACTTTTGAAACCATATAGTAAGCTTCAGCACTGCACCAGGGTGGAAATCAACAGAACAAAAGAAAAAGTTGGTAGTAAGAAAAGTGATTAGATAATGGGGTTGGCAAAAGCAGCAAGAAAAGGTTACAATACAATCTTGCCTCATCGAGCTACTCAGACTGGTTGACCATTCTACTCTCAATCTGTTCTATTCTACTCCACATTTGGGTTCCTGTTAGAAGATCGAAGATGCATTCTTTCAAATGCATTTTGGTCAAACTTAAAAGACTGAAATGGCAATATATCGAAGCGGTTTTTAAGTGAATTCTTTCCCTGGGAAAGAATTTGCTTGGTTGCTTCGGTACTTTGCCATTTTCGGCACTGTAGTGTGGTCTCGGAGTTGGTATATTTAAGTAGGCGTGGGGAGCAAAGCCCCCCACTTAATGTAATGTTTAAAGTGTTTTTTATTTTTTTTTGTTGTAACATCGATTTTTTTTCCCTTGGAAAAAAAATTGCTGTTCTGACAGATTGACATTGCAAGCTTTTGCTTACATAGGGTTGATTAATCACCATTCGCTTTTTTAAGCGTTCTGTGATCTAATATAGACCCCTACATTTAAAGCAGTAAAAAAATGTCTATTCCACCACTAGATTCAGTTCTTAGCACCTTTTGTGTCTCCTAGCTCTACACCTTTTTTTCCCCAGGGTTATGCATTTTTACCTACACATCTGGTTGAAACCCTACTCACACACATTCACTACTTGACATTGTTACTGGATATATGAAACTTTATCTAACAGATTTTTAACTTCTACTTGTATTGCAGGGAAATCTGATTGACACCCATGGTGTATATTACTTTAGTTTTCTGTTTACTGGTTATTTTATGATTACAAATGTAACTTACAAAACTAATCTGGCTTCCTAAATCCAGAAATCATCGCATTTCTTTTCCTTAAATCTAATAAATTTAGTAACTGCACACTGACAGAAAGCAATTTATAATCTTCTTATAAAGTTCAATATTATCACATTTTATATGGTCAGATTTCATAGGCATGCAGTTAGGTAAATTTGTTGTCTAGCATTAACAGTTTTACAGGCATATTGTTGGTTTTACCAGTGTTGCAGTAGTTGAATATATGCCCTTTTCCAGAACATTCAAAACAAAAACAACACGGATGTATTTTTTGTCTTTGCAGGTAAAGAGACATAATACGGTGAAGGCTCATTTTTAACAGTAAATGCATGCAAGTCTAACTTAGGATTCTATAGAAACAGAAATTCTACTAAAACAACTAGCTGTTCATAAGACCTGGCGTCATTTTAGAATGTCCACCTTCTTAAGTTACCTGGGAGTGTTATCTAACAATTATCTAGAACCAAGATTTCTAAATGTTTTGAGGACATTCAGGATGGCTGCACACAGATCACCAGCTTAATTTCAGCTATTCCAGAGTGAAAACAGAAACTGAGAAAAAGGAGAAACCATAGAAAATGTTATTTTGTAACATTCAGTTACTGGATCATAAGTCATCATCATCAATCCCCTTTTTCCCATTTTCTACATAGGATGGCGTGGGGTATCGTGTTAACTGTCACCATCTCTCTCAATTTAATGCCACACTCCTGCCTTCTTCAACATTCATGCATTACTGTCACAGATCTTCTCTCATACAAACCATCCACCTCTTTGCTGGGCACCCTTGTTTCCTCTTACCTTCTTCCTGTCTGTCCCAAATCTTCTTCACCAGGTTTTTTTTTTTGCTTTTCTGCACATGTGCCTGAGCCGCCATAATCTGATCTCTTTGATCTTTTCTACAACTGGAGCTACTTTGGCTTCTGCTCTTATGTCCTCATCTCTTCATCTGCCTGTCTCTCAGTGTGCACTAAGAAAAAAGACTGCCATTGAAACTGTTATTTGTGTAAAATTCATTTAATGGCTAGTAAGTACACTGTCAGCAAAAAAAAATTTGGAGAACTTGAAAGAAAATCATCTCAACTAACACATGACTGGACAAAAATAGAAGAAGTTTTAGCTAGCTATTCAGATAAACTGATAAAACTGCAAAGATCAGAGGTTAAAATGAAGAAAAATCTGGCTGAGCACTCAAGAACAGCTGTTTAAAAAAACAGACTTTGAAGACAATGCATCTAAAGAAAGACTGAGATTTTCTGCTGTACCAGATAAACTGGTAAGAAAAGACTGTATTAATTTTATGAAAGTACCAGTAAGTAATTGGTCTTCTGATCCACAGCAGGATTTGTTAATAGAAAGGACACATCGAGTGCATACTGTGAACCTGGTCATGAGAAAGCAGCCAAGACCTATATTAGTATAGATGTAATCTACCAGCAGAAAGATTTGATCTGCAGCAGAATGAAAAAGTATTAAAAACTGAAGACAGCAGAGTATTTGTGGAAAATAATTATTCACTACACACCAGGCAGAAGAGATGCAAATTTATCCCAGCAATCAGGGAATGTCAATGGTCCTCTGTGAGATTCAAAGCTACTGTATCCAGCTGTCTTTAGAGTATTTCTTCCTGTACTATCAAAGACATTTTTGATGCAGAACAGGCTAAGCAGGAAATAAAACATTTTACCCAGCAAAAAGTGGACAGCAAATAGAAGGCAGCTCTGCTTCTCATTCTTCTGTCCATAAAGCTCATAAAGAGACTTTGCTAGTGAACCCTTTTCCAATGTTCCAAAGGAAAATTATTACAAGACAGAAAAATGCACAAGAATTGACTAGAAGAATCAGAAGTATCTTGAACATGACAGAGACAATGAATCTGCAAGTAAGGCAGGTGCAAATGGCCACACCAAATTGAATCAGGAACAAAAAAGTGGCCAGCACCAAAATAGTGGAACAAACACCTTATTTTATTGTGGCAACACCACCAGAGTAGTATGAAAACACACTACACAAATAGAATCAGACTGGTTTTGGCATATCCTGCCTTCTTTAGTGAAAACATATACCAAAAATGGCTGTATACATATTCTAAGACCTCGTGGAATAATGCCCTGAGCTTGGTATGCCTTGAATATTTGTTAAATAACTTAAATGACCCACTTTTTAACTGGGTCAGTGGCACTGACATTGTCTGCACTTAAATGTAATGATCTCACGCATTCATATATATGAAAATTTGGGTGACATCAGGAATAAAATAATGTCCAGCTCCTTATATAATCACACAATCAAACATAGTGCAGCACAGTTTAAATTTATTATCATTGATCATGTAGAGGGGGATAGGATTACTAAGGTGGGGTGGCATACTATTTTAAATCAAAAGGAAAGAAGATGGATAATTAAATTAGGGGAGTTGTTTAACCATGGACTTAATGAACATTTATAATTAACCATTAGGAGTGTTTTTGTGTCTGTGACCTAATGTATATAAAGCTTTTTCTCTTTTTGGTATGTGTTTTCACTGAAGAAGGCAGGATATGCTGAAACCGGTCAGTTTCTATTTGTGTAGTGTTCTTTTACACTACTTTGATGGTGTTGCCATAATAAAATAAGGTGTTTGTTCTACTATTTTGGTGCTGGCCGCTTTTTTGTTCCTGTATCTTGAACATGAACCAAAGCCTAGCGTAGGGAGACGAAGTTCAGGAAGAAGACCAGCAACACTGAAATCAGTGAATAAATGTGAGATTATAAAAGATCATTCACTTCTGTATTATATGGTTTTACAAGAAAAAAACTAGCTGAAAAAATATTGAACTTTTGTTGATTTTTTTTAAACTTCTGGGTGGACTGAAAAGCATATACCACACTTTATATGTTTAATGTTTAGAAGTACACTAATGAGGAAACAGTTCTTTTGTTATTATTATGCAAATAAAACATTTCATTACATAAACTGCATGTTCTGCTATAAAGCAGTTTTCTACACTGTGCAGTCAGGGGCATTTTAAATGTGAGGGAATCTTTTCATTGACTTATAAGTGTCAAAGATAGTAAAGTAAACAAATACCTATTTAGTTGTAAGAAATACAGGTTTTAAAAGAGATGAAAGGCTAAACAGAAGCAAGTTTAAATTAATATAGTACTGCGATCTTGGGCTGCCGGGGTGGGGAGGGGTGCAAAAGTGTATGGATTATATGATATGCAGAATTAATATGCTCATTTCCCTTGCTATTATAAGGGTGGATGTCTAGATTAATGCCCTTGGCTTAAGCTATAAATGAGTTGTTTGAAAGCAAATAGGATTGCAAATAAGTCAAAATGACAAAAGCCATGAAAAATGCAAAGATATTAGGATATAGCCAGTGGAATTCTGTACATTCTGTTCTGAGTGAAATTTACAAAGATTCCTTCATGCATCTGCAAGTTGCTAGCTGTTTTTTCTCATTGTTGGCTACTTTTACATGGAGATAAGCTGTCTGCTGGTACAGGTAATTAATCTTGATAGTTGTAAGCATTCTTTGATGAGGTTAATGTACAATTTAAAGCTACAATGGAAAACATGCAAAGAAAAATAAATCTCAAAATTATGGGAAGTGAAGCTGTGACATACTCTTTAGCATGGAGAACATTCATTTTACATTAGGTTATGTCTGTGGGTACACCTGTCTATTTGGAGCAAATGTTCCTATCTGGAGAGGTAAACTTCATTTGTTAAAAATGTATGTGTTTATTCTAAGTTAATAAGAGATAGGGATGTTTTGAAAAATGTATTTAGTTTTTTTTTGAGGGCTTTTATTAAAGGGAAATGTCTTGATAAATGTGATACAGTTTCAAATAGAGATGAAAAGAAAAAACTGTATAAAATATCAGACTGCTAAACATCAGTGTATGTCTGGATTCATAGACAAGTACTAGGCTAGCTGCCCTTGTGGCCATTTTATGCCTAGACAGTTTTCCTTTTTGCACTCAAAACAACCTATCCATTTATAGATTGGACTTACCCATCCTATGGTATATATGAACAGATTACCCCTAATGAGAATAACTTGGATCATATAGTCATTAAGTCACTGTTCAAACTTAGCCTTACTTCAGGATATGTACCCAAAGAATGGCGTGCAGCTACAGTGGTCCCACTCCACAAAGGTGGTGCCACAACGGACCCCGGAAACTATCGTCCCATAAGCCTGACTAGTCTGGTCTGTAAAGCTATGGAGCATATTATCATGGAACTCATAAACAAAGACATTGGGAGCCTCCAGACACTGGACCCTACCCAATTCGGCTTTGTTAAGGGAAGATCTTGCCTCTTAAACCTAGTTGATTTCTTTGAAACAGTTACCAAAGCCATAGATGAGGGCAAGGTAGTCCACACAGCCTACCTGGACCTCGCAAAAGCCTTCGACACAATACCCCACTTGGGCATCATAAATAAGCTTACCAGCATAAATATCAACCGCTATATCACAAGATGGGTTGCAAACTGGCTCAGAGATAGAACCCACATGGTCAGAATTGCAGGTGCCATGTCCGAATCCAAACCAGTTACAAGTGGCGTCCCACAGGGCTCAGTTCTGGGATCTCTCTTGTTCGGTATATACTTCTCTGAGGTTCAGGCTAACACGGGGGGATTATGGCTGACAAAGTTCACAGATGACTGCAAGCTGGGGGCCATAATCGAATCTCCAGCTGACACAAGCATCCTCCAAAAGGGTCTCACAGAGATGGATGCTTGGTGCCAGAGCCACGGCCTCAAGCTAAATGCTAAAAAGTGAAAAAGTGCAGTCATCCCGTTTGGGAAAAACAAGGTGCCCATTAAGTACGGAAGAAGTAATTAGAGATTTGTGGACCAACGTAGATAGTAATCTCTCCTTTGATAATCACGTTGCCAAAGTGGTTAGAAAGACCTTCTATATAGCCCACCTTATCACGAAAGGGTTCGCATCTAGATCAAGAGAGGTCATTGTGCCCCTCTACTCGTCACTCATCAGGCCCATAATTGAATACAATGCCCCTTTTAGGATGTACCTTACCCGACGCCTGCAGCAACTGGAGAGACCCCAAAAGTACCTCACCAAGAGGATCATGGGCTACAAACAGATGTCCTAAGCAGCTCGACTAAAGAAACTCCAGCTCTACTCAGTTGCTTACCGCCTACTCAGAGGTGATCTATGCCTGACGTACAAAGCGATGTCAAACCCAGAATTAATGGACATGCTCCACCTCAAAAAATCCAAGTCCCTTAGAGCTACACACTCCAGGGATCTAAACCTCAGCACAAAAAAAATAGGACATGCTGGAGGGACAAGTTCATTTCCCAGAGGCTCCCCTCACTCTGGAATAGAATCCCAATTCATGTTAGACATAGCCCCTCACTGACCCTCTTCAAGCGAAATCTGGATGTGTGGATGGGAAAGCGCAAATTCACCCCTGGGATCTCTTTTGTGTCCCTGCTAGACAGAGGCACAGTAAACTAATCTTAAAAGAGTACCTTCTGTGACCTACTTTACAGAGGCACAGTAGGCTAATCTAATAGGGAGGCTGAAGCCAAATACACTCTGGCTAGGCTTATAAATGCCCTAGGGCAGATAGCCTAGTATCTACCTATGAACCTATAGTAAATAAATTGAGGGGACCCATGCATGGAATCAAGCATTTAAGAGCTGCCTTTGTCTATTAGTAGGGGCAGTATTGGAGTACATTTTCTGTTTTTCATCAATAGATCTAAGTTGTGCTTGAATATGGGCAGGGATGAACTTTGTTTTATGTTGATAGGGAGTTTGTTCCATAGCAGTGGTATCCTCTGCAAGATAAACCTGCCCTCCAAACATTTTTGTTGATGCTGCAGAAGAGGTTTAGATCCCTAGATCAACTATTTCTGATGACAGATATACAGTAAGTCCATCAGTAATGAATCAGAGGAAGCCTTGTATGGCAGAAAGAGATGATCCTTTGCAGTCTGTTGGATACTGAGTATAGTGACTGGGCTTTTTACTTTTTATTCTCATAAAGATATTTTTGACCGAATGAAATTTCATTTGGGCACATAGGTTTAACCGTTCCTTCATCTGAGAAAGCTTTTCAAGGAACACAGATTACTTTAAAATGTAGCAGTGATTATGTAAGCTAACTTCTTGTCAAGGAATTAATAATTGATACTGAGGTGAAGCTTCCATTTTTTTTGCCGGCGCAGGGGATTGTGGCAGAGTACTTTCCAGATAATTTATAAGAAGTCACAGGCTATGATAAAAAACATATACATAATGTATAATAAATAACTGATTTTCTGCCTACAACCACCAATACATGAAAGAACAATATGTACCACCAGTTCCTTTCTTTAGGATAAGGTTTATTTACAGCAACAATAAAGTAATGTTTCTCTGTAATAAAACATACAGTTACAGAAAACAAAATTCAGTTCTTTTATATCCGTGTCTTTGTTTCTTTCACACACACATCTGATAGCAAAGCAAGACTTACAAACATCAGTCCTTTTCATTAACCTTTGCCCATTAGATTGTCTTCTTCAGGCTAATAATTCCACCCAAGCCTGTCAGGGATATCTAACAATACTTATGTTTAACAGGCACATAACTCTCTATAGAGTGCTCTGTCAGACTTTTCTCAGCCTAAATGTCAGGAATCTAACTCTTGCACAAACTTTCTGTCTGTTCCTGATTCCTCACATAGTTTAATAAGGGCAACACTACCTGCATTTCTACAGTGTTTCTTTGACTTATTCCCTGATGTAGTAGTCACAATATACCATCATCATATGTAGGCAAAAACATTTTTATCTGTGTGTGTGTGTGTGTGTGTGTGTGTGTGTGTGTGTGTGTGTGTGTGTGTGTGTGTGTGTGTGTGTGTCTGTGTGTGTCTAGACAGCCAAGCAGAGAGGCATAAGATTACTGTTTTGTATTTTCTGTATATTTATGCAATATGCATTTCATTAAAATTCTGTTTACATCTGCAAATCATAATTATTAGCATTTCATCAAAGTCCTCATGGATAATATGACTGTTGGTACCTACAAGGTAGTTTTCATCTTGAAAGGCAAAATGAAGCTGTGTAATCCATCTCTTATCTCCATTCACCAAGACATCTCTTTCTTCCCGAAAGCAAGAAATCTGTGTTCAAGATAAGGATAAAAATATATTAATGCACTAAGAAAAAATGTATCATTTGTAATGTGAACAAAATATACTACCTGTCTAAGAGAAATGAACATTGTCTGCCTTTCTTTAAAAAGTACATTATAACATTCAAGATGCCTGTGTCATTTTAAGACAAGTTTCTTTGAAATCTACAGTTTGTCTGAATTACTGCAGCACATGCCTGTTATACCAGTGCACTCTTTGAAATGCATACTTCCGTGTGGCATGTATGCATAATTTCCTATCCGCGCTAATGCAATGATGACTAAAGCTCTGTAGCAGAGCACCTCTGTCAGATATCGGCCTTAACAAAATAGGAGATCATCACAGCACAGGAGAATGTCAGTATTTCTCTAGTACAGTGGAATATTTGTTAATAAGCAAAGCCAAATTAACCCTACAGGTCCCTAAGGTCACTCAGATCATGTAACTGTTTTACTACAGATACAGACCACTCAAGTCACTGAACCCACTACCTCCAACATGTTCTTACATTAGTAAACAGTAAATACACAGTAGTGAAATAAACTTCTGTTTATTGGCCTGAATATACTTCCCCAGATCAATTTCACTCTGTCTTCTACAGAGTGGGTTAACAGTGCCAACATCACTAAAGTTCAAAAATACAACCAGCAAAAATCACTACTGTTTAGCATGAGTTTTTGGAATAAATAAGTTATAGAAAATAATTGTCCAATTAAGATATCAAAAGCAAATGCCAAAGAAATCTATGAAAATAGCACTACTTTCACAAACCAAAACTTTATGTATTTCTTAAATATTTACTTTGTTTTGGTGACTGGAATGCCTGGCTATTTCCCATTGATGCTGAAGGCTCAAAGGGAAAAGCTTCATAAATGATAGCCATTGAACACTGTTATACATTTCACAGTGATCTACAGCTGAATCCATATAATACATTAGGCGGTGACAGTACCAGGAACATTACATAGAGTGTACGCACTTTGGCAAAACAGTTGCATATATTACTATACATATATAAAGCAATAATCTATGACTGTGCTTAGGCATATCAAGATGTACCCACAGTTGGTGTGGTTTGACCATGACAGTGAAGCCTAAATGCTTAACAAAGCCAACAGTGGGTAAACACTGTTATACCCACAAATAGGATTGGATTATTGCTTTTATACAATAACATCACTTAAGAAAGAAATTACATACATTTCTTAAATAATACAATTGTATAAGGGGACTTCTATATTCTCCTGCATTGCCTTCACTATCCTGATGTACTGCACCTGCATATGGGGCTTATTTTCCCACATTTGCACAGTACATCAGTACAGGAGAAGTGACAGAGAAAGTAGACTCTCCATTGTTGTTTTTTTAATGGTTAAAAAACAGACATTTACAGGGCAGCAAAAAAATAGGAGGAAAATCAGGTATCTTTCTGTTTTACAGTAATGAACACCATGGCTCAGGTTCAAGCATAGAAAATAATTTAATAATAACCAGAAAAATCAATAAAAAACAAAGGCAAACACCATCACAGCATGTAGCTGCCTCATCAGACCATAAAATAACTCTAAAATATTTCTTCCATAAAAACGATCCAACAGCCAATCAAGGCAGACAAGCTATATGATGTAGCCATTCATAAAAACAACATAAAAGTAAAGAAACTGACCAATGATTTCAATGCATTAAACCTCTGTTTTTAAGCATTGGTTTAAAGGATACATGCCTATTTAAGCCTGGGTGTCTATATGCTTTTAAAGTAACAATCCATTTTAATTCACTGCGTTCCATTCTGTTGCTAATATCACCAGACTTCTGATTTTCTCTAATCATCTCCAGAACTGCAAACGTAAACAAATGATCAGGGCCACATTCTGAGGCATGCTTTGCAGAGCATTGGTCAGTTTACCATTCCTTATATTGCCAACGTGCTCTAATACTCTTTCCCTCAGAGTCCGATTCATCTTGTCAGTGTAATAGCACTCACAGATTGAAGACATGCATAGTAAATGAGATTTTTTTGTTTTACAGTCTGCATAGAAATCTAAATCAACTTTAAAATCTGCAGCAGTAATTGTAATGCAAGTAGTGCTCAAAATAAACCTGCAAGCTGAGCAAGTCCAACAGGGAAATGTCCCCAGTCTGTCAAATGAGGCAACAACCTGCAACTGATGTTCCTTGTAGCACAACTGTCATTTAAGGGAGAGATTGTTCTTAAAAGAGAATTTGGCGATGGGGCTTAATACATTAGCCACATCTTCATCTACCATAAGCATGGGCCGTGTCTTATAACAATATCGCAGACACCACTTCTATTACTAGAAAAGGTAAAAAACAACTAAGCTTTAGACTTACATATATATATATATAATATATATATATATATATATATATATATATATATATATATATATATATATATATATATACATATATATATATATATATATATATATATGAGTGTACAAGTTCAGCAGTGTTACGATTATTAGCTTCAGAATAACCCCTATTAATAAAATCTCTAGCTGTCTCATCCAATTCTCTCTCAGCTGTATTATCAACATCGTGCAGCCGCACAGTCCTAAGAAATTGTCCTTTCAGTACATTTCTGGACATGTGTCGAGGATGCATGCTTGATGTAAAATATTGTTCTGCTTAAATGACTTCTTAAACATCATAGTGTTAAAATTTCCTAGCTTATTTATCTGAACAGAAACATCTAAAAAATGAACAACAGTATGAGAAAAATGATAATTAAACCTAAGAAATGTGGTGGTAGTATGTAGGTACTTAATAAACTCACACAGAATGTCTTCAGCACCTCTCCACACCATAAAAACATAATCAACAAAATGTCTGTAATAGCATATATTATCACTGAAGGGATTACACATTTTCAATTTCCCATTCAGCCAATACAATATTGGCATATGAGTTAGCACCAACTGTCCCCATTGCGACTTGAACTTTTGTAAATAGTACTCATCATAGAAAGTAAAAACATTATTCTCAAGGATCAACTCAACAAGTGTGCAGATCCAAAAAAAACTTATTATTAGACAATGATCTATGGGCAGACAAGAAGGATATGATGTACTGGATACCTAAACCATTAGGGATAATGGTGAGAAGACGTAATATCCAAAGTAACAAGAAGTAAACCACATTTATCCCCCAAGTTCTTATACCAAGCAAACAAATCATGAAGAAAGGACTTACTGTCTTTCAACACACTTAGTACTGTATCTGAAACAGGGCGTAATGTTTTCTCACCGTATATATGGACAGGTTCAGTCGCCCACCCTCTACTTGAAACAATAGGGCACACTGGTGGATCTTTGCTGTCCTTATACACCTTAGGCAGCCCATAAAGGATGGGAATTAAAGGGTGTTCAACACAGAAGTAATCATACAATTCTTGATTAATAACACTAGTCATCAAGAGATCATATAAGTAAAATTCCACTTTCTAAATCAGGCCATTTACCCGAAATTTACATAGAGGCATATACGTCATATTATCAGACAGCACTTCAAACATTTTGGATAAGTAATGTTTCTTATCCACTCATACAATCCCACCTCCCTTATCAGTGGGTCTGATCTCAATAGACTCAACTTCATGTAATTCTTTAAAGGCTAACCACTCACCAGCAGTAAGATTATAAAACGAGGTATTATGCTGGTTCTGCATAGATTGTCTCAACTCAAGTTGACAAAGTAACAAAGGTATCAACTGCTGGATGTATCTCTGGAGTAAATGTGCTTAGTTTCTTAAAAAATATTCCTAGTTGTAATATCAGACTGTGGAAACATCAACTCCAAAGTGACATTTCAGGCAAACATTTTAAAAATAATAATGACATCTGCTATAAATGTAAGATGTCTATTCAGTAGATTTCTCTGCTCAGGAGTTAAACTATAAGAAGAAATAGTGAAAATCAAGTTACCACATTCCTGCTCTGTATTGCCATGTTGCCCCTGATAAATGACAGCACACGCCCCCTCCTGGACCTACTCCTCAAACATCTTTTCCAAAACCATTTCTCAATAGGAAAAGGTTCAGCAAGTGGAAAAGTGGTGACTACAGCCACAGAGCTGAAAGCAGCAGGTAAGATGGAAGAGGAGGATGTTTGAGCAGTAACATAAGTCATTATCTCACTATTGTGTGCAAAGTTGCATAACCCTGCTTATTATGAGAAAATGCAGACCACTGTGTCACAGTTGATTCATTAGTAGCAAAACGAGAGGTATCTGAAGCATTACTTCACTTAACATCTCTCAGCCAAGAGAAAACATTCCCCCTGTTAAATTCATAGATACCTCTCTGCAGTTTCTTACACTAAATTATCTGCAGTCTGGCTTCATATGCAGATATATTATCATATAATTCATCTAAACTGACTTTACAAATTTCAGAGGAACACTTTGAGGTAATATCAGTTTGAAGGTTCTTTTACCTCTTGTAAAAGTTGAGCTTCATCAGGTTGAAAAAAGTTAATAAGTAATCAAATAATCAAAACTCAGTTGTAGATTTAAAGACAACCAACATTTCAAGAGTTCAGGATAACCATAGCTCAGCATCTTTAAAACTCTCAAGCCACAAGGAACAACCTTATGAACCAGTGCATCCTCAAAATGTAAACAGTACTGTGAATTTTTATCTTACATTTTGCGACCTTTATCCAACAGGGATCATTTTACTGTGTGTATCTTTCTGTTTTAGTTTTGCAGAATATATCTGATTTTTTTCATATTTTGGTGTGTCCACCAGCACATGCCACTAGAAAAGTCTGGCCATTCAATGGTACTTCAGCAGCTAAACTTTTTCCTATTGCTATAAGCTTAATTTACAATAGGCACACAGGTTGGGCTATCCAATCAGTGTGCTTCTTTTGAATAGTAATGAGCCATACTTGTATAATATAAACATAACATGTAGTGCAAATAATTTAAACTAAGGATGTAAACAATTATACCTCTTCAACTGTCCAGATTTTTGCCTCATATTTTTGGCCTGTTCCTCATAAAATCTGTGGTTTTCTATTATATCACCAAGGACTGAAGTCACTAAATAATGAATGACATCTGAGTTTCAGACTTTGTTATCCATGAAGAAATGGATGCTAATTCAAAACCTGTTATTATCTACTAATTTTGTAAAAGCAATATTTAAAATCTGTTCCTGATTTTGGTCATTTGCCGCCCACCCGCACATTATTTTGGTTTTGTCCAGCTTTCTTGCACTAAGAGGATGACAAGTATGCAGACAGGGTGTTTTAAACTAACTGTATTATTTATTTATTTATGTATTTATTTTGCATTTGTTTACAGGGGAAAGTCCAGCTGGACATGTGTCTTTTTTCAATGGAGGCTCAGGGAGAAAAGCTCCAATGTCATACAGTAACAAAGTATAATAAAAAACATAACTTGAAACATGTAGTGCACATCAAAACTTTAAAACATTAATGTAGTACATCAAAACTTTAAAACAATAGGATCTATAACAGCAACATATCATACATCGTGAGAATTTGTAGTTATGGTCAGTGTACAGAATTTGAACAGAGACAATTCAAACAGCGAATCCAGGTTGGCAGTTGTGGTGCCACAAACAGTAACTTACAGGGAGTAATGAGAAGGAGTTCAATGTTTTAGAAGGGTTAGAAGGAGGGATTGAGGAGCATTGGGATGGGGGAGAGGGCTTATCCTGGTGTGCTACAGGAGCAGAGCCAGGAGTAAGCAAGATGGGCCTTTGGAAACATTTTAAACTGTATAGATATGGAAGTGGTCACTAGTGAGTTTGGCAGGCAGTTCCAAAGCTTGGAAATGTAGTTGGAGAAGAGGGCTTCACCTGCTGAGTTTTCTGCTTTGGTGACAAGGAGGAGAAATGTATTGTTACAGCGAAGGAATCTAGAAGCACAGTATGGTTGAATAATGTCTTTGAGGGCTGGGGTCTTTTTTGGCTGGTGGAGAATTTGTGTGCTAAGGTTAGTTAATTAAGTTGAAGGAGCAGATGGAGTTCAAGCCAATCAAGCTGCCTGGCTGATAAACAATGACGTGACTTGCAGGAAGCATTGGTGGCAAATTTAGAGATTTTATTGTAGCAGGCTTCAAGCTTGGCAAGGTCAGTTTTGCGTAGGTTTGTTAGGATTGGGGATGCATACAGGAGTGTTGATAGAAGGTGTGTCCTGACAATTGTGATTTTTGTACTGCTTGTTAGAAACTGGTTATTACTATATAGGAGACCGGGTTTCTTGTGAACTTTATTGATGGTTTGGTCTATATGGAGATCAAATTTCAGGTTATTGTCAATTGTAACCCCTAGCAGTTTGGTATAGGGAGTAGGAGTATTCATGGTTTTGTTTTTACAAAAGATGTGGAAGGTTGAGGAGGAAGAATAATTTCTCTTGGGTAGAAGAGCATACATTTTGTTTTACTATTGGGATTTAATATAAGCTGGGAGTTGTTTAACCAAGTTTCCACAGATTAGAAGAGTCTTGGGTGATGGATTGAAGGTCACTGAGGGAAGAGGCTGAGCAGATCAAAGTAGAGTTATCTGCGTATTGAATCACACTGGCATGGGGAGTGGTGGAATGAAGCAGATTGGTAGAGAGAGAAAATAGTAGGGGTTCAAGGATGGAGCCTTGTGGTACCCCTAAACTGAATGGGAGGAGGGGTGAGAGGGATTGTTGCCAACGGACGGTCTGTTGTCCACCTGTAAAGTAGCTTTGAAACCAGGCAACAGCAGTATTGCTAAGATTCTGGGAGTAGAGGTCATTAATGTATTTGCTGTGGTTGACCATGTCAAAGGCCTTTGGCAGGTCAAGGAAAATGGCTGATACAAATTGTGAGTTGTTTCTATACTGATTAACTATGTTTGTGAAGGATAGTAGGGATGTTGTGGTGCTATTTGCAGGGCAAAAGCCATGTTGGGTATGGGATAAGAGATTGTGTGATAACAGGCATTCTATGAGTTGGATTTTAGGTAGGGGAGAAAGGATGGCAATGGAGAGATAATTAGTAAGATGACAGGAGCTACCGCCTTTGTGGAGAGGCAAAATGTGAGAGATTTTCCATATAGTGGGGACATATGCTTCAGTTATTGATCTATTTATAAGTATGGTTATTGGGTAAGAGATTGCTTCTGAGGCAATTTGCAGATATTCCGCAGGGAGATTATCAGTAGCTAAAGTGTCTGGTTTTAGTTTTTTCAGTAGCTTTGACATAATGGGTGGGGACTGGGGTTAACTTGAAATGGCTTGTGTTATTTTGTGGGGGTGCATTATGGTTTGGTTCAGGGGGGTAGAGTTAGACTTAGTTTGGTTGTTGGCTAGGGTTTGAATGGATTTGTGAAGTAAGTTTTGAATTGGGTGGCCACGTTCCCACAGCTGTTAGCTGTTTTTGGAGTGGGGGTAGTGGTTTTACCCAGTTGCAGTGGGTTATTAACTGAGCCCAGAATTGTTTTGGGTTGTTTGGATGTTTGGCTTGGATGTTGAGGTAGTAGTTGGATTTGTCAGCTTTAATTGATTTTTTAACTTTGCTTTTAAGTGCAAGGAAATGCTGTTTAATAGTGCTGGTTTTGTTCTTATGGAAGTGCAACCATACCTTATCCCTGGCTTTGAGTAAGGATCTGGTTTTGTTGGTTAACCAGGATGCGTTCTTGGATTTGACTCTAATGTTTCTAGGTGGGGCATGGTGTTGAGAATATCAAGGAAGGTGTTGTTGAGGAAGAGTACTGCTTCATCCAAGGGAAGTTGTGTGAGGTGTTCCCAGGAACGTTTTTTAAGGCAGAGACAAAATTATTAGGATTAAAATTTTTTTGTTCCTAATATTACAGGAGGTGGCTTGATGTGATGGATGGTTGCGATTTCTAAAGAGAAAAGTTGGACTGTGGAATGATAGGTGGGGAGAATTAACTAGAATCCAGTCTAGTATGGATTCCTGTTTAGAGGTTTTAATGGTCCTGGTGGGAGATGTGATGACTTGGGCAAAGCCGTACAGGTTAATGCGTGTAGTGGGAAATGGAGAAGAACAGAGAAGCCAATCAATTTTAAAGTCTCCCATTAGGTTTTCCAGAATGGCTATGTTGTTGCCCGGTGGAATGTATCCACCTATTATATTTAGATGTTTACTGGAATTAATGGTTAATTTGGCTAGAATTAGCTCAGCATTTGGAACGTCTGGGATGGTGGCACTGAGGAGGGCAAGTGAAAGGTGGTATGTGTATAAGATAGTTACACCTCCTCCTTTTTTGTTTATTCTATCTTTCCATAAAAAATTGTAGTCATGGGGAGTGATGTCATTATTGTTGATGTCTGGTTTTAGCCATGTTTCTGTTAATGTAACTATATCTAGGGAATAGTGGGACAGTACTGCATGTAGATTGTGGATTTTATTAGCTATGCTTCTTACATTTATGTTGAGGAGGAGAAGAGATGGGTTTGGTAGTGAATCATGGGTGAATGTGGGACCAGGATTGGGATGGATGTCTCCTGCAAATTCTAACTGTTTGGTTATGTTTAAGATGGCAGCATCATGATGGCAGTGGCCTGTCTGGCTCCTGTTGTGCACTTATGTTTTTTGTGGTTATACTTACCTATTTTGTTGAGTTGTAGGACCTTTTGTCTGGTCGAGTGTGTGTCTGGTGCCAACGGTTGTGTTTGTGATGTCCGTGGAGTCCCAATGTTTTAGTTTTCCTTACCTTTAGAACTTGAAGCAGTGCCTTCAGTGCAAGTAGGTACATTGTTGACAGAAGCGGATGCGGAGGTAGCCGGTGTGAATTTCAAAATTGGATTATTTCTTGCTGGGTCAGAGGAATCCAGAATGTAGGTGATTGGGAGGATGGATGGCTTTTCTTTGGAGCTGTGCCAGTGAGAGAGTGGCTGTTGGCATGAGGAGCAGGACAAGATTGTGGTGTGGTAGTGACTGTTAGGGCCTGCGGTTGGCTGCAGAAGTACATCTGTGGATCAGTTTATGGATTGCTGGTTTCTGTGCAGTTCTGAGCGAAATGCGGGGATGCGGCAGCTGATTGTTTCTGCGCCTGTGGTTGGACTAAGACTTGAATGTATTTGGTGCTGGATTTGTATTGCAACGGTTGTAGTATTTGGCACCGTCGATTGGCTCATACTGTTGTTTTTGTGTTTTTTTTGTTCATGTGTAAGGTTTTTATGTTAAGTGTTGGTGGTTAATGTTGAGCTTGGAGGAATGAAATTTCATTCAGCTGTGCACTTGCAGGTTGCGACTGAATGACAATACAGTGAATCTTGAATCTTGATAAAGGAGTTTGGATAGTTTATATAGGAGCTTAGAAAATCTAAAGAGCTTGGAGAACTAGTTAGCTGTGGAAGGAATTTGAATGTGTGAAACTCTGTATTAGTGGTGTGGAAGAGGGTTGGGAAATATGCAAAAGTTGAATATTATGAGGTGGTGTAGGTGTTGAGGTATGGCATGGAGGAGGAGTAGTGTGTTTAAGGGGAGTCTCATAGGAGAGGTTATACAGTAGGAGTAGGAGAGAATAGGAAGTAAAGAGGAGTAGAGTTAGTTTTAGAGATGTCATACTTGGGATGTTCTTCTATGTGTACTTGCTAGTGGTTGTAGAACATGTTCTGTGTGTTAAGGGTTAATGTGAAGGTGAGAGGAGTGAGTGTTTTAAATGGGAAAAGTGGGAAGGACTAGGTGGTATTGGTTGTTGGGTTGTAGGTGTGGTTTCTGGTTAAGTATAAATGTACGAGTAGTGGGGTGGGTGGGAATTGGGGACAGGGTAGGTCAGTGGTGTGAGCCTGAGTGCAGTGAGGGTGAATGGAGCGGGTTGAACCACAAGGCAGGCGGCAGAGTAAAGAAAAACAATCAGCCACGTAGTATACAGGCAGGTAAGTTAACTATGATTTAGAGGCTTGTTCTGTGCTGCCCATAACTTTATTAAAGAATATCAGGACTGTGTAGGATGTTGAACATCAAATCCTGTTAGACCAGATAGAAAAATCTGCAGTTTAACTCAGTGTATGGAAAAGATTTTTGGGCGTGTTCAAGAGGGTGCTAATGACCAGGATGTGTGCACGCTACAAAGAGGCTTCCTTAAGAGATAGCAATAAGTGGCTATATTATCAGTTTAAATATAGAAACATACACTGTTGCTTGGCTAAATACTTCAGGTTGCAGGATTAAATGTTGCTTTCTGATAAGTGTAGGGTGGACTTCCTTATTAGGAGTGGATTTTGATGAAGGGTCCGTACAGTTAAGAGTGATGGAAACTGTAATGGGAGAGACAGAAAATTAGTAGGTGAAAAGTAGGAGTCGGTAGAAAATTACTAGGGGGAAGGTAGACAGAGGCAAGTGGGTAAGAATGGGATATATTTAGGGGGAAGGGGGAGGTCTGGGATAGAGGCAAGATGTGGAAACAGTAAGAGTGTTACAGTGATACAGCACAAATGAATATCAAATTATAGTGGTAACATCAATATCCAATTAAAGCAAATATGTAAGACTTGGTAGAGGTTCATCACTTATACAGATTTAATGACAAGCATTTCTTACTACCTCAATCATTCAAGCAGTGGAACAGTATAAATAAAATAACCTACAGGTACTATGTTACAGCAGCTCAACAGTAGTGAACATTAAGCATGGTAGTGCTAACGTGTTGTCTGACCAGTACAAGCATAACACGGCTTTTCTAACAAGTACATGCACACTTGGTATTCTGATTCTATTCCCTATGGTACTAGCACTCGCAAAGGACACACCACTGACTCAAATAATATAGGCAAGCTGATACCAGATTAGGTTATTTCACAACAGATTTCACGTTAGATTAGGCAGAGAAGCCTTGGTTTAGTCAATGCTGCAATTCTATATCAACAACATGTTGTAAGATAGAAATATCATTTATCATACACATAGTATCCATTTTTACCTATGCTGTCCTCTACCAACACTACAACTGAGTAAATATCAACATGTACAACATAATTACAATAACTTGACTGTTAATGTGTTTAGAATTGAAGCAGATAATTTAATTTGTCCTTACTTGCATTCACACATCGCCAGAACACCAGGAGGCCTTGTTAGATGTAAGCTAACATTTGAAAATGGTGCCAGAGTTGTTAACTACCCTAAGTAAACTCAGGTATGATGTGTGGATGGGACAGGTTTCCCAGTAAGGTGAAGCCATGAGTTAAGAAAACATATTATAAATGTTTGTTCTGTGAAAATCTGAGAAACAAAGTTGCTGGGAAAATAAGAGTAGAGCAGTAGAGAAGAGGCTAGAGCAAATGCAGGGAGAGAGAGATAGAGACTGAGAAAAGGTATAAAAATCACAAAAATAAGTCACTGATTACTTTGAGAAGTAAATCAAGGAGGCAGGGATGTGATTATGTTACACCAACTACGCAGTATAATGGTCAGTGTTTAAGAACCCAGGCTTTTCAAGTAAAAACTGAAGTGTTGCTGCTGATGAGATGTTGTTGGGAGTGTAATCTAAGTTTTGGCAACATAAATACTGAAAGAACATCATCAAAAAACATTTTCTTCTTTTTCTTGTCAGAATTTATGAGGCACTGGAGGAGCAAAGTTCACATGGCAGCTTTTTTCCATTTAAGGGAACCATTTAAAAATATACTTGCCTTCTAATGCAGAATTTTACAAGTTTTGGTGTATTATTTTCAGTTTACTGTTAAACTGAGGCTTTTGGAGGGTTTGAAGTATGTTATAGGGATGAATCCAAGAGCCACCAATGTTATGTTTTTCTGCTGAATAGTTAAAATATTCTGGTTTCTCACTTAAATCAGAAGTTAAATCTGAATATAATTTAGCTTTAAACAACAGCCGCTAAGCCTGGAAAAAGAATTTACTAATTTATGACAGACTGTGGAATAGCAATGCCATAAAACGCACAACTAGTGTTCAGTTAGATGTTTCACAATATTAGACACACAGTCACTGAGCTACAGTCAGAGCACAGCTTAACTCCTGACTACCTACCAGAGTGCAGCAGTTCAAGATAATCCATTTTCAAAGAGGATATTTTCAAGCTAGCAGAGTGTGATGTAATGAATTTACTTTTTTTTGTCATGGAGGTGTTAAAAGAATAAGCCAAAGGCCATCCAACAATTGCTCAAGTGAGTGAAACCCAGAATATAAGGTTGCTTGGACAGTATTAACAGTAACTCCTACACATAAAATCACTGAGCCATCAGCATTCTGAGATGCCATCATGTAGTCACGGTGCACAAGCATACATTTAAAACTGGCACTGAACAGCAGGGGTCTTACTACAGAGCCCTGTGATCCAGACAAATGCAGATACACTGAAACCACAGAAGCAGCACAGTGATACACTGGGTAGTGTTGCTTCCTCACAGTCCATGGTTCTCTAGTTCATCTTTTGATTGGGGTGTCTTCTTCTAGAGTCTGCATGTTCTCCTTGTGTCTGTATGGATCTCTGCTTGTTCCTCAAGTTTCTTCCCATATTGCAGATGCAGTCATCTAAATTATTTGTGTGTGTGCGTGTGTGTGTGTGTGTGTGTGTGTGTGTGTGTGTGTGTGTGTGTGTGTGTGTGTGTGTGTGCGCGCGCACACGTGTGTTTGTGTAGGGTGTCATGTAAAAAGACTGAAAACTTACCAGGATTAGTTATTTTCTTTATGCCAGTAAATGCCAGGAGAGATGCTAGCTCTCCATGGCCATAAAAAGCAGATACTGAAGAATGACTGAATGACTGAGGCAGTGTGTGAGTAGGTGAGTGAATGAATGAATCAGTGAATGAAATATGCTAAGTAAACCAAGTTTAGTTTTTAGATCTAACTCTAGCAAACAGCTACAATAACTGAAAATGCAAAAACGAAAAAAAAAATTCTGCACGACATTCACTTGCTATACTAACAGTAGTAGTACTGGGAACTCAAAGTGTTGAGAAGGTCTTTTTCATTGTAGTATGTCTGCATTTCTAACCTTTGAATCTACATGTAACATTTACGAGTCAGATTGTGATTCATAAAGTTGCAGTGGCTCAGAGAAACTGAGTTTTTTTCTCTACACACACACACACACACACACACACACACACACACACACACACGTGCGTGCGTGTGTGTGTGTGTGTGTGTGTGTGTGTGTGTGTGTGTGTATACATATAGCAACAGAGAAAGAGAGAGAAAGAGAGAGAGAGACAGCCTATTAAAAAGTTGCCAAAGGAAGTGCTATGGGGGAAAAAGAAAAACACTCAGTAATTTCTGTTCAGCAGCAGATTAAGTAGTATAACAATTCTTTTTCATGCATCAGAATGTTAAAAGGGATTAAAAAATTATTTTCTGAGAAAGTACAAGTTCGGCAGAGTAGTATGGATTTTTGTGTAAAATAAATGAATGTCATCAAAGAGATGTGTGAGAAAAGAAAAAAACACATGGCACTATGAGTCCAGAGCATGGCATTAGGATATCTAGTAATGAAGATCGATCAAATGCAGAGACATTTTCAAAATAAGTGGTTCCTTGGAAGAATATATAAAATCAAGTAATAAAAGGTAAGACTTAGCAGAGGAAGATCCGAATACATACTCAGATGATAAAGTCGTGTCCAGAAATCTGATAAGGAAATGAAGGTAAAGATGGCAGAATGTCAAACTACTAAAGAAGAACTGACCCAGAAGTTGGTAGAACTGGAAGACAGAACCGGCTGCTTCTGAAGGGATTGATGGCATACACCATATTAAATTCATGCAACAAAACTAAGCATTTGGACTTGAATGCCCTAAAATGAAAGCTTATTTGCTCAATCCCACAAAATATATTTTGGCAATGCTAATACTTGAAAGGTATTTCATGATATTATAAAAAAAGTCCAAAATTGATTGCTGAAAGAGTGTCTCCTGCCTAAATTCTGGCAAAAAGGTAAGAACCTGATGACTGGAAAAAACAGGATATTCATGGAAAATGACTATTCTACAGAAACTAGAGAGAAAATAGTTTGTGGCATGATTCAGACAGTGTAGAGAAGCAGGACTAAAGTTTCAGTATTTAAATCTGGCACTAAAACACCTGAGGATCCAGAGATGATTAGAGAGCGTGTTGAGCATTATACAGAATCATGACCAGCTTTCAGCCGAGGACAAAGGAAATGTGGGGCTCTGAAGGTGCGGTCTCCCAGACTAGTCTTGAATGTACTCAACACTTCAAAGACAGGGCACTGAAACCTTTACCTTTGTTTAAGAAATAAATGGAAGACAGAGAAAAAAGGAATGCTCCAGGAATTGGAAACTTTGCAAAGTTTACAAGAAGAGGCCAGTGAGATTTCAGAAGAGGAGAAGATATGAGTTATATTCTACACTGATGTGGAGAAGCATAAAGCAATACTAAATGAATACTGTTAAGGAGTAGTATTATCCTGTGGAGAACACAAAAGCATCATTCCTGGCACCTGATTTACATATTGTGTTCACGCCACTTCTACTATATCTGAGCATTTGTGGTGTACAGCGGGGAAAAGAAAATAAATGTAAAAGCGGCCCCCTTTTCTCTTACCAAGGCAAGAACTACCACTTTTTGTCTTATAGAAGGCAAAAGATTAAATTTACAATACTGTAGTCTGGCAGTTAAAATATAAATGTAGAGATGAAGTAATAGTATTCAGGGGAGCCAAACAGCCTAGGCAGTTTTTTAATGCAGTGATTTAAAGCTCACTCTAGATGACTTAAATAATGCTAATGATTCAAGGACAGCTTGTTTTCTGATGTTTAATTAAAGCACAACTTATTTTGTTATGGTAATATTGTTTAATTAATGTTTAAAATGCTTTAAAATCCACGGAAGGCAATTCAGTGAGAGTTCTCTCTGTACTGAAGATGGAAAACTGAAGTTAAGTACAGTTTTCGGTAAAGAGAGAAGATTTAGTAAAATGTCATTAATTAGATTGGCATATGTAATATTTCAACTCTGAATGACAGGTCTGTTGCTGTGAATGAAATGTTTTCAAGAAGTGCCATCTAAACAGCAAACTGAACTGACCCCTAAAGAGCTGAACTGGAGAGGAATGAAAAATGTCTTAAAAGATAAAAGTACCAGAATATTTAAAAGGTATTGAAGGGGCATATATTATTTTCAGTGTATGTAAATAATTTAAAAATCTGTTGTTCTTTGAGTTGGTTTAGTGGAAAAGTTAAGTGGATAAGGGAAAATGGGGAAAATATACATTAATAGATGGAAATGGCTCCCATGTGAGGGGGGGATGCTTGATGTTTTAATAATTTGGTGTATAAGCAGTTTTTCAAAAGTGACAAAAACATGTGCAAAAGTGTTAGTGTACAAGTTTTTTCATATGTGTCATGTTCAAACTATTATTAGTATATAGTGTTTCAGCTCTTTTAAAATAATATTTTCATATTTAATATTTTAAGAAATGTTAAATCTGTCGTTAAAGAATTTAAATCCATTACAGTATTAGATACACATACAGTTATATTTCTTGTGAATGTGTTGTACATGGTTCAACAGCATGGCTTGACTAGAATTATATAAAAAGGGCTATGAAATGAATATGAGAAGGGTGATTGTGCAATTCAACTAGTTATGCTCTGCTTTAATGTAAGAAAAATCAACGGCCTGCTAGAGTTGTACAAGCAATTAAAATGAAACGAAATTAAAATGAAATGAAAGAGAGGTGTGATCTGGTTCTATTTTGAAAGTAGCAAAAAGAAGTTTAACAAGTACTACCCTGATAAACTAAATAAATAAATACATTATGACAATCTTGAAAATAAATGAGCCGGGATGCAAATGATCTGATGCACATTGCTAAGTTAAGAGTAATAACATATATCAGACAGTACAGGGTTGATTTGGTTTTGCTACAAGAGATGCATTTAACAGAACATGAGCATTTGACTCTTGAAAATAGGATTTAAGGAAGGTTATTTGCCAACGTGCAGATGTAAAGGGAGTGGATATTTTGTGTACAAGCAGAATCTTTATTGCAGAAGAAGTGTTAGTGAATGAAAAAGTAGATATGCAGCAGTTAAGGGAGACTGGATGGAGAAAAGAACAATATAGTTAATATATATTCCCCCCAAATCAAATGTATAGGAATTAAAGGGAATTTTAACCAAATCAGTAAACTTTCAGCAGGGAATAATGTTAACAGAGATGGAAATGTGTGTGACTCTACAGATGTATAAGGAGATCCAAGAAAAGAGGAGAGAAGATGTACCTGAACATTTTTGGATATGAGGATGCGGTGAATCCAGGCAATGGATAAACTGTGTGTGTGTATATTATATGTATGCGTGTGTGTGTGTGTGTGTGTGTGTGTGTGTGTGTGTGTGTGTATGTGTGTGCGTGTGTATATATATATATATATATATATATATATATATATACACACGCACACACACACACACATACAAGCACACACACACACACACACACACACACACACACACACACACACACACACACACACACACACACACACACACACACACACACACACACACACACACACCTTTCACCAAGGTTTCAGTCTTGGGCAAGGCTTGACAGAATTTCTATATCCCTAGACCACTGGAATATGGTAGGGAGTATCAGAACATATTTGATAGTTTTATCAGGCCACTTACCAACAGTAATGACACAATCAAAGATAATATGAGATCCTGGTCCTTTCCAATCTACTTATGTGAGACGAAAGAATTCAGAACAGACTAAGGACACACTGAAAGATTTATTAAGCAAGACAGATATAAACCATGAGTGAAACAATGGGTTAATGTTTAAATAAACTTTAAATGTAGAAAGGGAAGTGTGGAAGAACAGGAGGAAAGCTTTAAGTAAGGCTTATAGAAGATCAAACTACAACAAGGCAAAAATATGTGGAATAAGGTTAAACAGAAAATTAAGGATCATGCAAATAACAGTGTCTTTTAAACAAGCCTTATTTGATAACGATCCATCATGCTCAGATGGCTTAGTGGTAGATTGCTGTGGCTATGCTGTGCAGGGTCCTGGGTTCAAGACTTGCAAGGGATGATTATTTTAGGTAACCTATGTGGTGCATCCAATAACTGCACAGAACTGTGATAGCACTACATAGTCATTGGCGGTTTGATACCCTGTGCTGGTAGGTGTGTGACACAAACATGCTTAAGTTTTGGGGTTGGGAAAGTTGCCTAATGGTTAAGGTGTTTGCCTTACAAACACAAGGTGCAGAGTTTGAGTCTCACAAGGGATAATTGGCTAGGCTTAAAATGGCTCACAAGGGCAGTTAGCTTAGTACTAATCTATGAACCTATGAACCTATAACACCAGAGCAAAGAGTGAGGCAGCAGACGATAGAAAGCATAATACATAAGATTAGATACTGATACAAAAATTGTACAAAGAGCCCTGATGAGCCACTATCCATATTTCAAAATTATTTTGCAAAGCTATATGGTTAGATGGAGTGGGACAAATAAACAAGAAAGAGATGATAGATTTTATGAGGGATAGTTATTGGAAGAGGAAGCCAAGATGAAGTAGGAAATTTAGATAAATGGATTAGATAAATTAATTACCAGTGAGAAGCATACAGGAACTCTTCACAGAGCAGTGGAAACATTAGTGAAATCTGGAAGTTGGGAGGCAAAGAGGTATTAAAATTATAGTTAACATTATTTAGTAGATATTTGGGGGGGGGGTTCAAACTCAGAATCATGGAAAAAGGCCCTAGTGGCCGTAATTCTTAAGGAGGAGAAAGATCCCTCAGACTCAGCATGATAAAGATTTATTTCACTTCTTAACCATGGTCATAAAATGCTAATGTCTTTGATGGGTAAGAGAGTAGCAGGCGTACTGCCAGGGCTAATAGCTAAGTGTTGATGCTGTTTTGTGGATAGCAGTCAAATGCTTGCTATCAATAATACATTAATCATGCATAGGGAGAGGGACTTAAACAATAATGCCCTTACTGTTAGTTAGCTTCAGCATGGAAAATACATTTGGCAGGGTTAAGTGGGCTCTCTTAAGGATGGTCAAGAGCAAATTTGGTTTTATAAATAAAGATATACTGTCATTGGAAAGAATATATAAGAGAATATAGGCAAAACCAAAAATGGGAGTTAGGAAGTTCAACCCTTTTGAGCTAATGAAGAAAACTAGACATGGGTGTCCTTTCTCCTCAGTGTTGTTTGCTACGTATATAAAACTACTAGGTGAATAAATAAAGTCAGAGACTGATGTCAGTGAATGCCAGGGTAGCCAGGAAAAAGTAGCATTATTTACAGATTACTTAATAGTGTATCTAGTTAAGTTGGACGTACACAAACATGTTATTTAATAAATGAAGTCAGTTCAGGTCTTTTCTAGCAATGAGATTAATGAAGACAAGACAGAAGCTATAGCTTTGAGCTAAATTCTTACTTATGAATTAGGACAGCGATGTGCATTTCTGTTTAGACACAATAAAATGAAACACTTAAGAATATGGTTGAGGAAGGACAAAAAAAGAGGTGGAAAGAGAAAGATGGGAGGATATGAACCAAAAGGTAATAAGAGATGATAAGCTGCTCACTATGGATAAGTACAACAGACAGTTCATATTTCTGTCCACTGATGCTATATACACGCCAATTTTATTTTTATACCCTAGAGGATGGGCTATGGCAAACTACTGACAAAGAACTTAAAGACTTTATTTGGGATGGGAAAAAGGCAGGGGGAACATGGGAGAAGTCTATATTACCCAAGCGTAAGAAAGGTTGCATAGCTAAGTGAAACTTTAGAGGATACTTTGAAGCAACTCACCTAAGGCTAATATAAGTACAGAAGGCAAATGAATGTTTTCCAAAATGGAAGGAGCATGTAAGCTATGGAAGTGAAAGTATAAGGGGTGGAGACTAGGTAGTAGTTTGTTTACAGTTAGAAAAAAGAAGACAAAAATAACTGTGAGTATTGTGTCTACTGAATATCACAGAAACACATGGAGACTAAAGCAGTGATGTGGAAAATGAAGTAATTCCAACAGGGATGAGTGTAAACATTAGAGATAAGAGAAATTAGAGGTGCTCAATACTAGTTAAACTACACCCGATAAAGAGTTATGCTAGTTTGCAATGGCTACATCATGTTTGGAGGGCAACTGAATGGAACGAAGCTAGAACATTATTTAATCTTGCAGATGGAGAACATGGAAAGGAGAGCTCAGAAATCAAGAAGAATGACAGATTCAGTAGTATTTATAACACAGCCTAGAACTACAGAACTGAAATGAAGGAAATTATCAGCCTTATCATCATGGACAAGCAGACAGAATAAGGAGTGAATGACAAAAAAAATCACACAGAAAGGTACAGGGAAGTACTGGGTAGAGACATTCAAATTCATTATGCATGCATGCTTCTAGCTCAGGGGTTACAGCACTGGTCTCATAAAGCAAGGACCATGAGTTCAAATCTCATCAAAGCCTGTAGTTGTGCTTTTGGGAACTAAGGGGGAGATATATAACAGTTAAGGTGTTTATATTATAGACACAAGGTACAGGGTTTTAGTCTCACTTCAGGGAAGCATGGCTAGGCTTAAAAATACCCCCTGGTGTCATATACAACCAAATCAATGGACTATAGAATATTTACATAGAAATTCATCCACCGGTATTTCTATACAGCAGCAAGACTGCATAGTAAGTTTCCCAGCTTAGTTTACTAGAAGCATATCTGTGTCAAGCAGGAATGGAAACCAACCAGAAGTAGACAACACTGAATGTGGCAAAAATCAAAATAAAGAATATAAGGAGAAAGATCAGATGAGAAGGCAAGAAATGTGGAATGTCATAAATACAGATGCAAGAACAGAAAGCTATTGGAACAACCTCATATCACTCAGGATCTGACACAGGAATGGTTTAAGGAAAGGTGAATTTAAACCAAAAGATGAAAGGGTAATATTAGCAGCCCAGGATAGTGGAGCATGTATACATTTTTTTACAAAGTCAATTTAACATGTGGGAGAAACATACAAATGCAGGTTCTCTAAAACAGAACTGGAAACAGTCAAACATCTTGTTGCTTGGTGCGATGCACTAATGGCAGCCGGTCTGTATACTGAAAGACATAATAATATGGTAAGAGTGTGACACTGGGGATTGTGCAAACATTACAATACTGAACTAGCTGAGAAGCATTGGAACCATGAGCCACTACAAAACATTGTAGAGAATGATGAAGTTTATATCACATGGTATTACCCATTATCAACACTTCAAAAATCGATGCAAGAAATCCTGATGTAGTAGTCCATGAAAAGAAGGCAAAACTAGCATTGATCATTAAAAATTGCTCTAGCCAGTGATTACAGTGTCTTATGTTTTATGTATAAAGACAAATAGTCATAAAATACCAGGATTTGCAGGCATGAATGAGAGCAATGTGGAAGAGGGATACCCAGACAATTCCAATAGCAGTAGGAGCAATGAATCTCATAAAAAAGAATGTATAGTCTTACTTAGATATGCTACGTATACGTGTAAATCCATACTAAGCAAATTGCAGCTGCTGTGAACAGCACTTTTGGTTAACATCAAAGATTAAAACAACACTAATTTCACAAACTTTAATCATACTTTGACTTTGAATGGGATCCATTCCTATCATGGTATTAGGAACCCAAAAGATTTGGAGAAATTAAATGGAGACATGTTTCCTACTGCCTCCTGCAAGTTTGGGAAATGTGAAGAAGAAATGAATTTGGAGCACATCCTTTGGAAGTGTCCAAATTTAACCCACTTCAAGGAAGGGGTAAAAAATATTGTAACTAAGCTGGAGTTGCTCAAATCAATGCAACTATGAAGTTATTTCTGTTAGAATGTGATGCTGAATTCAATGTTTCTAGTGAAAAAACTTTTTTGGTTGTTTATTTTTATTAGTAGTCAGAATTAATGATAATAAACAGAGGAAAGGGTGACCATAACCATAATAAATATAATTTATGTGCTTAGAGTGTACAGCCTGAAACAGAGTGAACTCCTAGGCAAGTTCTTAGCTAAAAATAAAAGACTAGCAAAACCCCTCAAGGTAGATGTACATCACAATTAAAAGTAGTTGGTGTATGCTTCTAAATTATATTTGTAAACACTGGTATTGGACTGCTTTCAATTATATAAATATTAAGGAAGATCAGATGGCGGCTACAGACCCACCCTGCAGTGAAATAAGTTATGTGCATCTTGTATGAGGACTGCATAATATTTGTGCATATTAATTGATTTTAATTGCATTAATCGACATGTGGATAAATAAATGCATATGTGCTGAGTTTTAACTCACTCAGTCCTATAATGCCATTTTTGTATATTTCTAGTTCACACCCATACCTCCTTATCACGTCCAAACATTTTTTGACACTGGCTTCTTTAACCAAGTGACTTATCAGCTAATAATAGGCAGTGTTGGAAATGGCAAGGAGATATTCGCAAAATGACACTAAGATCGCTAGTCTAAGATGTCCTATCACAGAGAAATAAATTAATGTATCACTTAGTATTCGTATTTATGTTCATATTTTCATAACTCAGATCCCCACCTATTATTGAGAGACAGGGAAATTAATTTCCAATGTCCATTTTTATCACACTATACCTGAGGTATTGCTAGTTTTTGTTAGTAATTTTGAAAATGAACAATATTTCCATATGCACTTAATATTTCAAAAAACAAATGACTTAAAAACTGTTGCATGACATCAGGTGAAACCTTAGATAATCTTGAAGAAAACAGTCTGATATTTGCACTGCATGATGCACATCTTTAGAGACAGTCAATATTATTAATATTGCTAATTATACAATTAAGCATATGTTTTCATATTTCTGTAAATATCTCAATAGCCATGCACCCACGGAAGAATTTCTTGCTGTCATATGAAAACTTAAGTCTGGATAAGAAAAATGTTCTAATGATATATGTGTAGGTATTACAGTTTCCAAGATATGCCAATTTGTTTGTGAATGTTTAACAAAAATATAATTTTGGGGTTTGTATGTATCAAATTATACTATTTATGGAAAGACTATGAATGCACTGACTATTATCACTGCAAAGAATACTTCTTAATGCTAATACTACTATTTGTACAGTTTTAATAGTTTTTATTTTTCACTAAATATTTACATTTGCTTATCTTATGCCTTTTAAGTTTATTGTTTCAGAAAATATTTTGGAATGCATGATGTTTAGGTTGCCAGAGATGTGATATTCTGTACCACATAGGTTTTAATGAGTTAATCTTGATGCAAAAGTAGATGGGAATAGCCACTTATAAAAAAACAAACATTTACTGATTTATTGATGTTCACTGTATAATGCCCGTGCATGGAGATAGGTGATTAATAGGCCTACAAGTGATTCAGATAAAGTAACTGCAGGCATCCAGCTTAAAAAAATACTGTGCTCTGCAAGCAGCACTGGTGTGAAGTAATGCATGCAAATGAATAAACACAGTGCAGAATTCCCATTGCACCAAATCATATATCGAAACATGCAGAATATAAGCCAGTACTATTCTAATGATTAAATCTGCTATCTAGAAGCTGTCTCATATGAAGTAATAGAGCATATACTGTAGGAGTGGTTTGTTCAATACAGGGCACTGATAAAAGCATGCAAGCAGATGAGATATGCTGAAAGATGGGCAGGTAGTTCAGTGTATCACAATTCAGACCGTAAAGTGTATCCTGGGAATTTCTGGTTAAAGGCTTATTGTGCCTGCATATTTGATCTGTTTCTTTCTGAAATTTGTGTGCCTTGTTTGCTGTAGCCCAGAAGTTAGTTTATTGGCCATTTTGGGCTAATTTCTACCTCTTTCATTTCTCTGTTATAAAAACTGCATTTGCACGGTTTTGCGCGCTGGGTAGCTAGGGTTAAACTATTCCCGGCTCCACGAAGTGTACGCTTCAATTTTTCCCTTGGAACTAGACAAACTTTCAACTTAAGCACTCAAACCATTCATTTCACAGCCCAGCACTTACTCAAAACTCATAGCAAGCACTAATTAACCCTAGCACTAGACCCCCTACACTGTCCAGAAGGATAAGGCTCTCTATTCGTCCCTACTAGCTAATCAGTAAAATAGCTCACTTTACCTATTCAGGCATGTCCAAAGGACAGTTTCAGGTGTACTCTCCAGTCCAACTGGTGAATCTGGGCATTTTGAGGCAATGTTACAACTGCCTCATGTACACAGACAACCCTCTCCTCCTACAACCAAACACTAATATATGCGAGAGATGCAATTATACAGCCAAACTGGAGGCAAAGCTCTTCCAATCCAAGACTGGAACTGACAGTCAAGAGGAGAAGGAAAATACTTGCAGCACACCACCAGTCTCACACAGACCTACTAAACCAATACTGGCAAATAACACACAAATACATGAAAACATACTCGGAGGCTCTAAATATAAATCTGCAAAAGCAACAGAGACCTCCAAAGCACACACCCAAGCAACCTCCACACCCCATCACAAACCATGAAACACATACTTCACATAATCAGTGTGTCATGGAATCACAGCCCTTAAGGCAAAATAACATACCCAACACACTAGTACTAGGCAACTCTATAGTCAGGCACACTGATGTCCCACTAACTAGGCTGGACAAGGAGAAGGTTACAGTTAGCTACCTGTCAGGCATCAGGATCCACCACATAACACAAGCACTCAGGTCGCTCCAGAACAAGTACAAATATGACTCTGTCATTGTCCATGTTGATGTGAATGACCTGAGACATACCTCTCTGGACTACATGAAAAGAGACATGGAAGAGCTCTCTGATCATGTAGCCCAGGCTGGTATGACCCTGACCCTGAGTAGCCTCCTGCCTCCCCAAGAATAATGCCACAGTATAAAGAAAAAAATGATCAATTTCAACAATTGGCTAAGTTTCTAGTGTCATTCAAAGGGGATCCAGCATCTGTCCACCTGGGATGACATGCTTGACAAGCCACGTTGCTTCGCAAGAGATGGCTTGCACCTGTTACCCTTAGGCTTTCAAATACTGGCCAAGGCTTTTGCCATCCCCATAGTGCCTTTTTTAGGCAAGGCTCAAAAGACAAACCCACCAGCATAAATAGCACAAGTAACCAAAAACTGAGGGTAATGCTACTCAACGCCAGAAGTCTAAACCTAAAAATGCATGCACTCGAGACACTCCTCAGTATGGAGAACATAGATATCTGTGCAGTAACAGAAACCTGGTTTAAGGCTCCAGAGAGCACCCTAGCACTACCAGGCTATAACTCATACCATACTTTTCGGCCACAGAACCCAGATGGAAACACAAAAGGTGGGTGTGTATCAATATTTATCAAGGATACCCACACCTCCAGGTTAGTGGCACAGCACAATGCCTCAGAGATCATCCATGTGCAACTAACAATGGGCAAAACTGCAATTCAAATTGTAACTTGCTACAGATCACCCACCATGACCCAGGACCCCCATTCTGCATTTCTGGAAACACTGCAAAATATGAAGGTCCTACCAAACGCCCTAATATTGGGTGATTTCAATTACCCAAACATTAACTGGGAGAACTACTCAAGTACTAACTCCCTTGCCCAACGCTTCCTAGAATTTATAAACTCGAACATCCTGGATCAACTGGTCAACACCCCTACCAGAGGAAACAACATATTGGACCTGGTCATCATCAACATGGGCGAACAGTGTTCTACATCAGAGGTCAACCCCTTGCTGGTTAGATCAGACCATAGACTAATCACTCTGGATATCCACATTCCACCCCCACCCCAAATCAAGGAAACCACCATGAAAAACTTTTCAAAAGCAAATTTCACATTACTTAAGACCGAGGTAGAAAGGTTCACAGCCCCCATGCTAAAGGACAACACTGTCTAAGCTGCTGAGTCCCTTACAAAGGCACTCTATGAGCACCTGCAAGAATGCATGGATCGTGCTATCCCAAGCAAAACCAAGACTCACTCCTACAAGAAAAGGAAACCAGTCTGGTGGACCCCTGCCATAAACAAGCTATACAATAGAAGGAGGAAACTAGTACAGAAAAGAGTAAAATTCCAAGAAGGAAAGACATCCCTGATCAGTATCAGCAAGAAACTATGATCCCTCATAAAATCATCCAGTGCTAAACAGCTAAAGTTAACTTTGAGTATGTGTCTACCTGTTTGAGCCAATATTCATTTTCCCCTGGAGAGCACTCTGCTTTGGCTTGTAAGCAGCCCCCCCCCCCCTCCACACACACACACTCATCTTCCACTTTATCTCTTATTCCCTTCTATTAGCAAATAGTATCCATAACTGATCAATACTGTGTGTTTCTTAATTTAAAATGAGACCACAGTAGCCTACTGATACAAGGTTATCCTGTTTTTCCACCTGGCAAATGGTTAAGAAATTACTTACAGTTTCAGAGCAGTCCTTGGTCAATTGGGATTGTTTCTTAAACACAAACTTGTCTTTGCTTTGGCTCATTAGCAGCAGTACAAAGAACTGCCTGCTCACACCCTTGTTCTTCCCTCCCCCTTTCCCTGTTTATTACCTTAAGACAATCCCAAAGTTAATAAATATTACCTGTGGCAGGCACCATTTTTACAACTACAACCACCCTTGTCACTATCATATGTTCATTTATCAGTTAACTCTGTTACCTGATTGTTTCCAGCCCCCTTATAAGAGCAACTAACAGGGTCTCTACCCACTTCACTCCCCACCCTGTCCCCTATTCTCTCCCGCCCCCAGTGGTCCAACCTTTATTACACTCACAAACCCCTCCCATCTTTCCAGTAGCCAACCACAGCACTAAACCCTAACACTACCTCCTCCATCTTCCCACTACTATCACACCTCCTCAACTAACATGTACAAGCATACCTTACCTATGCTCACTGCATGCACTCTCCTTGCATATCTTACATCCTACCAAAGCTCCATCATTCCCCCACTCAACCACTACCACTGTACTACTACTCACACCACCACTCATGTCTCACCCTCACTCCCACCAACTCAAGAAACATCCCTATGCACCCCCCCACATATTCTACCAACTATATTACTCAAGCATAAAGCATCCCTAAAACTTTACACAGTAACCCTCCCACCATACCTATTACCCAAAG
The DNA here is from genome assembly GCF_019279795.1 of Protopterus annectens. NCBI lineage: Eukaryota > Metazoa > Chordata > Ceratodontiformes > Protopteridae > Protopterus > Protopterus annectens. Next base: position 735,185,577 of record NC_056725.1, read on the forward strand.
AGCACAATGATAAAGTTTCAATTATAAACAAACACATTCAAAAACTGAGAAAACTAATAACCTCATGCATATCTAAACTAGCCCTAAGTGGAGATATCCACCCCATCCCTGACCCTACCATCTCCAACCCCAATCCTCATAATCAGACTAGAAACCACAACTTCTCCCATATTACAGCCAATAGAAAGCCAAGTGACTTCCTTCTACTAAGCCTAAATATTAGAAGTATATCCAACAAAGTCCATGAACTCCATACCACCATAGACTTGTACTCCCCAGATATAGTCATCCTGACAGAAACCTGGCTAAAACCTCACATTACCAGTGAGCAAATACTCCCCACAGGTTATGGCATACTAAGAGTAGACCGGCTAAACAAGAAAGGAGGCGGTGTAGCTATAATATTTAAACAGCATCTAAACATCCAGATCTTAAAATCATCAGCTCCACAAATAGGCAATGAAGAAATAATATATACCAACCTCAAAATAAACCAAAACAAAACCATCAACATAATTGGATGCTACTTTCCACCTGGCCCAAACATCCCTCCACTAGAAAACCTCCTCAGCTGGTCTACCCACCATCTCCCCCAAGAAACTATCATTTTAGGTGATTTCAATATTGACTGGCAATCCTGTTCTGGCAACCATCCAACCCATCATGTAAACCTTCATGGCTTCACCCAACTAGTCCAGTCGCCAACCAGGATAAATAAAAACTCCAGCAAGCACACTACCCTGGATTGGATACTAGTCAGTAAGAGCCCCCAGTCATATATAACAGGCTGCTTATCAGATAGCTTCAGTGATCACTCCCCAACATTCCTACTCAGAAAATACCTATACCAAGCTAAACCTGTCATCTACCGTCAAATACGTAAAAAACTAAACTTTAACCCACTCACATTCATCTCATCCCTCAAAGAATGTAACTGGCATCCTTTAAAGTACCTCAGCCTTGATGACGCAGTTGAATTTTTTAATACTATCTTCCTGAGCATCCTTAATTACCCTGCCCCCATGACTTTCCAGAATCAAAGCACAACCCTCCCCATGGATACAGAAAACCACTAAGTCAGAAATGAAAAACAGGGATAAAGCCTGGGAGCACTGGCACAAAACCAAAACCACCTCAACTAGACAGAAATTCCTAAAACTACGCAATAGAGTCAAAAAGCTAATAAAACAGGACAAATTCCAATACTACCAGTCTGCCCTAGACTCCTCTCAACACAGCCCCAAACAATTCTGGTCCTCCATAAACTCCATCTTCCACCCAGGTAAAGTCAGTACCCCTCCTCCTAACATCCCTCACTCCTCAGAAAATATTGCTACCTCATTCAACACACACTTCACACAAACCATACTATCACAAGCTAAACAACACAACCCCCCCCCTCCAACCCACACCTTCAACTAGTAATCTCCCTACTGCCTTCTCTTTTTCTCCTGTACCTACCTCCAACATAAAAAAACTCTTAACTAAACTTAAGCCCACCAGATTAGCAGCAGACAACCTCCCAAGTGAATACCTACAAATCGCAGCTGATGCTCTGGCCTACCCAGTATCCATCTTGATTAACCAATCTCTGTCAGAAAGTTACGTTCCCACACTGTGGAAAGTATCATTATAATTCCCCTCCACAAAGGCGGACCCTCCACAGAACTAACCAATTACCGCCCCATAGCTATTCTCTCTCCACTCTCCAAAATGCTAGAGAGATGCATACACTCTCAGGTCTCAGACTACCTCCTTACTAACAACCTCCTTTCCAATACTCAGCATGGATTCCGACCAAACCATAGCACCACCACTGCCTTACTCTCCTTTACTAACACTATACTTCAGCATAAAAACAATGGCTATCTCTCCTCTGCTACTCTCCTAGACCTATCTAAAGCATTTGACATGGTCCCACACAAACAACTTATCTCTGTCCTCAATAACCCATCCTTCTCACAATCGGTCACCAACTGGTTTCAGAGTTACCTGTCTGACCGCCAACAATCCGTTGTATGGCAGAATGACATATCTCCCCAACTACCTGTCTCCATAGGGGTTCCCCAAGGATCCATCCTTGGACCCCTACTCTTCTCTGTTTTCACCAATAATCTAGCCTCTGCCACCAAACATGGCACACTCATACAATGCAGATGACTCAACCATCATCTGCTCAGCCCAGTCCCTACCCAAACTGCAAAAAGTCACACAGGAAGCCTTTTCCTCTGTTGAAACTTGGTTATCCGATGCCCAATTAATACTCAACCCAAACAAAACTAAACTACTCATCTTTCAACCCACCAAACATACTCAAAACAACTCTCACTTTAACATCACAGCAAAAGACAACACCACTATATACCCAATTGAACTCACCAAATTGCTAGGAGTGGAAATAGACAATAAACTAAAATTTGACATTCACATATCCTTGACCATAAAAAAAGTCCACAATAAACTAGGAGCGCTATACAGAAATAAGCAACTTCTCACCAAAGCAGCAAAGATTTCAATAGCAAATTCCCACCTTATCTCCATCCTACTTTATGCCTGTTCAATATATACCAACCAAAGGCAATGCGATTTAAACAAGCTAGAGACCTGCTACAACAAAATCGCCAAATTCACCACAGGGGCATCCTACCGTAGTCACTACTGTCTCTCACTTGCTGAACTGGGCTGGCTTGAACTCCCTCACCTCCTTCAATGGTATCAACTCTCACTTGCCCACAAACTAGTAAATCATCCACTAAATGTCCCATCTCTCCAGAATCTACTCCAACCCTATTGCACCACCAGACCACTAAGATCCAGCAACAAAAATCACTTGCAGACCACTAAAGCCAATAACTCTGCTGGTGAAGCACTATTCTCTTGCACCATAGCCAAATTATGGAACTCCCTCCCACCCACAATTACCTCCATACCATCATGCACCCACTTCAAAACTTTACTAAAAGCGCACCTAAAAACATGCTAGTTATGCCCTTGCAACTCCCACTCTAATATCACCCTCCCCATCTAACCACTACCTTTCTTTCCACTCCACTAACTACCTTGATTATGGCAAGCTCAGATGCTCATAAGCCAGTACTTATTATACAGCAAGAACTTCTTCTTGAAACATTTGTTAATGTCTGTTATGTACTTCACAGATAAAGATTCTAGTTGTCTACTGATGTACTATGTTCTTCATCTGTAAATATGTTGTAAGTAATTGCTATGTAAATTGTTAATCGCTCTGTAATCCAATGTAACTACTGTCTGATTATTTTAACTGTGGAGCTTTTCTCCCCGGGCCTCCACTGAAAATGGACCTACGTCCAGTCGGACACTCCCGGTCAACAAATATAAATAAATAAATAAATAAATAAGGCTAGCTTCGAAAGAAAAATTGCCAGACTCCAAAGATAACCACAAAGCATTCTTTAGCTATGTCAAGAACCTAAGTGAAAACTCTCAGATCTGCTCTGAGTTAGTGCATAATGGCACAAAATACACTGAACCGACTGATATTTCCAACATTCTGGCAGACAGGTTTAGTGCAAACTTCACCCCCTTCTCACCCCCCTAAAAGGCCCATAACCATACCAGAAGAATGTAGAGCCCTGGCAATCACTGACACACAGGTTAAAACAGCCCTATCCAAAGCCAAAAACACAGCTTCAATGGCACCAGATGTTGTCCCAGGCTGTGTCTTACACAAGCTCCAAAATGAACTAACCCCTCACCTAAACACACTATTCAAACTCAGCCTCTCTACAGGCTATGTACCCATTGAGTGGCACACAGCAACAGTTATCCTGCTCCACAAAGGTGGAGCCACAACGGACCCTGGGAAATATCGCCCCATAAGCCTGACTAGCCTGATCTGCAAGGTTATAGGTTCATAGGTTAGTACTGGGCTATCTGCCTGAAGGCATATATTAGCCCAGCAACATTGTGCGGTATTCACCGCCCCTTTAGTAGTTCCCTAGAGCCTTGTACTAGCAGCTAGTACCCTTGGCCCCTATCTAGTAGTACTGTTGGTATGATCCCCAGTGTGAACTTTCTGTTACCCATCCAGTCATCAAAGTTCCTCTTGAAGAGTGATAGTGAGGGGCTCTGTCTTATGTAGATCGGGACCCTGTTCCATAGTAAGGGAAGTCTCTGCGAAGGGAATCTATCCCTCCAGCATGTTCTATTCATTGTTGTGTTGAGGTTTATATCCCTAGAGCGTGTAGCTCGAGTAGATTTGGTTTTGCTAAGATGGAGCATGTTCAACAATTCTGGGTTGGACATGGTTCTGTACGTTAGACAGAGATCACCTCTGAGAAAGCGGTATGCAACAGAGAACAGTCTTAGCTTTTTCAATCATGCTGCATAGGGCAACTGTTTGAGGTCAGTAATCCTCTTGGTTAGGTACCTTTGTGGTCTCTCCAGCTGCTGGAGATGTCTAGCCAGGTACATTCCAATTGGTGCATTGTACTCAATAATGGGTCTGATGAGGGAAGAGTAGAGGGGCACCATTACATCCTTAGATATTGATGCAAACCCTTTCGTGATCAGATGGGTCACATAGAAGGATTTTCTAACCACTTTGGCAACATGGTTATCAAAGGAAAGCTGACTATCTACTTGGGTCCCTAGATCCCTTATTTCTTCTTCAGATTTCAGGGGATTACCTCCTATGTTGTAGTTTATGGGTACTCTGTTTTTCCAAAGGGGATTACTACGCATTTTTTTGCATTTAGCTTGAGACCATGGCTTTGACACCATGCATCAGTCTCATTTAGGCCCTTCTGGAGGATCTCCATGTCGGCCAGAGACTCTATTATAGCACCCAGTTTGCAGTTGTCTGCAAACTTAGTCAGCCACAGCCCTTCCGTGCTTGCCTGTACTTCTGAGAAGTATATGCCAAACAGGAGGGGCCCCAGGACAGAGCCCTGAGGCACACCACTCATTACTGGTCTGGATTCGGACATAGATCCCGCTACTCTTACTTTATGGGATCTGTCTGAGAGCCAGTTTGCAATCCATCTTGTGACGTAAGGGTTTATGCCCAGGCTGGTGAGCTTATCAATAATACCTGAATGGGGAATGGTGTCAAATGCTTTAGCAAGGTCAAGGTAAGCTGTGTGTACCTCCTTTCCCTTATCTATAGCCTGAGTAACTGTCTCAAAGAAATCCACCAGGTTCAGGAGGCATGATCTGCCCTTGACAAAGCCGAACTGTGTGGGGTCCAGCAACTGGAGGTTCCCAATCTCTCCATTTATGAGTTCCATAATGATTCGCTCCATAGCCTTACAGATCAGACTGGTCAGGCTTATTGGTTGGTAGTTCCCAGGGTCAGTTGTGGCCCCACCCATGTGTAGTGGGACCACCACTGCCGTGCGCCATTCTATGGGCACATATCCTGTGGAGAGGCTGAGAATGAACAGGGTATTAAGATGCGGGGTTAATTCCTTTTGGAGCTCGCGTATGACACAGCCTGGGACACATGGAGCGCATCATCATGGAACTCATTAACAGAGACACTGGGAACCTCCAAACATTGGACCCTACCCAGTTTGGCTTTGTTAAAGGCAGATCATGCCTCCTAAACCTCGTGGACTTCTTTAAGACAGTTACCAAGGTTTAGACAAGGGAAAGGAGGTCCATACAGCCTACCTAGACCTCCCAAAGGCTTTCAACACCATTCCCCATTCTGGTATTATAGACAAGCTCACCAGCCTGAACATAAACCTCTACGTCATGAGATGGGCTGCCAATTGGCTCACAGATAGAACCCACATGGTGAGAGTTGCAGGCTCTAGGTCTGACTCTAAACCGGTTACAAGTGGTGTCCCCCTAGGTTCAGTCCTGGGACCCCTCCTGTTCGGTATATACTTCTCAGAGGTACAGGCAAGCACAGGAGGACTATGGCTGACCAGGTTCACAGACGACTGCAAACTAGGGGCCATAATTGACTCTCCAGCTGATATAGACATCCTCCAGAAGGGTCTCACTGAGACGGATACCTGGTGTCAAAATCATGGCCTCAAGCTAAATGCCAAAAAGTGCATAGTCATCCCCTTTGGAAAAAACAAAGTACCCATGAACTACCACATACGTGGTAGCCCCCTAAATACAGAAAATGTAATAAGGGATCTGGGGACCCAAGTAGATAGTAATCTCTCCTTTGATAATCATATTGCCAAGGTGGTTAGAAAATCCTTCTATGTGGCCCACTTAATCAAAGGGTTCGCATCTAGAACAAAAGAGGTTATTGTGCCCCTCTACTCATCACTCATTAGACCCATCATAGAGTACAACACCCCATTTGGGATGTACCTTACAAGACACCTGCAACAGCTGGAAAGACCACAGAAGTACCTCACCAAGAGGATTACTGGCCTCAAATAGATGCCCTATGCAGCCTGATTGAAGAAACTCCAGCTGTACTCAGTTGCATACCGCTTACTCAGAGGTGATCTCTGCCTGACATACAAGGCCATGTCCAATCCAGAATTTATGGACATGCGTCACCTAAAAAAAACACATCCCTGAGAGCCACACGCTCTAGGGATCTAAACCTCACCACAACGATAAATAGGACATGCTGGAGGGATAGATTCCTGTCCAAGAGACTCCCCATGCTTTGGAACAGGATTACAATCTACATTAGGCAGAGCCCCTCACTAACACTCTTCAAGAGAAACATTAACGACTGGATGGAAAACAGAAAATTTACCCCGGGGATCACTGCAGTGGCTCTGCTGGACAGAGGCACAGGGAACTAATGGCTCTGCTGGACAGAGGCACAGGGAACTAATGGCTCTGCTGGACAGAGGCACAGGGAACTAATCTAAGGGGGTGGTGAAAGCCAACACATTCTGGCTAAGGTTATAGATGCCATTGGGCAGATAGCCTAGTACTTACCTATGAACCTATAAACCTATTATATCTAAATATAGCACAGAACCATCTTCAGAGCTGACAGTCTACATCATGGAAAGCTTCCAGCAAGAGAAAAGGCTAATGATTGCCTACAGATTTTTAGCATAGGGTTCAGCAAAAAGTAGTTCTGAAGCAGTGTATGCAACACACCAGTATTGACACACAACAGAAAGGCCAGCCCACAAACAATGACATGCAAAAGACGACATGCAGAAGACAGGCCAGCACAACCAATACTAACAAGTAATACACAGGCCAGCCTGACAGGAATCATCATCATCATCATCATCAACCCCATTTTTCCCATTTTCTACATGGGTTGGGATGTCTTGTCAATTGTCACCATATTTTTCGATTTAGTGCCACTCTCCTACCTTCTTTGATAGTCATGCCTGCCTACTGCAGGTCTTCTCTCATAAAACCCATACATCTCTTTGAAGGAAGACCTTGCTTCCTCTTGTTTTCTTCCTGTCCATCTCAAATCTTCTTCACCAGACTGTCTTCTGCTTATTTGCACGTGTCAGAATGATTGCAATCTGTTCTCTTTGACCTTCTCTGCAACTGGAGCTACTCTGGTTCTGCTCTGATGTCCTCACTTCTTCATCAGTACCACATTGTGTATCCTGCCACCCTCAAGCACTTCATCTCTATCACCTCTAGCTTCATTAACCGCTCAACTTTTACTGCCCAGGGGAGACAGGCCATAGTCAAATGGAGCACTTGGCAGGATAATGGACTGGGGCTCCACACACACACACACACACACACACACACACACACACACACACACACACACACACACACACACACACACACACACACACAGCCACTCCAATGTCCCATTACTTGGGCTATTTTTTCTCCAGTTACCATGAGCAGCAGTAAACTCATCTACTTTGAATCTCATAATTCCTTGAAAATGCACTTAACCTCGCAATTCCTTGAAAATACACTGAAACTCATTTTTTTAATAGTTTGGTAGTTGGTGTGCAGGATTCAAGGTTGTGCCTCCTGTAACCAAGGTACACGGTTTGAGTCTGAACAAATTAACTAACCTGCCAACCCTAATTAGGACATTTCTCACACACACACACACACACACACACACACACACACACACACACACACACACACACACACACACACCACCTTACTGATGGTTGTTTGCTCTTCTGTGCTTTATTCTGAGGTTTGTCTGTGCAGGCAACACTGATGGACAGAAATAGGCAGCAAGTGTATTAATGCCTTGTATTTAAACTCTGGTCATGGAACGCAGACGAAGCAAGCAACAGCAGAGTGCACTGACTCACGTAGGGATGCACAGAAGTAGATGGCATTCTTAAAGAAGAACGCCCTTTTAAACAACACGTAATTTATTGTGTTTGTTTTCTAATTAAAAAAGCAAATAATGCTGTGGCAGCCCCCAGGTCAACAGGGACCGCTCCCAGCCAGTGGGTCCTAGGTGACTGCCCAGGTCACCTAGTGGCAGCTTCAGCTCTAAACCTGACAGAGTATCTTAGAGCCATCTTCTGCATCCATTTCCAGAAGCTGGTAGAGTTTCTCTAACTCCCTGTTTTTGCTCTTAGCCTCTTTGTTAGCCAATCGGTATTCTTTCATAGCTTGATTTATTTTTTTCTGCTACCAACTGCTTCCTTTTGATAATTTCCCCGAGTTCAGTATTCCAACACCAATATTCCTTACATATCTTTTTTTGTTCTTTACTTGGCTCAGACACACATCTGTTCTGTCATTTTTACACCTGCTGTTTTCTGTTACTGTTATTCTTCAATTCCCCCAATTTTCTCTCCTTCCTAAGATTTTACAGCCTTGGGTAGTTTCATCTGAGGTTTCACTCCAGTCAACTTCCAAGTCTTCAGCCTTATCATTGCTGACCTTAGAGCCTTTTCTGACCTCTGCTTTCAGCTGACTTTGGCAACCTGCGGTTTATACTGGGGGTCAACCATCTCACTAAATACAACTTTGAAATTTCTGACTTGACCTCAATTACCTTCCTTTCCAGAAAGAAGTCTACCTGTTTCATGATGACCTCTCTTCTGTGTGATTTTGTGACATTAAGCTATTTGGCAGACTAAAGTATGGAATGGTCTCTCCTTTATTTCTGTTCACTTCTCGGTGGACTGAAATATATCCCCCTAACTCAGATAACTATTAATAAAAACTTACTTAAAATTAATGGCTCTTTTAATTGCAATACCAATAGGGTAGTTTATTGTGCACTGTGTATTATATGTTCCAGGTTCTATGTTAGAAAAACTGAGAGGCAGTTTAAAGATAGAATCTATGAGCGCTTGTACAACATTAGAAAAAAGGCTGATATTAATGCTTTATCAAAGCATTTACAGGAGAACCTGTGTCATGATTTTAAGTTTATAATTATTGAACATCTGTCTATGAATGAAAGTGGGGGGACCATGGATCTTAAAACTTGAAAAACATGAATTATATTAGCAACTGTGTCTTAACATGAATTGTGGGCCAGGACTTAATGAATATTTGAGCATAAATTATTTGTTAAAACAAATATTATATGAACTTGCTTTTTTTATTTATGCATTAAGTGTGTTTTTTAGCTGCCTATGGGTTGTATAGTCATTGGGTTCACTTGGTATATGTTTGTGTATAATTTATTTTACAAATAAGTGGATCCTTTAAATGTCCTGTTATCTTAAGCGGCTCAGCAGTGACATGTTTTTCTCTGTAATTGCTGACTGGATTTTACCCATTGTTCTTTAGACTATAAATGAGCTGTGTTTTTAAATGGCTGACATCTGAGGAAGTTTTTCAGTTTAAAAACAAAAGCACTTATCTTTTATAGCTTTTTGTAATTAACTACATTTTTGGTACCCCAGCTTCAACGAGTCTCCTTGCCTAACACACTTGCGGCTCAGATAACATTTAGAGGAACTTCAGAACGAGACCTTAATGCACCATGGAGGTAACAGAGAAGGTAGTTTATTAAGCTATGTAGGTAATACCACCCTCACAACAGCAGAGGAGGCACAAACTCTTCAACAAAAACATACTAGATTCTCACAACCACTCACAAATATAATTCCCACATCGGTCACCATTAAACACTACTTATATGCAATTAATCAACTACAAACCAAAGCTACAACAGCCCAGTAGCATAAAAGTTCCGGAATTCATAAACTCAACCTGAAACACCTCACAGCCACACAAGGGACCAAACATAAACTCAAATTCATCTCATCAACATGAACATATGAGCAACACTACTAACACCCCTCACTATAGTGAGAAAAGATCACAATGGGATCAACTCTCGGTTGAGTCCCCATCCATTCACCAGGCAACTAGAGGTAAAAAACTACTCAGTCTCATCATCACCTAAGAAACACTACCTGTCTAAAGACCAGTGTGAGCTCCCCAAGAAAACAGTTCACACTTCACAGGACTCAAGGTGAATGCAGCATCCCAACAAAGCCCCGGGGCCAGCACCTGCCAGCAAACAGTCCTCAACAAAGCAAAGAACACACTAAACAATTGTACCAGAAGGCAAAGGTCCAACCTAAAACAAAACAAAGCAAAAACAAGATAAGGAACAAATGCCGGAAACCAGCTACAAAATAAATAAAACAACAAAAGGATAAAAGAAAACAAAAACTATAAGAAAAGAAAAAGCATCCTAAAAGGTATCCAAAGACTTGAAAACAAGAAAATAAGCTAAAGACTCAAAGACAATACAAGATAAGAAAGCTAAAAAATAGCTAGAGGGATGGAATCAACAGATAGAATAAAAGAAACTTCAAAAACCTATGGATATTGCTTTGAAAACTCAGAGAAAGTTCAAAATCCTGCTGGTATAATCTAACTTCACCTCCCCCCCCAAAGACAAACCGCTCCAACCTCCTACTGCATCCTCAAAATCAAAGCAACGCCACAGTCTCCACTGCTCTCTCCAGCAACCCAATGCATCTCTCTGACCCACCTGCGTCCCCCGGCCAAAAGGAGGAAGACAGCTGACAGGAGTTAAAACCCGACAGCTGTTTAATCATAGCCAGGACCTCTACGCAACTGTGGTCCCACTTCACAAAGCGCTCCGCAAATCGTGGTCCTGACTCATGTCGCCCACCACCGAGGGAATGCCCTGGAAATTAAGCTTGACAAGCCTTATCTGCAATCCCACCTCATGGAGAGGATAACCTCATAAATCAAGACATAAAGAATTTGGAATGTTTTGACTTTGGACCATGAATCCTTCTATAAATAATTGACTTTTTCAACAGACCACTGGACAATCCTTTTTTGGCTGTCTGTCAAAAGGCAGATTACCAAAAGGCAGTCCACAGCCTTCAAAGCCATTGACGAGGAGCTTGATACAGAATAAGGCCCTCCATCATTGACCCACCCACGCTTGCATGTTAACTATCATATCATGGAAAAATCTGCAACACCCTGAGAGAACCCTAACCTCCAGGGTCAGAGTTGCACTCTGCACCAAAGCCTCTCTGGGGTGCCTAAGTACAGTTCCCCTGGCTCGCCCCTGTCTGTCCCAAAGCTACTACACAAGGCCTGTAACAAGGGCCTCTTATGTGGGCCCAACTTTTACGGCATGACATGTAAAAAGAAGCACTGATAGTAAACACACATCTGACACACAAATCCCAAGCCATGAACTAAAGGAACATCTCACAGAGTGAGCCATAACTATAAAAGCAATGCCAAAAAAATGAGAAATATACCCTTCGGAAAACAAGGTTAACCCCTAGCTACCCAAAAGGTACATACCACTGAGTATAGGTTACAATCCAGGGACTGTGACCAGAAGTTGTCAGTAGTCTGTCATTCATAGGTTGATAGTAGAAAGAAGTAGACCACCATTATCACTACATGAATCAATTCTACAGGAATCCACCTTCTCATTGAGTACCTTAGTCTATATCCAAGGAGGTCATATCGCCCCGATTGAGCCTCCAGAGATCAGAATGTATCTGACCCGACACTTGCAGAATGTATCTGACCACACACAAAAGTCACTCACCAAAAAAGAAAAAGTCTCTCCAACAAAGTGTCTACTGCTGAAATGAAAAATCTCTCCAGCTCGAAACTCAGGCTTTATGCTCACTCAAGACCTTTGCCTAACATACAAGGCCATGTCAACACCAGATTTTTGATGATATGCTTCACCCTCAAAAAATCTATCAAAAATCTAGATCCCCAGGGAGACTTAAAAACCGAGACTTAAATATTATTAGGACATGCTGCTGGAGGGATTCATCGAGGAAGACCCCTATGCTGTGGAATAAAATCCCGGTATATGTGAGGCAGCAGACAGAGGCCTTGTTCCCTTCGCTGGAGAAACTAAAGACAAAGGATGGAGGATCGCAGATATACCCCAGGGATTACCTCATGTGTCTGCAACAGAGGCACACAGCAAAATAAAATAATGGGTAGTTCCCATACTAAAGGGGTGGAGTAAGCCAAAACTATGGGGGCTAGCTGTAAAATGCCGGGGGCAGATAGCCTAGTATGAACCTATGAACCTATAATGAATGCCTATCTGTGATCTCTAAACAGTTCCTTGGAACAACTAACGTCCACTCGCCAAATGATCTTGATGGTCTCTTTAGGGCATAGGACAACAGGAAACAGGGAAGTCCATGACTGTGTAGAGCCTGAAAAATTAAGGACAAAATCTTAAATAGTGATTTTATTATTTTATTTATTTATTTTACATTTGTTTACCAGGAAAGTCCGACTGGACACAGGTACTTTTTCAGCGGAGGTCCAGGGAGAAAAGATCTAAAATTAGCAGAAGTACAAAACAGACAAATGAACAAAGGTATAAAACTCACAAGAGTCCAAATTGACGAAGTCCAAATGTAACAAAAGAACAATACTGACAACAGAACAGAAAGTATAAATATACCAAACAAGTTACTCCACAGGCAGACGTGTCTCCACTAAACAAAAATATGAGTAAACAGAGAAAACTATATGCAGAAATACGACGCAAGGCACGCAAGCTCAAAACGTTTAATGTAAAAATTGGTAAGTGCTTTCACCTCATCGGTGGCTTCTTCAGACCATTATAAACATGAAGAAATGGGAACAGAAAGTATGTTTGCATTATACAGATGTTAAACAGTGGTTTAAACTGAGCTTTACATTGATAAATACATTTCGCCATAGCTTTGATAGTGACCTTGTTGTTAAGCAGACATATACATAGATTCCCTATAGATGGTTAAGTAGTTTCACAGTATGTAGTCCCAGAAATACACATATGTAATGGTTTAGGAATAAAATATCTATCCAGTACAAGTGCAGGGACAGATGCAAGAATTGCTTAAGTATGATTTTTTGAAGTTTTTAATTTGTACTGTAGAGTAGCTAGAAGTTATTTGGGTGGGTAGTGTGTTCCATATTTTAGGAATGCAGTGCAAGAAGAGTGATTCAACAGCTGAGATGTTAGCTTTGGTGATGTCCAGAAGTAGTTTATTTGTAGAACGGAGAGATCTACAATTGGAGTGTGGTTGTATAAGACTCTGGAGAGCAGTTTTTTTTTTTTTTTGTGGTTGATGCAAAATTTTGTGGGCAAAAGTTATTTGATTAAAGAGTAGTAGACAAGATAATTCAAGCCAGTTCAGTTGCTAAAGAGAGAATCAGTGATATGTCCTATATGAGGAGTCTGTGGCATATTTGGCAATCTTGTTATAACAGGATTCGAGTTTGGCTAAATCCGTTTTTCTGAGGTTGGTTAGAACTGGTGATGCGTTAAAAGACAATTGATAAGAGGTGTGTGCAGGCAATGGTAGCTTTTGTGTTTCTTGTTAGAAATAGTTTCTGTATAGAACACCTAGCTTATTGTGGATCTTCTTAATAGTTTGGGATATGTGGATATCAAATTTCAAGTTATTGTCAATTTCTACACCTAGAAATTTAGTGTGGGTTACTAGAGTGATTACGGTTTTATTTTTGGATATGATATTGAATGAAAGGGTTGACGTGGTTGATCTTGTAGGACTGAAGAGGAGTTTGGTCTCATTGGAGTTGAAGATAAGATGGGTGATAGTAAGCCATGTTTCAACAGACAGAAAGGAATCTTGGGTTATAGAATTTAGGACTTGTATGGAAGGGGCTGTGCATATTAGGGTGGAGTCATCTGCATACTGGCTCACTGAAACATGTAGAGTAGAGACATGGAGGTTGTTGGTAAAAAGAGAGAACAGTAAGGGTCCGAGTATTGAGCCTTGGGGAACTCCTAAGGCAACAGGAAGAAGAGGGGAGAGCTCGTGTTGTCATTGATAAGGACCTGTTGAAATAAGTGATGGAGGACTGACTAAGATTTAAGTCAGAGAGAACATTGATAAGTTTATTGTGATTTACTATGGCAAAGGCCTTAGAAAGGTCAAGAAAGATGGCAGATACAAATTTACCCTTGTTCCTATGCTGCTTTACAGTATTAGTATAGGATATTAGGGCTGTGGTGGTGCTATGACAAGGACGAAAGCCGTGTTGAGTTTTTGACATTAGTTTGTGTGTGTGTGCAGGTAAGCCAGCAGTTGTGTGTGAATGCATCTCTCTAGGATTTTGGATAAGGGAGAATAGCGACTGGGCGGTAATTGGTCAGTTCTGTAGAACTGCCACATTTATGTAAAGGTAGGATGTGGGCGATTTTCCAAATATCAGGGACAAGATTTTCCAATACTGATCTGTTTATGAGTATGGCTACAGGGTATGCTATTGCATCTGCCACAATTTGTAGGTAGTCAGCTGGAAGTCTATCTGCAGCTAGCGTGGTTGGTTTTAGTTTTTTTAGCAATCTTTTTATGGTGTTTACAGAAACTCGTTGGGGTTATTCTGTGCTATGGATGGATTTGCGGTGGTGGGGGAGTTCTGAGAATTAGAAAGGGCAAGAATGCTTTCTTTGAAGTATTTATTGAATTGGGTTGCTATGTCGTCAGAGCTACTAGTTGATGTTGCAGATGATGAGCTTGATTTACCTCGATGTCACTGCAAAGGGGCAGTGAGTGCAAATCCTGTTGAAGAAGAATAGTATGACAGGAGCGTAGACCATCAATCAGAATCCTGGCAACCCAGGAGTAATATGACTACAGCATGGAGAAGTGAGAGTCAGAATCCTGATAGCGCAGGAGTAATATGACAGTAGCATGGAGACGTAAGAGTCAGAATCCTGGATAAACAGGAGTAATACAATTGTGACATGGATTAGTAAGACTCAGAACCCTGGCAGCACAGCAGTAATATGACTGCAGTATGAAGAAGTAAGAGTCAGAATCCTGGCAGTGCAGGAGTAATTTATCTGCAGCACAGAGAAGTAACAGAGTCAGAATCCTGGATCAACACGAGTAATATGACTGTGACATGGATTAGTAAGAGTCAGAATCCTGACAGCACAGGAGTACTGAATACCAGTGCAAATCCTGAAGCACACAATTATCATCACTGGAATATGGAGGACCAGTCAGAATCCTGCATATTCTCCAATCAGGCAATGTTATAATCTGAAAAAAATAAATACATTTATTGCAGTAATGACAAGAATGTAAAATAAGAGTATGAGTCATTGTTGCAAGATCCAAATATGGTAACAGGTGATTTATGTAGAAGAAATTTTCAGATTTGTCCTAACACACATACGCCCAAAATCACCACCCCACTTATCCTCAAAAACATTTGTTTTCAATTGTATCACCTTGCTTGTCATCACAGTGCTTTCCCCAGCTGCACTATCCTGCTTGCTATACTCTACTAGACAAATTTGACCTTCACACTATGACCTTCTCCCTGTAAACCTATGCCTTGATCCCTAATAACTCCTCTGTATTCATGGATGACTTGTAAATAAATTTGTCCGTTATCTGACTAAAAGTCACAAAATCATATAGCAGTTTTGGGGATTCTCTCTACACCAACCATATCTCCAGGGTTTGGAACACCATCACTCAACACATCCTAAATACAAACCCCTCCAAGTTCAAACAACTCCTCAAGATTGACTTAGCTTATACCTGCCGCTGTACATGCATATCCCCTGGCTGATTTTGACATCACTCCTACAATCTCATTCTCACACCTATACCTCTCTTGCTTCCTCAGTAAAGCTAAACATATAATTTAGTACTTTCTTAGAGTCCCACTCTAATCTATTTCCCCTGTTAAAGCTTTTCTTTCCTCCCTCTCCCCTCAACTTAATTTTCCCTATTTTTCTCTCATCGCCTCACTATCCACTCTTAAAAACTCCCCCCTTTATCCCTCTGCTACTTCTTTTATCTATTATCCACTGTATCTATTGTATAATATCCACTGTATCCATTGTATAATATCCACTGTATCCATTATATAATATCCACTGTTTCCATTGTATAATATCCACTGTATCCATTGTATAATATCCACTGTATCCGTTGTATAATATCCACTGTATCCGTTGTATAATATCCACTGTATCCGGTGTATAATATCCACGGTATCCATTGTATAATATCCACTGTATCCATTGTACAATATCCACTGTATCCATTGTATAATATTCACTGTTTCCATTGTATAATATCCACAGTATCCATTGTATAATATCCACTGTATCCATTGTATAATATCCACTGTTTCCATTGTATAATATCCACTGTTTCCATTGTATAATATTCACTGTTTCCATTGTATAATATCCACTGTATCCATTATATAATATCCACTGTTTCCATTGTATAATATCCACTGTATCCATTGTATAATATCCACTGTATCCATTGTATAATATTCACTGTATCCATTGTATAATATCCACTGTATCCGTTGTATAATATCCACGGTATCCATTGTATAATATCCACTGTATCCATTGTACAATATCCACTGTATCCATTGTATAATATTCACTGTTTCCATTGTATAATATCCACAGTATCCATTGTATAATATCCACTGTATCCATTGTATAATATCCACTGTTTCCATTGTATAATATCCACTGTTTCCATTGTATAATTGCCTATCTACCAATATGTCTATTAGTTATCTCCCTGTGTAATGTATTCTGTATATTCAAAAATGTGTGTTTGTTTTACTTTGCAAGCAATTGTATCTGTTAACTTGTATGTGGAGCTTTTCTCCCCGGGCCTTGCTGAAAATGGGCTCCCTGTCCAGTTGGACCTCCTTGGTAAAGAAATGTCAAATAAATAAAAAAATAAATATGGCTCCCATCAAACCTTATATCTAACACTGTAGCCTTGTCCTCTGAATTTTATTTCCTTTTAGATACATGTACTAAGATGTTGCAACCAGCTGATACAAGCATTATGGCAAGTTTAAAAATAAGCACAAGTGATAAGAATCCCACATCAACAAACGCTTTACTGAAAGAAACATCTCCTGGCTATCTGTAAAAGATCTCAACTTTGTTGTCATAAATGAGATCCAATGGTGTTCTATTTTCATCCGTTCAAACATATGTGTTGTCAGATTTGACAGTATCCGACCTTGGCACCAATTATGAAAATTATCGGTTCCACAGCTCTGAATACTCCCCTGCCAATAATTCCCTATGTTGTACCTCAGATCTCATTTGCTGTTTAAGCAGTACAGATGTGTGCAAAGAGCTCTATTTTGGCAGTAGGTCATAATATTTTAGTATATTATCTCTGCTTCATTGCAGCTACTCTCCTACTGTGAGAGTTTCCTCCCATCAGCGCATTATTATTATTGGCATCTTTCTCTTTTTACTACTTTTATTGTATAGTTCACACTAAAGGTGCTTAGGGCCTATCCTTTAGATGAGGTCTCTTCTCTCTTTCGCTCCTTCTCTTTCCTTAAAAAAACCTTTAAATCTTAAATTAATGTTTAATCTTAAGGCTTTTCTTTCTAGCTTCCTTACCATGTCAGAGTCGACAGGCTTCAAAAAATGCTTCGAGAGTGGGCACAAATTTCCTCTGCAAGACCCACACGCCAAGCATGTTTACTATCTTGGTGCCATGCACCTAGGCAAAGGTATTGGCAGATCAGAATGTTGATGAGGAGAAAATAATATTAATCAGTACTTTATTAACCCTGGTTCTAGAAAATAATGTGTTTGTAGGAGCACAACATACATATAGACAGGCACAGGGGGTGGCCATAGGCACTCCCTGTGCCAATACTTATGCCAATATGGTCCTTTGGCATTGGGAAAAGGCTATGATTTTTAATAAGCCAGAATGGATGCAACATATACATTTATATACACGTTTTGTGGACGATATTTTCTTTTTGTGGAAGGATGATGTTACATCTTTGGATGTTTTTTTAGACTATCTATACTCCACTACTACATTCCTGAAGTTTACTAAGAAATGTTCAACCACAAATATTGATTTTTTAGATGTATGTATATCACAAAATGAAGCTGGCTTTTCATCAAGCCTACATAGGAAGGAATGCTGGAAAAATACAATGCTTTGTTTCGATAGCATGCACCCCCGATATATGTTTTCAAATATTGTTCAGGGCCAGATTGGCAGAATTTCCAGATTGAATCTGGATGATAAGATGTTTGAATGTGAAATGGTTAATTTGAAGAACAACTTTTTAGAAAGGGGCTATAGAGGAGAACTGGTTAATAGAGTGGTTGATACCAATCACAAAAAGAGATAATAGATTTAAGCCATGGCTTAAATGTAATAAAGGGGAAATAAGAACCACTAATACCACACACAAACCTAATGAACCAAGGGTATTGTTTACATATAGCAGTAATATAGGAGACATCAGGGATATTGTCAACAGAAACTGGAATATTTTGAGGGAAGATAATAAGTTAAGAAATATAGTGGGGGCTTATCCACAATTTGGTTATAGGAGAAACAAGAATCTAAAAGATATCCTTTGTAAAGAGAAAACAGTAACCCAAACTTGTATCCTAAAAGAAAAAATTGGCAGTGTCCCATGTGGATATTGTAAAGCATGCCAATTTATAAATAAAGATCACACCTTTACACATCCAGTCAGTGGACATGTCTTTAATTTCAAAGCAAAAGCTACCTGTAGGACAAGTAATTTAGTTTACATAGCGGAGTGCACTGAATGCATATGTTTTTATGTTGGCAAGACCAACAATATGTTTAAGGTAAGAATATTGCAACATATGTCTTCAATTAGGAATAAAGATGCACATAATGCTTTATATAAGCATATTGAGACCCACCCACACATAATTTTAAATTCAAAGCAGTGGTTAATGTTGTCATGAACAATAGGGGGGGTGATGTTAAACTATTAACTGAATCTATGGAGTCTAAATGGATTTTGGAATTGATGGCCCACAGAACTCCGGGCTTAAATGACTGTGTACCTTTAAAACCAGCCTTGCAGAAAAGGCGGGCTTTTTACTAACTCTCATTGGTTGACATGTATTTTAAATATCAGGAAGTGTTTTTAGTATGTGATCTGATGAAGGGTTTTAACCCGAAAGCGCTTGTCAGTGGATATTCATTTTGTTGGAGTTTCTTACCAGTTTTGGATACAACTTTTTGTGTATTTTAATAAAGCAGTGGAACATCCAGCGGAGTCTCACCTTTTCTTTCATTGTACTTATTTTTCGGCTGTTTGGTGAGTCTGAGGCATAGCAAAGAACATTATTTGGACGTCCCTCCAGACTAGATGGGACACGCTGGTTCCATTTTCACCATTTAAATGAGACAAGCAGAAGACTAAAGTCTCAGTCAAAGATAAAGACAGAAAATTAGATAAAAGAGAAAAAGAAAAAGAAAGGAGCAAATCTCCTGCCAAGACTTCGAAAAAGCAATCTCCAAAACTGACCCCCACAGTTGGTCCTGATCCAAAGGTTCTAAGAAGGTCTGAACTGACACCGAATCAAAACTGATCCACCCACATACAAGTTACTCACCTGGCCCAGTGAGTTTGAAACTGCAGTCTCTCTTCCTTCAAGAAAGGGGAGACTCACATCCTTCTTCAGAAGTGTTATCCACCCAATCATCTAGAAGTCTCATGGAACTCAACACTGAAGGGAGGATGAGAATGTTTTTGAGTACACTACATCTTGGGGTTATTCTGGTACCATCTCCTGGACAGGAACCAAGTGCAGGCCAACTCACCCCTCCCTTACAAGAATTTGTACTGACTCTGTCTTCAGGCTCAGGATTTTTGGAACCACCTAGAACTGGAGCTCCTTTGTCAGTGCTGGTGTTGCTTACATCTTTGACACTAACCATATTCTTATCTGTCTCAAATCTGATGCCTTCAAACTGAGATGAGACTCTGAGTCAAAGCTTCGGTACTGAGTTGTGGGGAGGAAGTGAGGTGACACTGAGGTTTTTAAAGCCATCTGTTCCCCTGAGAGCTTTTGCCCTGGTTAGCTTGGACCAGAGGTCGGCTTTGGGGCCAGAACTCCTCTGAGCAGAGATTTCCCTGTCTTCCTCGGAACACAGGGAGTTTTCTGTTTCGGTAGTAGTAGTATTGTGTGTCAAGTCTTTCAAAAGGGTTTTGGCATCTTCCAAAGAAAATGTATTTTCAACCAGCTCAATCCCACCAAACTTTGTCTGCACTGTGTGTCTTGACCTCTAAATCCTAGTCTACAGGGACAGCCGTTACCAATTGCCACTGAGAAGTTTGCTTTCTTAGCACCCTGTCTTACTCTGACCCCTCTGATACTCCTATACAGGGTGTTCTCAGAAAGATGACATACAAACAGAAGCACCTAGACTCTTTATCAGAATCTTTCCCTACAGATACTACAGATACTAACTTGGAAGGGAGGAGGTTTCCCCTCACTCCCTCTCTGAACTCATCAACTTTGGTGATATCCTCAAATTAATGAAGCAAAGATTGCCCCAAGATCCTTCACCTTATGAATCAGGTTTCTTGAAGGATTTTGGTACCGGACCAACATTTTCCTGGTTGGTACCACTGGTTGATCATGTCTCAACAAGCATGGAAGGACCTGGATGTGGTGGAGCCCATTCCAAAAATGGCAGACAGAATTTTATCAGCACCCACAGATCAGAAGCACTGTAGTAAAGACCCACAGATAGATGCTATGGTGGTTGCAGCTGCCACCAAGAAGAAACTATCACAAGAAAGCTCATCTGTTCATCCTCCCTATAGAGAATTTAGGGCAATGGACAGATATGGAGAGCGGACCTATGCATCAATGACTTTCACCCTCAGAATGCTGAACTGCTTTGCCCACTTATAAAGATTCTAAAGAGACTTGACTAAGGAGATTTCCAAGTCTCTCTCAGGGGTACTTCCAGAAGATGTTCAGAAGACAGTGGACTCTCAGCTCTCCACCTTACAATCTTTTTCTAATGTGGCCATGCATCTGCTTTCAAATGCAGCTGATGGCACAGCCAGAGCAGCTGGCACCATTATCACCATGCGCCATCATGCTTCACTGTGACTATGTGACTTTGTGGAAGACTTCAAGTCATCCTTCATTAATGCCCCTATGATGGTTCCACCTTGTTTGGACCTTAAGTGAAGGATGCACTCACCAGGAGTCAACGGGATGGCATGACTCTCTTTGCAGTGGGAGTACACTTCTCCACCCCACAGAGAACATTCTCTAGAAATCAGAGGCTGGGGAAGAAGATGTGGTTCTGCAAATCACAGAGTTTTTCCATGACTCCCAAGATGACAGAATTCCCCGTGGCAGAGGGGGAGGTAATTTTAACGGACAATGCCCGAGAGGCTGAGATGGACAGCAAAATAGGATTTTGAGGTCACTTTTCTAAAAACCCTTTCAGAGCTCCTGAACAGTTGCCCAGCTGTTGCACTCTGGTGGCAGTCAGGGGCATCACTCA
Organism: Protopterus annectens; assembly: GCF_019279795.1. Classification (NCBI taxonomy): domain Eukaryota; kingdom Metazoa; phylum Chordata; order Ceratodontiformes; family Protopteridae; genus Protopterus; species Protopterus annectens. The sequence continues at coordinate 735,207,305 of NC_056725.1, forward strand.
TAACACCCTCAAGCCTGGAAAAAGATAACATTAGATTAATGGATGCTAAAGCTATCCAATTCCCTTTTTACTCCAACCCCAGAAAAAGAAAGTCCCCAATATTCCACTCAATCAGTGGGACTTAGCAGACATATACATCTTAAAGCTGCTAGAAAAAAAAAGAGTAATCCAACCTGTCCCCCAAGACCAGTTAGAATCCAGAGTCTATTCCAGGTTTTTTGCCAAAGAAAACCGAGAACCTAAGACCCATCTTGAATCTCAGCCACTTAAATCAATTTGTGAAACAGACAAAATTCCACATGGCCACAGTTCAGTCTATTTTGCCTCTTCTGAGGCAGGATTACTGGATGTGCTTTGTAGATCGCCAGGATGCCTACTATCACATCAAACAGCAAAGCATACCAAGAGATTCCTCCACTTTCTGCTGGAAGCCAATCATTTCCAAATCAGAGCTCTGCCTTTCAGTCTCAAAACAGCCCCCAGTGTGTTCATCACATTCATAGCAGTAGTTGCTGTGCACCTGTGCCGACTGGTGATTCAAGTCTTTCCATACCTAGACAATTGGCTGCTCACTGCCTCCACTAAGCATCTACTGCTCATGCACCAGGATCATGTACTCCAGTTGCTTCAGAAATTAGGAATCTCAGTAAACCTACCAAAATATCAATTGACTCCATTTCAGTCTATATAGTTCATAGGATGCTGCCTAAACACCAAACTTCAGATAGGCAGCCTTCCCGAGCCCATGGTCCAGTCACTCCATCAAACAGCCCTTCAAGTCATTCATCACCCAAACCCACCAGCATGGTTAATTCTGTGTCTCTTTGGTCTCATGGCATTTACGCTTATTTTTCATGGGAGTAGTGCAATGAACTTTTGCAGTGCAGTGATCTCAATCCACTCTCCCTCTACATGCATAAATTCAAATTAAGCAAGTCTGCCAAAACCACATTGCTAGGTGGATAGCATCACTGTCTGTGTCCAAGAGCCATCCTTTCCCCAGTACATCTCTGTTATAGTTAGAAAATCCTTCGACCTTGCAAACCTTATTCTTCATGACATCTCTTCTCAGTCCAAAGAAATTATAATCCTGCCTTATTCCTCAGTAATTAGGCCTACCACTGAATATAATGCCTTTTTGGCATATACTTCTCTAAATCCTCAACATGTTCTTGCCAAAAAGATCTCAGGTCTTTGTATCCTTAGACACTACGATAAACTAAAAGCTCTACCCTCTTCTTAGTCTCATTTATATTTCTGAGGGGTGATCTCTACTTAACCTTCCATGCTATGAATGACCCCATGCTCTCTGAACTCCTTCACCTACACAGAGGCAATAGTAAGGTATACACTTACCTAAAGACCTACATGTGTAGGGCAAAATTAACAAAATGAGCTGGTATGACAGAAACCTAATCCAGTTTAAATAAATAAAATAAGCTCCTCCTTACCTAACAAGCACAGTACTTTCCCAGCAACCTTTAAATCCAGTCTGGATGATTTGGTGGCTAATCACAAATTTTCATTTGGGACAGGTAGGGAAAATCTAGTCACTGTCTGCTCTAATAATCTCCCAACAACAGCAGGTAATGTGGCTGAGCTTCTCAATGGTCCCATTGGCTATAAGTACATTAAAAACCTAGAAATCTAGGATAAGCTGATGTGACTTGACTATTTGCATGTTGTCAAGAATCACTCCCAAATTCAGCACACTCCATTCTATCATCCCCATAAAATAAGGGGAGAAAGGAATGGGGCTCCAGAAGGATGCACAACAAAATTCATGACTCACTGCTTTCATCTTCTTAGGGTGTGTTTCATGTGACTAGAATTCATCTACTGAAGAGTGGCATTCAAATAGTCTTTAGGGATACTAACATCTGACTAACACTTCTGAATAAAACACAAAAACAAACGTGCAGCTGAATTCATTACACCTCTGCTTTGGACACCATCTTTCACTGGTAGCATACAGCCACTGAAAAGCTAAGGAGCAAGCTTATGTCCTGTGGCATCCAAGTTAGTGGATAGTTAACAGAATAATTTATTGTGGAAGTGACTTGCTGACTGCCATCTGATATATCAGAGGCAAAGCAATCAATAATTTTGTAAGAAATACCAAAATAAATGCAGAGATGTGTAATTAGAATGACATAATCTATGATGTTAAATACTGTACAGAAATCAAGAAGTGCTACAATCAAGCACACTCACTGATCTCTTAATAGGGTAATTACCCATGTTTTGATCTAAAATCAGATTAACATTTAGGTCTTGAAATGTAAGCTATGAATGTAGTTCTTGCTGAAAAATGGTGGACCAGAGACAGACAGAAATTCTCCAAAATGCCTGGATGAGAGATAGTCCATGAACTATAAGGATAAAAAGTGCCTCTTTAAGAATAAATGAAAAAAATTCCATCCTTCGAGAAGACCGCATACAGAGGTACGTCACCAGTTAAATGGAACAGAAGTAAAATTTAATTAGCCTGGATACCTCAGGTCCACCTTCAATATAAGTAAGATACAGGCATCATCCATGACAGTCACATAGTTAAGACACGTGATCTGAGGTCAGCTCATGCCTGGACAGTCCATATCCGAAGCAGCACAATAAGCAAGGATTTACAGTTCTCAAAAATGGCATTCGATTTTAACAAGGGAAAGCTGAGAATTATAATGACAATTTTAAGTGTGTGTCAGGCCGAGAAAGTACACCATTAGTGACTAACACTTTAAAGAAGTGATAATTAATATGTGAATGATGCTTTGTGCATAATCAGATCAGGATGACAATATCTCTGAGAATACTCCTGACTGTGTGTGTGTGTATATGTGTGTGTGTGTGTGTGTGTGTGTGTGTGTGTGTGTGTGTGTGTGTGTGTGTGTGTGTGTGTATGGGGGGGGTAAGCTTCAATGTTTTATTGTATATGCAAACATATATATACATTTATATACATATATATATATATATATATATATATATATTATATATATATATATATATATATATATATATATATATATATATATATACATATATATATATATATATATATATATATATGGTTTAGTATATGGTTTACCTGTGTTGATCGAACATACAGTTGTTCAACAAACATAGGGGTGCAACTTAATGTGGACAGTTTAGATGACTGAACGGTGGATACCTCAACAGTATGAAATGCCAATATAGGTAAGTGGGGTTGGGGAGGTGAGAGAGTGTATGTGAGTTAGGGTTCGATTCGGGTGGGGTGACTGAAGAAAGGGTGCTGTGTGTTTTTGTGCGAGTTTATGTATTTTAGGGTAAGAGAGAGATGTAGCATTGATTGTGTGTGTTTGTGAATGTGTGTCTGAGTCTGTCTTGTGTAGTGGTTGTATTATAGAAAGATTTAAATGACCTTCAGATGTAGGGTTAGGGTTGGAGGGCAGGGGCAATGTTAGGATCAGCACCTATTATTAAGATTGTGAGAGGGGGAGTTCTGTGTCCATCTTTGCTCTGGCTGTGGGCATTATCTATGCATTTTTAGTAGCTCACTGCAATGGATTAGAACCATATTCATAGGGGTCACTAAGAGTTGAATCAGGTGGGCATTACTTTACTTCACCACAATTATTTGTGTGTGTGTGTGTGTGTGTGTGTATATATATATATATATATATATATATATACACACACACACACACACACACACACACACACACACACACACACACACACACACACACACACATATACATACATATATATGTATCATTTTTGCTAGAATGGTATAGCAGAATATTAATTTAGTTTAAGTAAACTGTACAGAACCCTGAAAAAAATACTAATTTCATGAATATACGGATATGATTTGTTTGCTAACATAAACCAATCCTCAAAATTAAGAAACTGTGAACTGTTAGTTAAGTACTGAAAGATCCTGGAATTCTAATTCTGACTGATTTTTGTATTGAATATCTTCTACATTTGCTATTAATTTCCTTACTAGTAAAATAAATAATTTTGCAAATGTGAGGAATTTCAATTCAATGCAGTAACAGGGAAGAATTTACTTACCTCTCCCCTTTTTAGTATGTCCCATTTGTTCATAATCTTCATAGCATAAATTTTTCCTGTTCTCTTCATTCTCACCACAGCCACCTAGAGGAACACAAAGTACAGCAAAACATCACCTTTGTGAAGGTAACTGGATTCAGGCATTCTGTCATGATTCATTTTCCTTCAGTCATGATGCACATTTGAGTGGACATCAACTGATATGGCATGTACTGCCAGATTTGTTAGCCACACAGTAGTCCTGATTTCACGACCCCCTCCATCCACATAGGAAAACTGATACACAGTTGTCACACAAAATGTCAACTCCACCAAACAGCATTTAAACAAACTATATGACACTAGTTTTTTTTTTTTTTTTTTTTTAAGTGCGATACATCATTCCATGGTCCAGATATTTTACAATCATGGGCTACCCAATTCTGATCATGACTGTTTTTTTCCCTCTTTAAAATAATTTAGAACAGATTAGGACAACTAATGTATTTTATGATGAAAATATAAATCAGCTGGTAGATCTGCTTGTGGTGATATAATTAATTAAATTATATATTTTAACTATTGGCAATCACTGTCCTTTCTAACAACAGTATTGACATTTGTATGCCCAATCTGTAAGAACAATGTGCCAAAACAGTAGTGGCAGTTACCCAAAAAGTCTTATATTGTATAATGGATTTTTTAAGTAGAGCAAGAAAGTTCATTATGTTTACAAAATAGATGTACTATACTTTAGAAAAGTACAATATTAAGTTGAGCAGTGTATGTGCAGTAAGCTGAAACACATCAATATTCTCTCTATGTAATGCATAAAGGACAAAATTTCATTAATATGTGGTGGACCCAAAGGACAGGCTATCTTCAGAAATACACAAAAAACATTCACATAATGTATCACATATTAGATCATGTTTGGTTTAAAGGCCTATGTGTATAACACATTCTTGAATGAAAGCAGTGCATGTCACGTGTGTCTGGAATAACACAGGGTCTATAGTACAATTATAAATGTCACAGTTTGTTTTGTCAGCTATGCATTCTGTGAGACAAATAAAAAAAAAAAATACTCTGAAAGATATAGCTTATATAACAGTTTTTTCCAATCAGGTCCAATTTGCCCTCAACAGTTTCAAATCAAAATGAACAGTTCAGGGATAAATTATTGTCATATGAACATTGAAGAGTAAAATAAATCCAACCGTTAGTCAAATTAGTTAGCAACTAGCACAAAAAATAACATCATTTTGGTGGTCCAAGACTGTGGATTTTTGGTAGTATATGTCCCATGGGAATTCAACTGTGATTTGAAATATGAAGTGTCACAATTAACAGCATCTTTATAAACAATGTAAATAACATCAGATACACTAGAACTTGAAGTAAAACAGAAACTTTAATGGTACAAAAATGGCAACACAGCAAAAAGAATGTTAACAGCTTCATCTCTAACCATGATCACATTAGCAACTGTTAACCAGATTCTATGTATTATGGGAAATACAGCTTCTTAAAGTTACAGTACTATATTACATATCTACGTATGTACTGTGTACATTTCTTATCATCACATCTTCCTGCTAAGAAGGGAGTAACCTTTCTCTAAAACTAAGGAATATGATCATAGTATACTGCTGATGGACATATTCAAAATTCTTTAATGCTTTTGACCAATGATGCATATTAAAATGTTTTACACATCCTAGACAAGCAATTATTCACAAATATCAGCAAATGAAGCTAGACACAGCATCTGCAGGAAATAAAATAACACATTTTATACAAAGAAAAATGGAAATCCGTCATTTCCCTGCCCACATAATATGACTACAGTCTCAATATCTTAATGGAGCACAAACCTCATAATCGCTTTGAGTTGTACTAACAGAACTGGAACCTGTAGAAGGATCAGAATTTTGTCCATTATCTATTTTCAGAAAAGAAACGGCCAGAATCAGATGATGTCACAAGCAGACTAAAAGTGCACAGACTATCTGTTGTACCTCATTGCAAATTTGGAACTTCCACCATTATCTCAGATAAGGGGTTGCAACAGAGTCTTCAAGGAAAGAGAAACTCTTTGTGTGGCTAAAGATCTCACTGCCCTTGGCTCAAACACCTAAGAAGTCTGCATTCACCTTGACACTCATCTGGACCTGCTTGCTTGTATATCCTAACTATGGAGTCATTTTTGGTTTCCACAGAGTACTACTTTGGTGCGTCATTTTCTTATACTGCAGCACCAGCTGCTCCCACTTTCTGCCCTCAGCCAGCTTGAGGCAAACTAGTTGGACTCACTGAAGGACAGACAGTGTCTGTGCAGAGCGCTGTCCATCATAAATTCTCTTATAAGAGGCTTTTGCATTTTTGATTCATACGGTATAGTCTAAGGTTCAAGGTATGAATTGCAGCATGGCAAGCTAGTCCTTATTTTTATTCCAAACACTGGCTGTGAAGGGTTTACTCCTGTAATACTGTGGGGAGTACCATTCTGTGATACGAGAGCCCTGCAAGGATCAAGCTGCATCAAAATCTATTTAGCAGTTTGGAATGCACTTTCAGAAGCTCCATTTGACCAACGAAGTTAAGGACTTGGCGTGATATGAATAAACCCACAGTTATCAGCAAAGTGCTGGAATGCAGTTGGCACAAATTGCATTGTCTGTAATAAATTTCAGTGGGCATGCCATATCTTGTAAACATGGTCTTGAACCTTGCAAAATCTCTATGTCACTTGCTATCATTTCTTGGCTAGTCATAGTACACGAAAATATTTATGTCACTTGCTATAGTTTCTTGGTGAGTTGTAATCGGTACATGCAAAATCTCTATGTCACTTATTATATTTCCTTAGTTAGTCGTAGTTAGTACATGTAAAATCTCTATGTCAGTTGCCATAGTTTCTTGGCTAGTCGTAGTCGGTACATTTAAAATCTCTATACCTCTTTCTATAGTTTCTTGGCTAGTCATACCTGGTACATGTAAAATCTTTATGTTACTTGCTATAGTTTCTTAGCAAGTCGTAGTTGTTAAGTATACAATCTCTATGTCACATGAGTCATAGCACACTACTATTAAGCAGGTTTTTGACTTCAAACTCACACAAGTCATTAGCTATCCTTTGCCATGGACCTTCTGTTAAAGGAGTTAACAATAATGGATAAATCTTACCTAGTAAAAGAAAATAAATGTAATGCTTTAGGGCTGCTGGATGAGAACTGTGTGCCTGTCATACTGTCCAATGTTTAATATACAGTGTTACAGCTCAGAAGATTAAATTAACCCCATTTATGCATGTAATTTTGTTTCTGAATTTAATTTATTAATGAGTATAATTGCTCTGTACACAATGGTGCACCTCAGTTGCTCAAAGTTTTATATGTTAATGACGGTAGTTAAATTTGTTACAATACCTTCTTTATTCTTGGATTTTATGTAGTGCACCTCTGTGCTAACTTTGTAGCATCTTATATTTGATTGTTGTCTTTGCCCTCATGGCCTGGGTCATGACTGAAAAGGGTTAATTTACAAGGTTAACAAATGTTCCTGCATCTGGATAACGTTCTGCAATAGCAGCAACTGTCATGGATTCTCCAAGCATCATCTTAAAGTTTAACAGCCTGGCAGTTACCTGCTTCACCAGAGATACAGGTCCTTACACAGAAAAGGCTAGAAATTCTGTAGAATAAAATCCAACAATTTTTTAAACAAGTAACATCATTTAGCACTTTTGTCTCTTATTTTATATTCAATGGTACTTCATCAGAAAATGGAAGAACCAAAAATGCCCTCCCCTTTTATATAACCACAAATCGGATGATAGATCAGCATCTGTTCTTCTTAAAGCAAAACCTCAAAGGCCTCCCATATGCAGCCCTTAGCAATGTTCCAAACACTCTACAAAGACAACACTCCTCTGACACATACAACCACATCTCACAATGTCTCATCCTGTAAGCCCTTAAGACAAACTGCCACACAGCCCAATATATTGGTCACTGGAGAGTCTGTTGTGAGACACACTGATGATTCCTTCACCAGACTGAGCAAGGGGACAGTCACAGTCAGTTGACTGTAAGGAACAAGGATCCGTTGGATCACACGTGCACTCAAGACACTGAACCACAAGTACCAGTGTGACTCTGTCATACTCCATGTGGGTGCTAATGACAAGACGTACCTCCCTGGACTGTATGAAGACAGGCATGACGGAATTTTCAGACCGTGTGTTCCAGGCAGGTATGAGCCTAGCACTGAGTAGAATTCTACCTTCTCCAAAGATGACACCAAAATTATAAACAGAAGATGATTTGACTTTAACAACTGGCTTACTTACTGGTATTATATAATGGGGTCCAGTATTTGTCAGCTTAGGAATACATGATCAACAGACCATGATTCTTTGCCCGGGATGGTCTGCACCTGTCCCCATTAGGCTTTCGGATATTGACCAAAACATTATCTACCCTTATAGTGCTCTTTTTATGAGTCTCAACAAGAAGCTCCACTTCCTGGAAGCATTCTTCTCCCTGGAGATTGTTGACATCTGTGCAGTTACTTAGACATGGTTTAAAATCATGGAAGGCACACCTGCAGCACAAGATTATAATGCCTCCCACACATTCAGACCACCTACTGCACAAGAAGTGGAGGTGTATCAATCTACATAAAAAGTAAACACACCTCAAGACTGGTCAAATAGTATGACATGCTTGAGCTGCTCCATGTCCAACTAACTTTAGGTAAAGTCCAATACCATCCCCATCTATGACCAAGGATAACCATATCACATAACTGAACATATTAAAGTCACTCACAATTCAGCCCAACACCATTTTCATGTGTGATTTCAACTATCTCACCATAAAGTGGGATACATACACAACCACTAACTAGCAAGGCTCAAGGATTCCTGGATTTTGTCAATGCAAATACCATGGGTCAGTTAGTCTGCACACCTACTAGGGGGTGCAAATATCCTGGATCTGGTACTCACAAATATGAGGGAATGTTGCACTCCCCCTTTATCAATGTCTTCACTTGTCATATCAGATCACAAAGTGATTAACCCTTGAAATAAATAAAAAAGACTGAACTCCAAGCAAACCTCAGAACCTTTAAGAACTATTCCAAAGCTAACTACCTCCAATCAAGGGAAGGCATGAATAAATTCAACCCCCTCCCCAGCTCAACAAGAACACAGTGGACTATGCAGAAGTGTTTACGGAAAGCCTGTACAAGCATATAAATAACTGCATAGAAACAGCAGTACTAAACCAAAATAAACTTAAGACAAACTCCAGAAACAAGCCCCCTTGGTGAACCCCCCAGTATAAATAGGTTGTACAACAAAAGAAAGAAAGAAAATCCTGTCCAAAAACTATGACGTCTCAACAAGTAAATCAGGGGATTAATCAAGTCCACTAAAGCTAACTTCAAGTCAAAAATAGCCTCC